>NC_045960.1:56548299-56870799 GCF_010909765.2 Amblyraja radiata
AGATTGAGAGGGGATCTTATAGAAACTTACAAAATTCTTAAGGGGTTGGACAGGCTAGATGCAGGAAGATTGCTCCCGATGTTGGGGAAGTCCAGGTCAAGGGGTCACAGCTTAAGGATAAGGGGGAAATCCTTTAAAACCGAGATGAGAAGAACTTTTTTCACACAGAGAGTGGTGAATCTCTGGAACTCCCTGCCACAGAGGGTAGTCGAGGCCAGTTCATTGGCTATATTTAAGAGGGAGTTAGATGTGGCCCTTGTGGCTAAGGGGATCAGAGGGTATGGAGAGAAGGCAGGTACGGGATACTGAGTTGGATGATCAGCCATGATCATATTGAATGGCGGTGCAGGCTCGAAGGGCCGAATGGCCTACTCCTGCACCTAATTTCTATGTTTCTATGTTTCTATGTTTCTGATCGCCGATGAGCAATTGTTGTAGGACAGAGATCGGGTGCCCTGCGCTTGCACGAACCACCATAGCCCCCGAGCTGTGCTCAGGATTGCAACCTTTTGCTGTTTTCAAGTTCACTTTCGCTTGTTGCATCCCGTCTTATTCTGTGCCAATATTCCACTGTGGATAGAATTAACAAAGTGTGGTGCCGTGAACGGTGAATTAATTCCCACACTAAATGCTCCCTAATAACTTAACAGAACTGTTTTTTAAGAACCTGAGAAAATAAATGCAATGTGTAGCAATGTTACAACATTTTGAGATTTTAAAAATCAAGTCTGTAATTTATCCCATCAGATAAAGCATAAAAAGAAGTTTAATTTGACACCTAATTCATTTTCATATCTTCAGTATTAAACAAGTTATGGCCATTTTCATACTCGGAAATTAGCATCTTGTTCCCTATTGCTTTTCCTTGACTGAACACAAAAGCTGTGATCGAGGACAGTCAAAAGCCTATAAATTTATTAAAAATTAAGAGAACTGAAATAAATTTTCAGTTATTATAGATTGAAGCATTCTGAAACAAATATGAAACAATCTTACTTAGATGACTTGAAATTAAAGCATATAATTAGTTAGTTACCTAATTGTAGCTAATTACAAATTTCAATTACTAGATCTAAACATCTATCAATTTCTTAAGAATAGATTAACATTTTTAAATAGCCTAAGTGTCCAAATAACATTCACACACAAATTCACAATAAAACATGTTTTTTAAATCTCATTGTCATGGATTTATAGGCCAAATGGAAGGAATTTAATGTTTGAGACCTGCAAATTAATGGCCATTTAAATCATCTTACGAGTGGGTTTTTCTGGAACGCGACCATTTGGAATGTTGCGGTTGCGGGTGATTTAGTCCCCATATCGGCATGAAAAATACTGCCCATTCGTATGAGGACTAAATCACCGTTTCGCAACAAAATGTGAACTAAAGGCATCTTAAGAAACACTTTTATACATAAAAATAAACAACTTTCTTTTACCTGTCACCTACATGAAATCCGTCCCCATTGTCGGCGTTGACGGCTTTAGAAGCTGATTTTAAAATGACTCCAGTGCTGAAATTGTCGGGCGATTAAAAAAAAAAAAAAGACACAGAACGGCCGTTGAAACAATTCATGCCACAACAAATCAATAGCAGATGTGATCTTTTTGGCTCCCCACTCTGCAATGGAGCTGTTGTATAACTGCAATATGTACATCAGGCTTCTTCTTGCAAATGAACCATAAACCAAAGGAATAGTTAGATCTCAAGCCGGGTGTTGAGCAGCCAGGTTGTTGTCTCTGCGTCAATGTCTGCCGGGCCCTGAGCTCCATTTGGTGGGTGGTAGAGCAGGCACCCAGAGAGGACATGGTTGGATGTCTGATGTTCTGACAGGCTGTTGATCATTGACTACAGCTCAGCATTCAACACCATCATCCCTTCCAAGCTCATCGTCAAACTCGGGGACGAACAGAGACCCAGTTCCCTATGTAACTGGATCTTTGACTTCCTCGTGAACTTAATTAGTATGGATTTGCAACAACACTTCCTTGCTGACTGTAGGTCCCACTACGATCGCTGGAGCCATATGGAGTTGTGCGGAGCTGGTCCCGACATTGCGCAGGGCTCGAAAAACTGACCATGTACAAAAATTCCGCGCGGCAATGGCCTGACGGCCCGCAGACGCCTTACGCACCTCCTCGACGGGCGTGCGCAGCATCTCGACGCCGTACGCAGTATCTTGACGCAGTATGTCACACGCGAACTTCCGCGGGGTTTGCTCGAACTTCACGTCACTCACACGACCTCCGCGTGGCCCCCGCTTCCGATTTGGTCGCGCTCGCCCCATGCAGGCGCATGCTGGTGGGACTGGCCCTTTACTGGCTGCACTATGGACTGGTTTGGCATGCAACCCCTCAAGAATGAAGGATGCTGCAGAAAGTGGTAGACATTGGCTGGTTGATCATGAAAACTGACTGCCTGCCATTAAAGGGATCCGCAGGAAATGCTGCTTCAAGAAGGCAGCTAATATTGTCAGCTCTACACCACTCTGACCATGCTATTTTCTAGCTGATGCTGTCAACCAGAGGTGCCTGTGAACCGTTACCTCCAGGTTCAAGAACAGCTTGAATGGAGGTGCAGCAGTAGAGTTGCTGCAGCGCCGGAGACCCAGGTTCGATCCCGACTACAGGTGCTGTCTGTACGGAGTTTGTATGTTTTCCCAGTGACCGCGTGGGTTTTCTCCCAGATCTTCGGTTTCCACCCACACCACAAAGACGTACAGGTTTGTAGGTTAATTAACTTGGTAGAAGAGTAAATTGTCCCTAGTGTGTGTAGGGTATCGTTAGTGTGTGGGCCGAAGGGCCTGTTTCCACGCAGTATCTCTAAACTAAACTAAACTAAACTAAACTGCTTCTTTCCATCAATCATCAGATTCTTGAACAACAACAATTTTACCTCTGCAGCAAACTATAATGGACTTCTCACTACTCTGGTTGCTCTGTCCATTTTTTTTTTAAACTAGCATGGTCTGGTTTGCTGAGAATAACCAATAATGTATTATTGCTGTGCCTAGAAAGCTACAGCAGGTAAGAATTTCATTGTTCCAGTTCATATTTGACACATATATAAATTAAACACTCTTCATCTACTTATCTGTGGTTGTGGATTATTGGCCATGAAAATCAAACCTGCATTTTGTTTATCTAACATTTAGTAAATAATTATATTTCTTTCACTATTTGTAAGAGAAACATTTGCTCCAAACTGTCACTGTCTGAATGCTGGGTGTTCTGTGCAGCTCTGGACTGAAGCTATAATGATCAAAAGAATGAAAGTTAGCTAAGCATGCCAGCCACATTTTGACTCAATGCCTTGTTTGTCTGGGAAATAAAGTGATTCACTCATTGGGGAGCAGCTGTTGGAAGTCACTAACTGCACAAGGATTATATGCAGTTGAGTGGTGATAAGACTGTAGTTTAACGCATTTGTAGTGAGAGCTGCTCTTTGGGGTCATACATCTCATGTAAATGTTTACGCTGCTTGGTTTCTGCTTCATACCCATTCTTTATGTGCACGTGCTATGGCCTACCTCAACCAATCTACACGGAAGCCTGCTCTCAGGTGGTTTGTGGGAGGCTAGTTATATTAATTGTATAGACATTGTTTTCTCCAGAGATGCTCCGTGCCCCACTGAGTTACTCCAGCACTTTGTGTTTATCATTGGTATAGACCAGAATCTACAGTTCCTTTTTATAACATATTGTTCAGGCAGTGTTGTGTGATAGGTGACTAGATCTGAGAGAGCCTAAGATAAGTGAATTTTACAGAGGGTGATGAGGGGGAAGTGTAACCAGGCAATGGCAGGGTGGTGATAATATCCTAGTTAATAATGGAATATTTTATGTATTTTATTAAGTAAAGATTAATTTGGGTTTTGGGTTCTGAGTAAATGAAAGCTTTGAAATTGGGTTCTGTAGAAGGGCTGGGAAATTGGAGGCCAGCATTCAAACTGCATCCAAGCTGCTTCCTGTTGTGCCCAAGCAAAAGATGTTGACAATGGTGAGAGGGGAGGTACTTGCTGAGAAGGTTCTGGATTCTGTAAACACAAGCCTTGGGAGAGCATGAGCTTCCTGAGAAATTGGTATTCTCTACTAGCAGAAACTTCTGTGGGCAACTGATAAGGATCCTTACATTGTTTAAGAAGGTACTGCAGATGATAGACCTTTGACTAACTTCTTGTTATTTGGGGTTTCGTAACTAAAGTTTGTGATCGATATAACCATAGCATGAGAAGTATTGTATTAATGACAAGCATGCTTTGAATGGGTAGAGCTGTGATTGATATGTTAGACGTCATTGCTGCCATTCTGTATGAACATGTGACTATGTTTCCAAAACAGTATAAAAAGATGCTGTATGTCTTCATTCATTAGAGCGATGGCCTGGGAGGAGTTAAGTATCTGCTGTATGCTTGACTTTGTATCTCCTAGCACTCTCTAGCTAATCAATCAATCAATCAATCAACCTTTATTGTCATCTTGCAAGCAACAGTTGTACAGTGCAAAATGAGAAGACGTTTCCCAGGGAATACCGGAGCATCGCACATGAAATTTAAAACATTTCACACATAATAACAATAAAAACAATCCAGTCCCTGATGAAACAGTATAAATAGTTAAAAGCAGGTAAAACAACAACGTTAAAATACAGTAAAACCAATCATAAAAAATGTCCGGGGCAGCTGATTTGAGTGGCCAGTGCCAGTTATTAAAGTGGCCAGTGCCAGTTATTAAAGTGTCCGTGCCAAGACGCAGAATCAGGTGACTGTGAGTACAGAGTGACTGTTTAGCAGCCTCACAGCCTGTGGCAGGAAGCTGTTTAGCAGTCTTGTAGTCCGGGCTTTGATGCTGCGATATCTCTTGCCTGATGGCAGGAGATCCAGGTGTATGTGGAGGGGGTGCAGTTTGTCCTTAGCAATTCTCTGAGCTTTTTTCAGACAGCGGCTCTGGAACAGTTCTTGTACCGAGGGTAGGGAGACGCCAATGATCCTCTCTGCTCCCCTCACTACCCTCTGCAGAGCCTTCCTGTCCGAGCAGTTGCAGGTGGAGTACCACGTATTTATGCAGTACGTGAGTACAGACTCCACCGCACCCCTGTAGAAAGTCCTGAGGATGTTGGTGGGGAGTGAGGCCTGTTTTAGTTTCCTCAGGAAGTGCAGTCGCTGATGGGCCCGTTTGACGGTCCCAGTGGTGTTCCTGGACCAGGTGAGGCTGTCTGTAATTTGCACACCGAGGAACTTTATGCTCTCCACTCTCTCCACCGTGGTGCCATTGACGTTGAGGGGTGTATGCTTTGGCTGTGCCCTCCTCAAGTCGACAACCATCTCCTTTGTTTTGTCGACATTTAATTCTAGATTATTTTTGCCGCAACAGTCCACTAGTTGTTTTACTTCCTCCCTGTACATTGATTCGTCATCTCCGCTGATGAGTCGCACCACTGTTGTGTCATCCGCAAATTTTATGATCTTATTGTCCCTGAATCTGGCAGCACAGTCACGTGTGAGCAATGTGAACAACAGCGGGCTGAGCACACAGCCTTGAGGGGAGCCGGTGCTCAGCGTGATCGAGCCTGAAGTGTTCTTGCCAACACGGACTGACTGAGGTCTCTCTGTCAGAAAGTCCAAGATCCAGTGACACAGGGTGGTGTTGAGGCCCAGCAGGGTTAGTTTCTCCACAAGTCTCTGTGGGATGATGGTGTTAAACGCTGAGCTGAATTCAATGTACAGGATTCTGGCGTATGTGTTTTTGTTTTCCAGATGCGTGAGTACTGTGTGCAGCGTGGTAGAGATGGCATCCTCTGTAGAACGGTTGGGACGATAGGCAAACTGGAGGGGGTCTAACGATGAGGGGAGGCTGGCAGTAATGTGGGGTTTCACCAGGCGTTCAAAACACTGCATTATTATTGGGGTCAGGGCGACAGGGCGGTAGTCATTTAGGCAGGCAACAACTGGTTTCTTCGCTATGGGGATTATTGTGGAAGTTTTGAGGCATGTGGGGACAATGGCTTGACCATTAAATGATCATTAAAGCTTGTAATGGTTTTACCCAACATATTGTAAGTTGTCTGTTTTAAGAAAATGAACCTTAACAGTAGAACACTTTGGGTAGAAATGAAAGCCAGCCCATGAAAGGAAATGGGAAGTTGTTTTAACTACCACTCGGATTGGGTGGGGTGGCATTCATTTTCAACACTGGCTTCAACTATTTTTGGGTCAAGAGTAAACAAAGCAATTTTCTGGCTTTTGTTTTTTATTTAGTTTATGTGAATTTTCTTTGCTGTGATTTGCGTTCTATTTGGTTTCATTTATGTTTTAAGGATCGGTTGCATCAAAAACATTCATTCTTTTGGGTTCGTAAATGTGCTATCACTGATCTTTTTGAATGATCAAGAGACTTCAAATTTGAACTTCTTAAAAGTAATGTATTTGAAGTTTCTGCAGTCTGCAACTGTTTCTGCAGAATGTTATGCCTTTTTGTACCAATGATGAACATCAATGGGAATGGAGGTCATTTGGGTTTAATTGGATATGAACAATAAAATACATATGGCATAATTTTTAGATTGAATTTAGTTGCTTTGTTACACCTAAGGTACTGGAAGAGAGAAGGTGGGAGACAGTGAGAAAGGGAGGGAAGCTTGGAATGCCAACGTCCCCGGGTGTTGTACCTCTTGTGAACAGGTTCACCCACTTAGAAGCTGTCGGGACAGAAGACGTTTTTGCACTGAGCGGTGGACTGGCTTGCGATGCGAATAGGGCTGTTGAGCCAAAACCAAAAAGGCCAAAGTCAGGCAACGCCATTGTAGTGGGAGACTCCATTGTGAGAGGTACGGACAGGGGATTCTGCGGCAACAGACGGGATTCGAGGAAGGTGTGCTGCCTTCCTGGTGCCAGGATCCAGGATGTCACGGACAGAGTGCAGAAAATCCTCATGGGCGAAGGTGAACAGCCGGAAGTGGTAGTGCATGTCGGCACAAACGATGTCGGAAAGAAGGGGATGATTATTCTGCAGCGTGACTTTAGAGAGCTCGGAAAAATGCTGAAAAGCAGGACCACCAGGGTTGTTATCTCCGGTTTGCTTCCAGTTCCTCGTGCTGGCGAGAGCAGGAACAGAGAGATACGGGACCTGAACGTGTGGCTGAGGAACTGGTGCACGGGGCAGGGATTTAGATTCTTAGATCACTGGGATCTGTTTTGGGGTAAGGGGGAACTGTACAAAAGGGACGGATTGCATCTTAACAGGTGGGGGACCAGCATTCTGGCAGGCAGGTTTGCCACTGCTACACGGGTGGTTTTAAACTGAATAAGGGGGGTGGGGTGTCGAGAGATATGGGAAAAAGCAGGGACGGGGTACTGATTTTAGATGATCAGCAATGATCATATTGAATGGTGGTGCTGGCTCGAAGGGCCGAATGGTCTACTCCTGCACCTATTTGTCTATATTTTTTTAAATACCCACTGATGGTCTCCACAGCCTTCTGTGGCAAAGAATTCCATAGTATCACCACCCTCTGACTAAAGACATTTCTTCTCATCTCCTTCCTAAAGGGAAATCCTTTAATTCTGAGTCTAATGGGCCTGTCCCACTTAGGCGATTTTTCAGGTGGCTGTCAAGTTGCTCACACACACACCCTTCACCAGCCTGTAATGCTGGCGAGGGACAGGGCAAGCGGGGGAAGCGCTGTCTGAGTGAAATTCACACAAGCCAATGTGACACAGACACAGACCGCGATGAACAGGAAGGTTGGCGCTGTAATGATGACAGTGAAAGCACAGTGTATGGTAAGGGGCACGCAAGTCCTTTAAAAGAGGGGTGGGGGGGGGGGTGGGGAGAGAGGGGGAGAAGGAGTGGAGACAACTTTTAAGAAGCCAGAGATACACGGCTGTGAAGCTCGGCGGACATTAACATTACCGGTCGGTTATCCTTGGTTCTGAAAACTATTGCTTACGTTTTTTTTTCCCCCAATGAGCCAATGAAATTCACCGGTCAGCACTGGCTACAATAACCTACAATAACCTACAACCTCCTGGCGACCCACCTACTACACACGAATTCTAGCTACTCTCCATGGCGGCTTCATTCTGGTAGACGCTAATTTTTCAACATGTTGAAAAATTCGGGACGACCATAATGAGGTCGCGACTAGTTCCCAGAATGCAGGAGCTCCTCACCACCATGAAGGCGACCACCCGCGAACATGTGGCGACCGCATAGTCTCCTGCAGTCGACTAAAAAGTCGCCTAAGTGGGACAGGCCCATTAGTCCTAGACTCGCCCATTAATGGAAACATCCTTTTCCACATCCACTCTATCCAAGCCTTTCACTATTCTGTATGTTTCAATGAATTCCCCTAATTCTTCTAAACTCTAGTGATTACACGCCCAGTGCAGACAAACGCTCATTATACCTACTCCTTCCTGGGATCATTCTTGTAAACCTCATCTGGACCCTCTCCAGAGCTAGCACATCCTTCCTCAGATATGGTGCCCAACATTGCTCAAAATATTCCTAATGTGGCCTTACCAGCGCCTTGTAGAGCCTCAACATTACATCTCTGTTTTGTATTCAAGCCTTCTTGAAATAAATGCTAGGATTGAGTTTGCTTTCTTTACTATGGATTTGACTTGCAGTTTAACTTTTTGGGAATCCTGCACCAGCACTCCCAAGTCCCTTTGCACCTTCAATACCTGGATTCTCACCCCATTTAGAAAATAGTCTACACCTTTATTCCTACTACCAAAATGCATGACTCCACATTTTGCAACACTATATTCCATCTGCCACTTCTCTGCCCACTCTCCCAACCTGTCCAAGTCCCTCTGCAGAGTCCCTGCTTTCTCTACTCTACCTGCCCCTCCACATATTTTCGTATCATCCACAAACTTTGCCACAAAGCCTTTCCCCTCGTCCAAATCATTAACATACAACGTGAAGAGTAGCGGCCCCAGCACCGACCCTTGCAGAACTCCACTTGTGTCTATTGTCACCTACAGCCAACAAGAAAACGCCCCCTTTATTGCCACTCTTTGTCTTCTGCCATCCAGCCAACCTGCTGTCCATGCTAGCATCTGCCCTTTGATACTGTGATCCTCCTAAGCAGCCTAACGTGTGGCATCTTATCAAAGGCTTTCTGAAAATCTAAGTAAACGATATCTACTGACTCACCTTTGTCTGTCCTGTCTTTGTCCTGTCCTTTGTCTGTGAGGAGACGTACCATTCTGTAATTCAAATCTGCTAGCTAAAAGCACTTTGCAGTCTTCAGGTTTGAGTTCCTTGATGTGTTCGGAATCTATGTCCCTCTTAACTTTCCTATCCATGTACCCATCCAAATTTTTTTTATATATTGAAATTATACCTGCCACTACCACTTTTTCTGGTAGCTTGTTCCATATTCCTACCACCCACTGTGTGGGGAAAACTTACATCTCATTTCCCTTTTAAATGTTTTTCTCTCATATCTTGAACCCGTGTCCTCTAGTATTAGACTCTACCCTGGGGAAAAGGTGTATGATCATCTGTCTTACCTGTGCCACCTATGATTTTATGAACATCATCAAGGCCACCCCAAGCAACCTTCGCTCTGGGGGAAATAGTCACAGCTTATCCAGCCTGAGTTCTGAGTTTAGTTTATTGTCACATGTACCGAGGTACAAACTCTTCTGACATCTCAAGCTCTCCATTCCTGGCAATATTCTTGTGAAACGTTTCTGCTCCCTCTCTAGCTTAATCAAATCTTTATAATATGACAATCGGAAATGTACACAATGTTTCAGGTGTGGTCCCACCAACATGTACAACTGTAACAAACCATGATGCAGCTTGTGAGACACAAGAGACTGCAGATACTGAAGCAACTCAGTGGGCCAGGCAGCATCTGTAGAAGCAGAGGGATAATCGACAAGAATGCTTTTGACATTAGGGAGGGATACAGTAGTCTATGTGTGCGTTAATGGTTGGGTGTATTGGTAACAAGTAGAGTGATGAAGATGAGCTCAAGTAGCTTATTGGACGATGCCCACTAGGTTGTCCTTCAACATGAGAGCTGTATATGTCATGCTGCCTCACAGCTCCAAGAACGTGAGCTTTATTGTGACCTCTGCTGTTGCCTGTGTGGAGTCTGCACAGTTTCCCTGTGCTCACACATTGATTTCTTTCGGCTGCTCTGGCTTTCCCCAATATCAGTGTAGAATTAGAGTCGAACAGCACTGAAATAGCCTATTTCCCACCACTCTGGTCTTGTTTGGCCCATATCACTCTGAATCTTTCCTATCCATGTATGTTCAAAAGTATTTTAAATGTTATTATACCTGTCTCAACTTCTTCCTCTTGTTCCATATACAGATTGCATATTCCGACTCGTACTTGAAAGCTTTAATTGAATTTGCCTCCACTGCTATCCCTATCATGTACAAACATTTTTTTGTATGGTGGGGGGGGGGTTAAAACAACTTTTCATATTGCCTTTAGTTACTTTGTCACTCGCTTTCATTTTGTGTCTCGAGATCCTAGACTCTTCTGCCAGAGGGAACAGTTTCTCAGTGTATATCCTTCATGGTTTTAAATATCTCTCTCGTATCACCTTACAATTTATTCTGTTCCAAGGACAACAACCCCAGTTTAGCCATATATACATCAGTTGTGGTAGAACCAACATTTATGAAGGTTCTTCATGTCATCCTTGCTCTTGAACTCTTTGCCCTAATTGATACATTCCGTACACCCAAATACCTTTAACTTGCTGAACTATGCTGACTATGTGAACTCCCCTTGACTCAACTGTTCAAGGAGCCATCTAATTCATTCTGCCTCTTCTCCTCCTAAATGTAACATTCTATGCTTCATATTCTATATTCTATATCTCCATTATATTCCAGCAACCTGCTTGTATCTCGTTGGTCCTTTGCTAACCTCATAGCTCCTTACACCTCCAAGTTTTAATTACATGTAAATTTTGAAAATTTGCCCTCCTCTAAGTTTTGGCCTTGTGATCACCTTCAAATTGCTCCTCTGCTGGTGACTCTGTCCTCAATTCCCAATTCTCTTGGGACGTTATGTTACAGTTGTACAATACATAGGTGAGGCTGCTCTTGGAGTATTTTGTTCAGTTTTGGTCACCCTGTTGTAGGAAAGATGCCATTAAGTGAAAAGACTGCAGCAAGTATTTACGAGGATGTTGTCAAGACTCAAGGGTCTCAGCTCCAGGGAGAGATTAGACAGGCTACGACTTTATTCCTTGGAGCGCAGGAGGCTGAGGGCGATCTTGGGGTTGGCTAAAATAGTGAGTGAATGTACAGAGTCTTTTTCCCAGGATAGGAGATGAGAGCTAGAGTACATAATTTTAAGGTGAGAGGGGGATGATATAATCAGAACTTGAGAGGGGGATGATATAATCAGAACCTGAGGGGCAACCTTTTCACACAGAGTGGGTATAAAGTATGAGCTGCCAGGAAGTGGTTCAGGCAAGAACAATAACACATTTAAAAGTAATTTGGGCATTATATGTGGATGGGAAGGGTTAGGGGAGATATGGCAAAGCATGGGCATTTGAGATAATCTTAAATGGGGCATCTTGGTTGGCATTGACAGGATGGGCTGAAAGGTCTGCTTGAAGCAGCTGCTTCTGTACTCTATGACTCGGACTCTATGACCCTCAACTATAATTTTCTTTCTCTAAATCATACTGCCCTTCATCGTTCCAAGATTTTCATTAAATTCTGCCTTTCTTGACATTTTATAATCCTTCATCCTAATCTCTCCTTTTCTCATTAGGCTATGAAATGCTCTTTATGTCCTGTGCATTTTGCCATTTTAAGAGCAATATACAAGTATGAGCATGTTGTCCTATTGCCATCAGTTGACCTTAAATCCCTGACATTAGCTTCTGAGTACACACAGTAACAGGGAGTAGATTAGTTCAAGCTTGTTTGAGAGAGGTAAATAATTTATTGTTCTATACTTATACAGTGTATATTATGCCAGCATTTTGTGTCTATCTTTGGTTTAAACCAGCATCTGCAGGTCCTTTCTACACATTACTCCTTTTTATTGCACACTAGACCAAGTGAGGACCCGTTGGGCCCCGTCCGCAATGTAATATTCCACCACTCACCCATAGCCTGCAACTGCGGGGGCGCGGCTGACGGGTTCCGTGTAAAATATAACATAAATCTGAACAAAACTTGTTTAATTTACATCGCAGGTCAATGGCGAGTAAGGTGGGCCAAAAATTGTAGCGCTGTCGTTTTGACGGAATTTTGGGAACACTCATACATGCAAACAAACAAACAAACAAACAAACAAACAAGCTGAGAGTTTTAATAAGATAGATAGATAGATAGATAGATAGATAGATATTTATTTATTTGTCTGTTTATATATATATATTTATTTATTTTTACTGATGGGGTAGTTCTCTCACAGAGTTTAGACACATTTATGATACATCTAGGATTTAGAAGCCATAAAACAGATATTTTGCAATTGTATTAAAATTCAACCAGTTGTTCAGAAGTTTAATACATTTTTTTCTTCAGAATAGGCAAATGATAAATTGAAGAGTGAAATCTTTTTCAGTACGATTCTGTATTCTGGGCAGCCACATTTGCAACGCGGGTTCTCTCTGAATTTGGAAAGTGGCTAATTTAAAACAGCCGGTCAGTTTTGTGATTTTATGCAGAAAAGTGCAAGAATTTTGTACTCTGAAATATGGTTGGAATTGCTGATAGATTAAAGCACAATCTGTTCCAGATGTAATCCTCCTCGAAACAGGTCATCAAAAACAAAAGCTCTAAGTGTGCTAAATCAGACTCTGGTGGTAACGATTAAACTTTATGCAGATTGAAGAAGGAAATCTATAGCTCAGTCAGAATAGTCATAAATATCACTTTATTCAACTGTCCAAGGTGACTTGTATAGGGTGGAAAATATTGAGAGTAATGACTCGATGGTGATTATGTCACATGAGGTGTATCATGCCATGAACAAGCTGTCCAACAACAAAGCAAGTGACTTGGATCATATCTCTGCTGAACATCTTAAGTATGCGAGTATGAGGATAGCTCCTCTCCTAGCTATTTGTTTTACTGGCTTTATGATTCATGGCTTGTTATCAGACTCAATGTTGTCTGTCCTGTTAGTGCCGGTCTTTAAGGACAAAGCTGGTAAAGTAGGCAGCCTAAATAATTACAGGCCCATAGCTTTAGCCAGCATATTGTCAAAAGTCTTAGAAAGAGTTTTGCTGGATAGAATAAATGAGTTTGTTAACTCCACAGATAACCAGTTTGGCTTTAAAGCTAAACATGGCACTGACTTATGCATATATGCCCTAAAGGAGATTGTAAACAAATATAGAGGCATAAACTCTTCAATCCTTATGTGCTTTATTGATGCTTCCAAAGCCTTTGATCGGGTTAATCACAGAAAGCTGTTTGGTAAAATGAGTCAAAGAGGGGTGCCTGAATACATTGTTAGAATTCTGGCCTACTGGTATGCCCACCAGACTATGCAAATAAAATGGGGCAATAGGGTCTCAGCCCCATTTGGGGTTAGCAATGGTGTTAGACAAGGGGAATTTTGTCCCCAGTCCTTTTTAATCTATATATTGATGATCTGTCTAAACAATTGAAAGCCTGTAACACTGGGTGCGTGATTGGTAATATTTTAGTGAACCATATTATGTATGCAGATGATCTTGTGGTCTTTAGTCCATCTAGCGCTGGTCTCCAGCAGCTCCTTACTATATGTTCCGTGTATGGTGTGGAACATGACATTAAATATAATGCTAGTAAGAGTGCTGTTATGGTCTGTAGAACCAAAGAGGATAAATGCCTAAAATATCCTGTTTTTAAATTGTCTGACAACAATCTTAGTGTCTGTAATGAGATAAAATATCTAGGGCATATTATTACAGAACAAATGACAGATGATGAGGATATTTATAGGCAACGACGCATGCTGTATGTACAGGCAAATATCCTCTTGCGTAAATTTGGTGCGTGTGCAGATGTGGTGAAGATGACGCTATTTAGAGCATACTGTACACCCCTCTACACTGCGCACCTGTGGTCGAACTATTTAAAGACAAGTATGCAGAGACTAAAGGTGGCATATAACGATGCCATGAGAACACTGCTAAGGCAACCTAGATGGTGTAGTGCCAGTAATATGTTTGTGGCTGCAGGAGTCAGTACTTTAGAAGCTATCCGAAGACACCACATGTATAAATTCATTTGCAGGATAAATGACTCTAAAAATGTGCTTATTGTGGCCTTGACAAACATAAGGGTTAGCACTACACGCTACGAATCCCAGTTGTGGAGACACTGGTATCGTTGTCTCATTGTAGGACATTGATCATCTTTTAATCTGGATTTTTAACTTAAGTATTGTAGGTTTTTGTTAAATATAAATTATGATATTTTTATGTGATATACTATGATTTTATATATATTTATGATATTTGATATGCAATGCATTTTTAATGTAATGTTGCCCCTTGTCTGGACCTTGAGTCCGTAATAAAGTTTATTATTATTATAAATGTAGTTGTTATTTTCACTACTCTTTCATTGTGAGCTTTGAGTTCATATTTTACATTTTTCTTCCGTCTTTTGAGTCCATGCAAATTCTGAAAGCATTCACATTTTTCTACATACTTCCCTGTGACCTATTGACTCGTAATAATCTTTCTACAAAACAATGATTCTACTACTGCCCATCTACAGTAGGGATTTTTGACTGTGGCCATTTCACCTAAGAACCATCACAATTGCTGGTAAATGGAAGGAAACCAACGCATCTGGGGAAATCCATTCAGTTGCAGGGAGAATGTGAAAACTTCAGACAGCACTGGAAGTCGGAACCTTGGCTCAAATGCTTCTGCTGAGTGGCAATTGGGAGTTCTTCCAGCACTGACGTGCCAGCCCCTTAATGCTCTGTTTTCTTTTGTGTCAACTCGAAACCTAGTAATGGACAGTGGTCAGTTTATCCATGTCTGGAAGGCTGATGAGCTGAGCCAATTAACTCTGATGGTTCTGCTCCCTGGTGTATGTTCTGGTGAAATGGTCTGAGCTGTTAATGTTAGAACTATTAATGCGGTTGCATTAAGACAAGGATTATGGACCAGAGGTCCTGATCATGGTTTAGCCAAGGCATTTAAATTCAAGTAAACATATCTCAAATCATATGCTAGATTATCATGGTCATTGGGAAACTAATGGATTGTTTAAAAACAATGCACATCTGGTTCACTGGTGTCCTTTAGGGACTAAATTATATTTAAAAAGTCGCACTGAAGCAGAATAGATGAGATTATCAAAGTACAAGCTCTTAATTAAAAGCATCTAACCCCCATTCACAGTGGGTTCTCTCAACATTGAGTCAATTACTGAGATTAGCTGTGCTGAGCCAGGGATCTAGACGAACTTCTTATCTGGCACCTTGGCGTTATAGCAGCCACTTCAAGTGTGGACCTATCCAATTAAAGACATCAAGAAATTGCAGAGAATTCTGGGCACAGCCCAGTCCATCACACAAAGCAACCTAGCCTCTCCCCATTTTCTCTATCTGCATTTCATGCTGCCTTGGGAAAGCAGCCAATATAATCAAGAACCACTCATATTTCAGCCATTCCTTCTTTTCCCCTATCCTGTCAAGCAGAAGATCCAAAAGCTTTAAAGTAGATGCCACTAGATTCAAGAATAGCTTCTTCCCCCTGCGATCAAACCCTAGTATGGACCTCTCAGTAGCTAAAGATTATTCTCAATCTCTCACTATACCTCAGCACAATCCTTGCACATTTTTTATCTGCACCTCCTCCATAGCTGTGACACTACATTCTGTGCTTTACATAGACAATAGGTGCAGGAGTAGGCCATTCGGCCCTTCGAGCCAGCACCGTCATTCAATGTGATCATGGCTGATCATCCACAATCAGTACCCTGTTCCTGCCTTCTCCCCATATCCCCTGACTCCACTATCTTTAAGAGCTCTATCTAACTCTCTTTTGAAAGCATCAAGAGAATCGGCCTCCACCACCTTCTGAGGCAGAGAATTCCACAGATTAACAACTATCTGGGGGAAAAGGATTTTCCTCTTTTCTGTTCTAAATGGCTTACCCCTTATTCTATCCCTTTGTTTCCTTTCTGTTTTTGTAGTACCTGGATGGTTTAATTGTTACTAATGTGTGGTATGATCTATCTGGATAGCATGTAAACCAATTGTTTTTCACTGTATTTCATGACACTCAACATTAATAAATCAATGCAAACAAAGAGTGGAGAAAACTTTACTGTGTGGTCAAGTTATCCAACCTAATGGGTTTACATCCCATTGAAAAGGTGAAAATTACCCCCAATTGTACAATTATCTTGTGATACGTCCAGCTAACAATTGATGTTTTATGCCAAAATACAAAGTGTTGGGACTGCATAAATGGATCTGTGTAAACCTATGGTATCTATTTCACCATTCTGCATAGGTGCTGCTGGCTTTGCTGTTCATATTACTCCTTGGACTGGTCCTTGGACTTGGCCTCCGATCAAATGCAGGTATTTAATGCAACCTTCTCCTCCATCAAATGTACAGATTGTTACTTAGCTTTATTGTGATATCCTTGAATATTTTTGATCATTTAACATCATAAGACATAAGAGCAGAATTAGGTCATTCGGCCCATCGAGTCTGCTCCGCCATTCGGGCATGGCCGAACAATTTTTCGCTCTCAATCCCATTCTCCTGCCTTTTCCCTGTAACTTTTGACATCCCTGCTAATCAAAAACCTATCAAACTGCTTTAAAAATACTCAATGACGGCCTCCACAGCTATATGTGACAATTATTCCACATTATTCAGTAGATTTCAACAAGATTCCTCCCTCATCCTTCTAAACTCAACTTGTATGGTTTTGATTATTGTTAATGAACATGGAGATCAATATATTGAGGTGTGGTCAATTGTATCCCACTGGTTTGGCTGCTTATTTTGGAAAGTTATAAACCGAAGATAGACACAAAATGCTGGAATAACTCAGCGGGACAGGTAGCATCTCTGGCGATAAGGAATGGGTGATGATTTGTGTCAAGACCCTTCTTCAGCCAGATGTCATAGGAGAGGGAGATGCATAGATAATAGGACAAAGGGAATGGAGATCAAGGTAAATGGAGAATAGATATTTGTTGGCTGGGAAATAGTTTTTTTTTAAATCTCCGTTCAAAGCGAACAGAGATAACATGTAGTTGGAGATAGTAAGACTGGTCGGAGAACTGGGAAGGGGGAGGGATGGAGAGAGATGGAAAGCAAGGGTTACTTGTAGTTAGAGAGGTCAATGTTCATTGACTTGGGGTGTAAGCTGCTCAAGCACAATATGAGGTTCTGTTGTGCTGGGCCTCACTCTGACAATGGAGGAGGCCCAGGACAGAAAGGTCTGTGTGGGAGGGGGAGTTAAAGTGTTTAGCAATTGCAAGATCGGGTAGGTTTAGGCGGACTGAGCGGTTCAGCGGTTTTAAAAGTTATAGAAGTGATTTCAGGACCGGAATCGTATGCCAGTTGTGTGTCTATTCTCATTTCTACTAGAAGGCTCAGCAGTCCTTTGGGATTTTCAAATCTCTTTGCCAAAGAACTACTGCCCCTTTTCTTTATCTTCTTGCCACACAGTTGTCCTGCTTTGCTGTCCAAAGTCTGATGATGGTTGGACTGCCAGGATGTGGCAACAAAATCTAGTAATTGGTAATTCAATAGTGCAAAGGGCATCTGTGCTGGAATCTTAGTTGTTTACAAATTACAAGAATAGCTTAAACAAATGGACCAAGCGCAATATGTCTGGTTTAGTGTTAAAACGGGGTCAAAAAGTAAACAGTGAGGGCACAAAATATCTGTAAAGTAAAGAGGGAAAGACGGATTAAATGAGCAGGCAAACGTATAGCAGTTGAAGTTTAAGATGAGGAAGTACGAGCCTATCCATTTTGGAGTGGAGTTTGAATAACAGAGTATAGTGTGAATGGTGAGAGACTGATTTATGTTGTTCTGGGAGTTCTATGTGCTCTTGTTCAAGAAACATGTTTGTCAGTGTGCGGGTGAGCAAACCAATAGGAAACCAAGTAGGATGTTGGCCTTGATAGCCTCTCTCTGCATCCTGAAGCTACTCATAGAGCCATACAGCTTGTAAACCGTCCCTCTGGCCCAACCTGCCTACACCGACCAACATGTCCCTTTGACACTAGTCCCACCTGCCTGCGCTTGGCCCATATCCCTCCAAATTTGCCCTATCCATGGACCTATCTAATTATTTCTTAAACTTTGCAACAGTCCCTGCCTCAACTACTTCCTCGGGCAGCTCGCTCCACACATCCACCACCCTTTGTGTGAAAAGGTTACCCTTCTGATTCCCATTAAATCTTTCCCCCTCACCTTAATCCAATGTCCTCTGATCCTCAATTTCCCCTACTCTGGGCAAGAGACTCTGTGCGTCTACCCGATCTATTCTTCTCATGATTTTATACACCTGTATAAGATCACTCCTTATCCTTCTGTGCTCCAAGGAATAGAGTTCCAGCCTGCTCAACCTCTCCCTATACTACTGTCGCCACAAATTAGTAGTGTCCTTGATGCCATCCATCTTGTCCACTGTTTTCCTTTTCATTGATTACTGCTGAATAAATACAAATATTAAAAGTACCTGCAAAATCCTGAAGAAAGCTGAACAACTGCGATGCCGATAACATTTTGACCCATGTAGCATAGAAACATAGAAAATAGGTGCAGGAGTAGGCCATTCGGCCCTTCGTGCCTGCACCGCCATTCAATATGATCATGGCTGATCATCCAACTCGGTATCCTGTACCTGCCTTCTCTCCATACCCCCAGATCCTTTTAGACACAAGGGCCACATCTAACTCCCTCTTAAATATAGTCAATGAACTGGCCTCAACTACCTTCTGTGGCAGAGAATTCCAGGGATTCACCATGTGAAAAATGTTTTCCTCATCTCGGTCCTAAAAGATTTCCCCCTTATCCTTAAACTGTTTTATTTGTTTTTCACCAACTTCTTCACATTTTACACATCTCAGCTTGCTTGGAAATCAAAAGTAACCATTGAGAAATGACCAAATATTTATCTTGTAACATTGTAAAGCTAACTTGTATCAGAAGTGTATCCTTTTGCCATAATCTATTGAGAAGTTGGCTTTGATCAGATACGTCACTGAATTTGTTTGTAAATACGTTTGTGCTACTTGTATATGTCTTTAAAAAAAAATTTTTTTTTTCAATCTTATTGTTTTTAAATTGTCTCTGGGCGGTAGGGAGCCATGGAAAGCTGTGCAATTACTAATTGATTCCTGTTACATAGGTGGTTGTGGTAACTCTCTTTAAACTATTAAAGTCTGAAAGTGAATTGTTTTGGGTGGGTAATTTCAGACTTCTAAATTATCCTTTTTTCGACAATGCTAAACTGTTAATGATCATTGTAGTTTATGGGAGCATGTGTGTACATTGTTTTAAATTTTGTCAAATGTTGTTAAACTCAAGTTGTCCTGAGGTTTTGAAAGGTAATATAAAAATGCTGTTTTTTTAAAATGGTTCCATTCCATGGTTTGCAGAAAAGAACACCAGTTGAGGCATATTATTGTGACTATTGCAAAACAAATATTTATCCTCACATGTGGGAGTCAGGTTTGGCACTCTGGTCTTCTTCCTGCTTCCGGAGTTTCACAACTCTGTATTCTGGATCTGTTCCATACATTTGAACATCCATTCTAGGCTGACGTCGCATTGATGATAATTCAGTGCAAGGCTGCTGTTGTTTGGATGAGATGCTAAAATGAAACTGCATGTAAATCTCCTTTGTTGGATCTTCCACACGTGCCGTTCAACCTTTTTTTCCAAAAGGTTTGATGGAAAGTACAGGGAATCTAAAAAAAAGATTTAAAATGCTGGAATTCCTTGGCAGTTCAGGCCACAACTGTAGGTAGAGAAACAGAGCTTTCAGATAGAAAACTCTTTGCCAAAACTGGGAAAGAGACAAAAGCTTGTTTTGAGTTGCAGGGAAGAATGAGCTGGCAATCTCTAATAGGATAGGCTATTAACCAGTTCATCCAGTCAATGAATCAATGGGTGCAGTTAGAATGGAAAGAGTCACAAGAGCATGGACCAAATAATGTAGGAGTGATCTTCATGTTTTGCATGTTGCATGCTCAGCAGATTGGGTTGGGCACAAGGAAAAAAGAGTGAAAAGAAAAAATAACAAATAAACTGAGCCAACATTGCAGATGGATGATATTAACAGATATATCAGGTTACCTGAAGTTGTAGACTCAATGTTGAAGTTGACAAGTCTGCCATGTTCCCAGACGGTACACCAGGTACTGTTCCTCAAGCTTGTGTTGAATCTCATTATAATGAGCCCTTTGAATATAGCTTGTTGCTGGTCTGCGCTGGGTATTTCAATGGGAAATTCAGTTCCACTCTCCTCTCAGCGTTGAGCCACTTGAGTCTTTCCACCACCATAATCAGCCATTAGGTTGAAAATCAATGCACTCTTTTTGGGGAAAGCAGAACTTTGGATTGATTGAAAGATACAGCATGGAAGCAGGCCCTTCAGCCCACCAAGTTCATGCTGACCATGAATCACATCTCACCACTGATACTTTCACCAACAACAAGCTGTGGTGTTGTTTCTCAAACTTTCATGATTCAATAAATCTGCTGCTTAACATTTTTTTTGCTAAAAGTATGGCTGCAACCTCTAGCCCATCCACATACCTTTTAATCCCTCATTCATGTAACTTTCCAATCAACATCTATTGTACCCTCTGTTTAGCTTTCATTTCCACTTCATGGAGTCTTCTCTACATCTCATCGCAATATTACATCTGGGGAAGAGCTTATCTTCTGCATGGTTAACAATGCTCCTGGCTTGGTCCCTGTTTAAAAAGTGTTCTATCCTGCCCTGCACGTCTCTTGCTTGGACTGACTTTTTGTGATCTTGCAGATCAAAATGTCCTCGTGCTTTGCTGCTGTGGTATTCAGGCCACGTGAAGTGGCTCATTGGTGGCTGGAACACCTGAGATGGCAGATCCTGAGACCCTATCCATGCAACCCCTTTTGAATAACATGATTGAATCACCCTCTGCTCCTCTCCGGCTTTTTGAGGGAACCTTTGACATGAGATCTGCCTAACTAAGAATGGCAACTTTACTAACAGTAAATTAGTTGTATTTTTAATAACTTTGTACTAACTTTTTGGTCGTCATTATTTTTAACCAGCTCTTTATTCAAGATTTTTTATTTCAACAACTACCTAAAATACAGTTGAAATTCATAAACTAAGATTTGAACTGACTGGTTGATGAATCCAACTGTGTAAACAACACATATTGCTTGACGTGGAGACCAAGAATTGGCCAGCCCTGAGAGAAGGTCTTTGTCTTTACGATGTATTTTACCTTTTTTTTACCTGAATGATAGGGAGTACTCGGATGTTTTGAAATAAAACTTCGGTTTCCTCATTAAAAAAATAGTGTATTTTGAATTTTTTTTAAATCCCATAGCTGAAGATCTTGACGATTGCATGTTTTGCTGTAGTGCCATGCCCATGGGTTTTACTTGTTCATTTCTTGCACAATAGTGCAGAACCATCCTACAGGGTCCCATGAAATGCTAAAAGTAAGCTTGTGGTTATAGGCATAATTAAAGAAAGCATCAGAACCATGGCCACAGCTTCCATATATGGGAAGTCGAGCTGAAAGAAGAATTAATTTTGGTTGATCTTGCTTTTTTTTTTGCCAGATCCTGATTTGTGGTAAATGTGAGCCACTGGGAAGAGTTTTGGAAGTAATTCATCTGTCTGTCCTTTAATGAAATCAAAAGGGAATGGAGGGAGAAAGTAAGTTTTATTTTTAGAAAAGTTTCCCTATAATTTAGGGCTGTGAACCTTTTAAACAAAATTCTCTCTTTAAATTATAGCTTTTTGTACAGTAAACTCAATTTAGTCTTCAACTTGGCTTGTTGATCACTGCACTTGTGATTGGGATGTTATGTGATACCGTGGAAGCAGGATAGTGTCTCTTATTGCTGCTGCTCAGAGTGGGAACCTTAAAATATAAACTGTTGAGCAGGCTGTGGCAATGCAATGCCATGTACCATCAGTAAGCAATGCGAAACCTGCATTGAATATTAATTTGGAATAAAATGATTTGGTCTTATGCTAGGCTTTGTGTTACTGTTAAATATAGTAGCCGTAATATATGATGTTGTCACGGCAGAATTTTTTGTGCTTGTGTATGTAATATACTGCACTATTGGAAATTGTTGGCTTTTTGTTTGTAGAGGGTCAGGTTATTTGTTCAGTGGCTCCAATTTCCTGGCCTATGGAATTTCCACTCCAGACTACATTGTTTTTTTTGCTTCCAATTTAGTTCAAATCCTTAACCAAACATATTAAATCACCTATTCTAACATCTGAGCCAGTGTCAAATGTTTCAACTGACTATATTCAAAATGCTACATAAATGCAAGTTATTGTTTAAAAACATTCATTGTGTTATAACATTGTAATACAATAAAAAATTATGGCCTGGAATCCAATTAAATTTAGAAGCATTATATGGACATTCTTCAATTGAGTAAAAGGCAGACATTCTGAAGCATTTAACCACATCCTTGAGGAATGCCACAGAGAATCTTCAACAAAATGGTTGGTTTCAATTTGTGCATAAAAATAAATCCGTGGTTTAATGATAAATTAGGGTTGGAACCATGCTCTCTCTTATTTGAGCATAAACACTGTTTCAAACCAGATTGTGTGGAAACGTAGCTTCCTGTTTTGTGGTATGATGAGCTTTTAGGAAACTTTTAAAAACACATCGATGTTGATGTTGAATGTTTTATTTATTTATAGTAGCTGCTAATTCATTTTCAGAGGGCAGAGTTTCTTGGCGTGGTGAGTGTTTACCTGAGGGGTGTCAGAAGTGAAAAATGTCCCTGGCCAAGGTTTCCGCAGGAGGCTTAAAGTAATAGCACACCAGTAATTTAAATGATCAAATGAATTCCATTCCACAATGATTCCATTCAGAGTCTGTACTTTAATACGTCAAATAATGATGGATTAATAAATACATAGTTACTACCCCATTATTACCATACTAACATCCCCATATATGGCTTTAAATGGGAAAACAAACTGACTCTGCATGGAATCATTATGGAATAGAATTCATCCGATCGTTCAAATTACTGGTGTGTTATTTAAGAGCAATCCAACTAATCCTTTTTCCTTGCACTTTCCCCGTATATTTCCAGATAATTTCATGTTTATAAGTGATAGGAGCAGATTTAGACCATTCAGCCCATCAAGTCTTCTCCACCATTCAATCATGGCTGATCTACCTCTCCCCCTCATCCCCATTTTCTTGCCCTCTCTCTGTAACCCCTGACTAATCAAGAATCTAACTTCCTTAAAAATATAATTGACTTGGCCTCCACACCCTTCTGTGGCAATGGATTCCACACTCGGATTAAATAAATTCCTCCTCATCTCCTTCCTAAAGGAAAGTCATTTATTCTGAGGCTATAATTGGTTCTACACTCTCCCACTCGTGGAAACATCCACTCTATCCAAGCCTTTCACAATTCGGTAAGTTTCAATGTCTCCCCTCGTCCTTTTGAACTCCAGCAAGTAGAGGCCCAGTGCTGTCAAACATTTATCATATGTTAACCCACTCATTCCTAGGATTATTCTTGTAAACCTCCTCTGGACCATAATGCTATTTATAACGTTTAAGAAGGAACTGCAAATGCTGGAAAGTCGCAGGTAGACAAAAATGCTGGCGAAACTCAGCGAGTGAGGCAGCATCTATCCATAAATGCTGCCTCACCCGCTGAGTTTCTCCAGCATTTTTGTCTACCTATGCTATTTATAATGCTATTTATAAAACCCAAGGCCCCATACTACAAATTGGGTTAATTTATTGTCATAAGCACCAGGGTGCAATGAAATTTCTTGTTTGTATGAAGCTCCTGGAGTAAACGGTGTACATGCTAATGATAGATACAATAATAAATACAATGGTATAATGCAAAACAGTGCAAATATTGTAGTGCAATATGAAGTGATGCATAAACAACAAAGTGCATGAAATGAATAACTGAGTGAAGTAGAGTTAAGATTTTACTTCGGAGTCACGTGAGTGACTACGTGAAGAAGCCCGCCAGGCGCATGCGTGTCATTGCGCTACACGCATTGCAACTCGTCATTGTCGGGAGGAAGGACGTTCCTCCTGAACGGCAGGTTTCGAACCTGCAACAGAAGGTAAGGGAACATCGTTCTATACTTACCTTTTTTCTACAGAAGGCTGTTGAAAGCTGGCGGGGGAGGAGTCTGCAAGCAGCAGGCAGCCAGCAACGGCCGGTGGCACGACAATCTCCCTTAGCGGGAGTCCGTGCGAATTCAGCTCCGGTAGAGAATGCCGACAAGGGAGCCTCCGGAGCCGTCAGTCCGACAAACTCGGACAACAGCCCCAAGGACCGACGCTACAGGGGTCTGTGGGCTGCGGAAATCACAGCGGGAGGAAGGACGTTCCTCCCGAACGGCAGGTTGAGAACCAGCAACAACAGGTAAGAGATTTCCTTACCTTTTTCTTGATTGCAGGAAGGCTCCCGAGCTGCCGCTGAACAGCAGCAGGCAGCCAGCAACGGACGTCGGCACCACTATCCCCCATAACGGGAGCGAGTGCCAAACTTCACCCCAAACGGGTGGAGGAAATCGGAGCCAACAACCCACAACAAGCTCCTGCCGTGGCTAAGCCAGGTGGAGTAAGCGCAACAGGGGACTACAGCTGCGGCTGGAGTCGGCTCCCGTAATGGGAATAGCTGTGCCCGACTTTCGCTCCCGACTCGCTCCCGCACCGGGCCGGGCGGGAGAGGGAGCAAACCTAATGTTTCCCCGCGCTAGGTCTGTACTGGAGGGGAAGCTGGACAAAGGAGTGTCCACAGTGCTGCTAGTGAAGCTGGCTGGGGAAGACAGCGGAGTCACAGGCAGCCGGCAGCAGCAGCCTAAGGCACGTTTATCTCCCGTTATAAGGAGAGCAGTGCCGACTTTTGGTCCCGCGCGGGCCAGAACACCACGGCCGGGCGGGAGACCATTCATTTGACAGTCATTAACGGCAGCAGACGGGTTAGAATGACGCTCACCCGTAGCAATGGACCTGCAGGTAAGAGCTGCGTTTTTTTTTTTTGCATTTCTATGCTGATTGCAGGTGCAGAAAAAACGGGCTGCGACAAAGCTGGTGGCTAGATGGAATCAGCTGTGCCAGATGTCCTCCACACCGGCCATATCCACTCCACGGAAGGACAGTAAGGACAAAGCTGGAGAAGGAGGACCGTGGAGCAGCGGGCAGCCAGCAGCAGCCAGCGGCACTTGGATCACCCGTAGTGGGATCAGCTGTGCCCGATGTCGCCTCCACACCGGCCAGATCCACGCGGCCGGGCGGAAAGGCTAGACACAAAACAAACAAGGTCGTGGACTCAGAGGAGTCCGACTTTGAATCACCGCCGGCGGCCAGCGCCCGAGAGCGCTGGAGCGGGAAGAAGCGGTGTATGGAGCTTTGCTCCAACGTGACAGACTCCGGGACATGGAGTCGGGTCACTGTGGGCCCTATGATAACCCACAGCAGTACCTCTTTAAGGGCTTCACAGTGCTTCTACCTCATCAGAGGGAAGCACTGCGGGTCAGTTCTGGGCTGACCTGGAAGAGGGGTCCGCAGAAGAAAGTGTGCAAGGGGTGCAGGAACAAGAGAACCTACTGGAACCTAGCACCCCCACGCACCCACCAGCAAAACTGGTGAAAGCTCGAAGGACCGGTACTCAAAAACATGAGTCTTTTAGGCCATGGCCCAGACCGGCCTTCTCGGAAGATGCGGGACCTCCAACGCAAACCAAACCGTAAATCCAGACCCCAACGCTACAACAGCGAAGAACCTACAAAAAGGTAAACCTGCCACTGGTAACTATGGAGGTAGGTGGGTCTGGTTCCCTACAAACAGTGGGCATGGAGATTGGGTGGAGATAACACGCTCTTCTGAAAGCATGGAGCATGATAACAATCGATATCGACATCTTAAGCAGTATCCAGGGATATACAACAGAGTTTATACACAAGTACAGCCCTCCAGTTCAACATATACTGAACCGAATGTTCGTGCTTTCTGATAAAAGAAATCAAAAGCGCAAGCTGACTGAAGCGGCTTTACATAAAAGGTGTAATTGAGAAAACTCAACACGAACCATTAAAATTTGTGTCCAATATATAAACAAAAAGATGATGGTCATCGCATCATCATAGATCTAACAAAATAGATACCTTTGTTACTGCTTAACAATTAATTCCCAAAGGTTACTTCAATGGCCAGCATCATTTTAAAAGATGCTTACTATTCAGTGCCTATACGAGGTGACCACAGATGTTACTTAAATTCAACTAGATGGGACAACTCTAGCAGTATAAAGCACTGCCAAATGGGTTATCATCAGCCCAGGCTGTTCACAAAAGATTTTGAAACCAGCCCAAGCGTTTCTACAGAAACGTATACACATGGTCATGGCATATTTAGATGACATACTCATTATGTGCAAAAACTTTGGAATTGGCCAAACAAACTGTAACAGCCACAAAAAAAGTTATTTGGGGAACTGGGATTCATTTCATCCAGTTAAATCTAAACTAACGTCTTCCACTACTATGGACTACCTGGGGTTTCACCATTGACTCAGTTCACATGTCCATGACTCTGCCTAAGGGAAAGGCTACAGATTTAATAGAGGCTTATAAAAAACCTCACTGACATCAGCAAACCATCCATCAGATTGGTAGCCAAAGTAATTGGCATAATGATGGCTGCCTTTCCAGCCACACAATTTGGACCTCTACATTACCAAAACATACAGAGAGCAAAAAACAAGCACTCTAAATTATGCAGGTCACTTTGACAGATCTGTGAAACTACCAATCAGGCTAAAATGGAACTAAAATGGTGGATAGATAACTCTAGCCTTGTTCCTATCCAAGCATTGTCAGTAACCTTTTCCATGGTACTACAAACTGATGCCAGTACAATTGGTGCGGAGCCACCAATACCAATACCACCGTGGTAGCATACATTAGCCACAGGGTGGAAACAAATCAACATCATGTGACAATCTGGCCATACAAATTGGCAATGGTGTCTCCAGAAAGATATTTGGATATCAACCACTTATCTACCAGGAAGACTAAATTCAGTGGCAGACACCAGGTCCCAGTTATCAAGTTATGTTACACAGGAACCAGACCCTGTGGCAGCGGTGACAGATGCATTTTCGCTGCATTGGAGGGGAGGGGAAATTGTTTATTTACGCATTCCCTCCTTTCCTGCCTCATCAGTCGGGTATTAAGGAAATACAACAGACTCTGCATCTGGAATTGGTAGTACCCGATTGGCCTACACAACCATGGTTCCCAGTGGTATCAAACATGGAATCAGAGACATGAACATCCCATCTGTTCTGGAATATCTGGCAGGCCTCCACTACGATGAGGGGCTCAGTTACAGTGCCATCAACTGCGCCAGAAGTGCCCTATCGAATTACCTATGGCAGGGGACAGACCATTACACTGTTGGGACTGACCCACTGGTACAAAGCCTATGAGGAGTACCAGATACTCCCATATATGGGATGTGAGTATAATCCTGAAGATGCTCAGGAGTGGTCTCCAGCAACAGTTCTTTCCTTACACAGACTGACATTAAAACGGTCATGCTAATGGTATTGGTCACGGCACAGAGGATACAGTCACTGCAAAACAAGACTGGACAACATGACTTTCTCAACGGAAAATATTACGTTTCATATTTATGAGATAGTAAGCAGAACAGAAAAATGGATCAGCAGGCCTCTATATACAATTAGGTCATACCCAACAGATGGCCGTCTGTGTATAATAAAACATCTGTCGTTACACATGGAGAAAACGAATATCCTAAGAGGCAATGAAAAGGCACATTTTTTATCAGCCACTAGCAACCACACCAAGAGTGACGGTCCAGGCCATCTCAAGATGGCTGAAACAGTTGCTAAACACAGGCTGGGGTGGATACTAAAATTTTAAAAATCTCTTTCCATCAGGGCTGCAGCTACATCGGCAGCGATACAGTTGGATGTACCAATGGACCAAATCCTCAAGGCAGCAGGATGGTCTGGAGGGGAAAAACATTCCAATTATTTGTAATAAACCAGTAATGAAACCTGGAACATTTGCAGAAACAATTTAAGTTCTATAAATTAATTTAAACCCATATAAAGGGGTTATAAACTTGTGTTAAAAATTTTATGATTTCAATGTCGAATTCATGTCCAAATTATGTTAACACAATCCTCCCAACAGTCAAGGCAGACGTGATGCATGGACTCGTTCCACGGCATGAAATCACAGAGCTTTAAAATCTTCACGTAGTCACTCACGTGACTCCGAAGTAAAATAGTAAGATTAAACGAGAACTTACCAGTTTGAAGTTTGATCTGTATTTTATGAGGAGTTACGATGAGGGATTACGTGCCCTCCGCTCCCACCCAGATCATATACTTAACTGGTACCTCTTCTCTAATCTTACTATATTTAGTCATTACAGTTATCTGTGATTCCACACCGCTGCTTTGAAGAATGACACGCATGCGCCTGGCGGGCTTCTTCACGTAATCCCTCATCGTAACTCCTCATAAAATACAGATCAAACTTCAAACTGGTAAGTTCTCGTTTAATCTTACTAGTAAAGTTCATGGCAGCATTTCCAGGAAGGGGGGTGTAAAAGAGCTGATTTGTTGAAGAATCTGATAGCAGTAGGGAAGAAGTTGTTCTTAAGTTTAAACATCTGGGCTATCAATCCCTGTATCTTCTCCCAGATGTTAGATGAGAGAATGGGCAGAGCAGCAGCATCCTTGGCAATACTTCCATTGATCCGACTGACAACAGAAGTATCATCAGTGAACTTAAAGATCAAGATGGCACTCCACTTTGTCACACGGTCATGACGGGACAGTGAGTGGAACAGGGGACTGAGCGCGCAACCTGGAGGATTTTTTTAAATCATTTTTCAAAACAGCCCTCATTTTTAACAAAGAGTACGCATATAGCCCCAGATATTTCTGTTAGAATTGTGCTCTCCAGTTATAATGCCTCTTCTCATTCTTCCTACAATGTAACATTTCATGTCTCTCAGCAGCAGGTTTTCTGTACTATCTATCCTTCTATTTCGTCAGCCTGTCACTATCTCCCACAAGTCTACTACTAACCCACTCATAGTTCATGTATACCCTCGGGTTTTGTGTTATTAACAAGCCTGCAAATTGCGCTCTGTAATCCAAGTTGCGAATATATATTAAGAAAAGCAATGGGACCTAGAGGCACCTATTGGGGGACATCACTGTACAATGCTCTCCGTAATGTTTGGGACAAAGACCCATCATTTATTTAATTGCCTCTGTACTCCACAATTTGAGATTTGTAATAGAAAAAAATCACATGTGGTTAAAGTGCACATTGTCAGATTTTATTAAAGGCCATTTTTATAGATTTTGGTTTCACCATGTTGAAATTACAGAAGTGTTTATATATAATCCCTCCATTTCAGGGCACCATAATGTTTGGACGCATGGCTTCACAGGTGTTTGTAATTGCTCAGGTGTGTTTAATTGCCTCCTTAATGCAGGTATACGAGAGCTCCAATCTTTCCATCACCTTTGTAAACTTTATTGCTGTTTATCAACATGAGGACCAAAGTTGTGCCAATGAAAGACAAAGAGGCCATTATGAGATTGAGAAACAAGAATAAAACTGTTAGAGACATCAGCCAAACCTTAGGCTTACCAAAATGAACTGTTTGGAACATCATTAAGAAGAAAGAGAGCACTGGTGAGCCTACTAATCACAAAGGGACTGGCAGGCCAAGGAAGACCTCCACAGCTGATGACAGAAGAATTATCTCTATAATAAAGAAAAATCCCCAAACACCTGTCCGACAGATCACTCTTCAGGAGTCGGGTGTAGATTTGTCAATGACCACTGTCTGCAGAAGACTTCATGAAGGCTGACTTATTTTCATTAATAATAAAACTGCTGATGGTAGTAGCATAATGAATCCTGAAGTGTATAGACACATCCGATGTGTTCAAGTTCAAACAAATGCCTCAAAACTCATTGGCCGGTGGTTCAGTCTACAGCAAGACAATGATCCCAAACACACTGAAGCAACATAGGAGTTTTTCAAAGCTTAAAAAAAGGTCAAATCTTGAGTGGCAATCACCCGATCTGAACCCAATTGAGCATGGCTTTTATATGCAGAAGAGAAAACTGAAGGGGACTAGTCACCAAAACAAGCATAAACGAAAGATGGCTGCAACACAGGCCTGGCAGATCATCACCAGAGAAGACACCCAGCAACTGGTGAAGTCCATGAATCGCAGACTTCAAGCAGCCATTGCATGCAAAGGATATGCAACAAAATACTAAACATGACCACTTTCATTTACATGACATTGATGTGTCCCAAAAAATTATGGTGCCCTGAAATGGGGGGGACTATGTATAAACACTGCTGTAATTTCTACATGGTGAAACCAAAATGTATAAAAATGGCCTTTAGTGAAATCTGACATTGTGCTCTTTACCACGTGTGATTTTTTTTCTATTAACAAATCTCAAATTGTGGAGTACAGAGGCAAATAAATAAATTATGAGTCTTTGTCCCTAACATTATGGAGGCACTGTTTATCTCACTCCTGTCCACCATCTACTCGGTCTCCATTTTTTCTTGTTATGTGGCCAATTTGTTTTTTGATGTTGCTATACATTGGCCACATGGTGGGTGTATGGAACAAGCTGCCGGAGAAGGTAGCTGAGGCAGGTACTATCGCAAAGAAACATTCAGACAGGTACATGGATAGCATAGGATTAGAGGGATATGGGCCAAATGCAGGCAGGTAAGACTCGTGTAGATAGGACATTGGTTGGTGTGGACAGGTTGGGCTGATGGGCCTGTTTTCACACTCACTCTGACTACAGCCCTGCATCAATGATCTTTTGCTTCAATCATTTATTCTGTTAAAAGCTGTGCAGAAATTGCTTTTAACAATCCACGATAGCTTTCTCTGATTAAGCAATGTTTATCCAGCCATTGCAAATTCTGTAGGTACACAAAATTGCTGGGGAAACTCAGCGGGTGCAGCAGCATCTATGGAGCGAAGGAAATAGGCGACGTTTCGGGCCGAAACCCTTCTTCAGACTGAGGCAAACCTCATTGGCCGGTGGTTCATTCTACAGCAAGACAATGATCCCAAACACACTGCTAAAGCAACAAAGGAGTTTTTCAAAGCTTAAAAAAAGGTAAAATCTTGAGTGGCAATCACCCGATCTGAACCCAATTGAGCATGGCTTTTATATGCAGAAGAGAAAACTGAAGGGGACTTAGTATGCCTCCATTGCAAATTCTGTTACTGATTTGTTTCTGGAATTTTTCACACCAAAGTTAAACTAACTACTTACTGGGTTTAATCACAACATCATCTTTTGAAGGAGGTTGCAGCATGTGTAATTATCCAGTTCTTCGGCCACCTCGAGTGCATTCCATATTGTTGGTGGTTTTATTTGAGGAAACATAGAAACATAGAAAATAGGTGCAAGAGTAGGCCATTCGGCCCTTCGACCCTGCACCGCCATTCAATATGATCATGGCTGATCATCCAACTCAGTATCGTGTACCTGCCTTCTCTCCATACCCCCTGATACTTTTAGCCACAAGGGCCACATCTAACTCCCTCTTAATATAGCCAATGAACTGGCCTCAACTACCTTCTGTGGCAGAGAGTTCCAGAGATTTATTCCAGGAAGGAATGTGATGTTTTATATCACGCGTCAGAGGTTGAGGGGAGATCTGATAGCAGATCCAGTTATGAGTGACAGAGGCCTACACCACATGGTCTGACTCTGCTGGGTCCTACTGCTCCCCCGTCCTACAGGAAACCTCAGTAGTGATGAGTCTTCCCCTTTCTCCTCTTTTAACCAGGTTACCTCGACCACAGCCCACCCATACAACAGGCCTCAAGCCCCCCCTCATCTCTGAACACCCAGCATCCCCCCCATCTGACCTCATCTTGGCCTCTGTCCACTCAACGGCCCTCCTCTGACCCCAACCCCGACCTTGTCATGTCTTCATCTCCCCGACCTCCCCCTTTCCTGTATGGAACGGTCTATTCTCGGCAGAGGCCTCACCTTCATTCCCCTCCACCCCCACCTCACCGAGTTCTGGGTTCGCCACGACGTAGAGCTTTCCTTCCGTCGCCTCTGCGTCTTTTTCTATGGGAAGGAGTCAGCACCATCCAATGATGACCCCTTCTCCTGTCTCCACCAGTCCCCCTCCTCTTGGACTTCCTAGAACGGCCTTCTACCCTCTAGACTTCTTTATTTTTAACTGCCAGGGTGACATCAGCCATCTCAACTTCTCCACTCCCCTTACCTGCTCTAACCACACCCCCTCTACTCACTCTGCAGCAACCCTGACATTATAATCAAACCCGCCGACAAGGGAGGTGCTGTGGTAGCCTTGTGCACTGAGGCCAGGCGGCAAGTTTGGCGCGCTACCAGGCTGAGGCCAGGCCACAACTGTCAGACACCTCCTCCTACTTATCCTTGGACCATGAACCAACAGGCGAGCACCGAGCCCTAATCTCACACACCATTTCTGATTTCATCACTTCTAGCTGTCTGCCTTCCACAGCCTCCAACCTTTTGTGTTTCGCAACCCCGGACAGCCCAGTTTTACCTTCTCCGCAAAATCCATAAACACTACCCTGGCAGACTCATTGCCTGCTCCTGTCATATGGAAATTATTTCTATGTACCTCGACTCCATCCTATCCCCTCAGGTCTAATCTCTCCTGACCTATGTCCAAGATATGCTCTTTATTTCTTTAATGACTTTCGCTTTCCGAGCCTCCACTCCCTCATCTTTACTATGGACGGTCAGTCACTCTACACCTCCATCAGGAAGGCCTTAAAGCTCTCCGTTTCTTTCTCGAGCGCGGAATTATCCAATTTCCCTCTACTAACACTACTCCACCTAGCGGAGCTGGTCCTCGCACTCAACAACTTCTCCTTTGACTTCTCCCACTTCTTCCAAGTCCAAGGCGTAGCTATGGGCATCCACATGGGCCCCAGCTATGCCTGCCTCTTTGTAGGGTACGAGGAACAATCCCTGTTCCAGGCGTACACTGGCCCTATTCCCGAAATCTATATTTGTTGCATTGATGACTGCATCGGTGCTACCTCCTGCATCCATGCAGAACGCATGGACTACATCAACTTCACCACCAATTTTCACTCTGCACTCAAATTTACTTGGACCATCTTTGACACCTCCCTCCCCTTTTTTGACCTCACAGTCTCCATCCCAGGAAATAGACTATTGATGTCTATTACAAACCCACGGACTCCCACAACTATCTCAACTACACTTCTTCCCATCCTGCTTCCTAACCCTTGCTCCCAATTCCTCCGTCTACGCCACATCTGCACCCAAGATGAGGTGTTCCATACTAGGACATCCGGGATGTCCTCATCCTTTGGGGAATGAGAGTTCCCTTCTCCCATCATTGATGAGGCACTCACTCGTGTTTCCTCGGTCTCCAACCTTGCTCCCCCTGCCCCTAGTCGCAAGGGAGACAGTTCCCCTAGTCCTTACCTTCCACCCCATCAGCCGTCACATACAACACATAATCCTCTGAAATTTCCGCCACCTCCCATGGGATCCCACCACGAGCCAAAATTTCCCATCTCCGCCCCTTTCCTCCTTCCCCAGAGGCTGTTCCTTCCGTGACTCCCTGGTTAACTCATCCTTTCCCACCCAAACCACCTCCTCCCCGGGAACCTTCCCTGGCAACCGCAGAAGATGCAACACCTGTCCTTATATCTCCTTCCTCGACTGTCCAGGGACCCCGATAGTCCATTTCAGGTTAAGCAGAGGTTCACTTGCACCTCCTCCAACCTTATCTACTGTATCCGTTGTTCAAGATGTGGACTCTGATACATCAGCGAGACCAAACGCAGACTGTGCGATCAGTTCGCAGAACATCTTTGCTCAGCCCGCCAGAACCAACCTGATCTCCCGGTTGCTGGACACTTTAATTCCTCTTCCCATTCCTACACAAACCCTTTCTGTCCTCGGTCTCCTCCATTGTCAGAGTCAGGCCCAACGCAAATTGGAGGAACAGCATCTCATATTTCGCTTGGGCTGCTTGTAGCCCAGTGGTATGAAAATTGATTTATCTCACATCAGGTAGCCCTGGCATTCCCTCTCTCTCTATCCCTCCCCCACCCAAGTCACACCAGCTTCTCTTTTTCACCCTACAAACAGCTAACAATGGGCCATTTCCTTTATCATAGTTACTTTTTTGCATATCTTTTATTCATTGTTCTTTATCTCTCCACATCATCGTCTATATCTCTAGTTTCCCTTATCCGTAACCAGTCTGAAGAAGGGTCTCGACCTGAAACTTCACCCATTCCTTCTCTCCAGAGATGCTGCCTGTTCCACCGAGTTACCCCAGCTTTTTGTGTCTATCTATGACTTAGATGTGGTAGACAGGCAGAACCGCTTTTCTAAGGTTGACATGTCAAAAGACTAGATGGCATGGGTGTAAGATCAGAGGGAATGTTTAAAGGAGATGTGTGGAGCTATTTTTTGTATTTACACAGAGAGTGGTAGGTACCAAGAATGGTCTGCCAGGGGTGGTGGTGGAAGCAGATACAATGGTAGAATTTAAGAGGCTTTTAGATGGGCACAAGGTTATACAGTGAATGGAAATATGTAGATCACATGCAGGTAGAGAGGATTAGATTAATGTAGAATGATGACTGGCACAGACACAGGACAATGGGCCCGTTCCTGTATGTTCAAATTAGTACATGGAATAGCAGGTTGCATTATGAAGAAGGTTGGAGATAATGGACGTGTGCTCAGTGGAGTTTAAAAGAGCGAGCCTGGATTTGATTGAAGCATGTAAAATCCTGAGTTTGGATGTGGAGATTATTTTGCTTCATGGGAGAATCCAGAACAAGGAATCATCTTTTGGAAGTAAGTTGTTGTCCATTTGCGGCAGAGATATGTGATTTTTTTTCATTTCTCTCGGATGGTTTTTGTATAAATTTGAAACTATCCTCCTTAAAGGACAGAGTAAACAGAGTATTTGAATATGTTTAAGGTAAAAGTACATCCATTCTGGATAAATGAGGGTGAAGGGTTTCCAAGGGTTTATAGGATTTTGGATTTGAAGGTAGAATCTGATCAGCCACTGCAGAACAGGTTTGATGAGCTGAGTGGCCTTTACCTATCCCAGAGAGGCATCTTCATGTGTAACTGTTGCTATCCTCCTCCCACCCCGTTCAATTGAGCCATCTATGATGCTAAAGCCATGGCTCTGCTACACTCCCCATGGTGAACCTTTTTCCCCAACAGTACTCAGAAATGCTGTTATCAGGCAACTGAACCATCCCATCAACAACTAGAGAGCAGTCATGAGCTACTTTGTACCTCATTGGAAACCTTCGGACTATCTTTGATTGGACTAAATAATCATTCACGTTATTCCCTTTATCATGTATCTGTACACTGGACGGCTCGATTGTAATCATGTATTGTCTTTCTGTTGACTGGTTAGCACGCAACAAAAGCTTTTCACTGTACCTCGGTGCACGTGACAATAAACTAAACTAAAATGAGTATGTTAAGAAACGCGTCATCTATTATTTTTGGTGTCTGGCATTCACCCGTTCCCTCAGTGTGTACACACTCTTGAGATGTATGATGTATTAACATCTCTAGTAAAGTGCTCTCCACAACACTCGTGATGAGCTTGATGAGTCTTCCAGATGGAGACGTTTCCTTCACCTTGGTTGTCCTGGAATGGGGAAATGTCCTGGCATTCCCATGTGGTAGAGAATGTGCATTTTACAAGTTACATTGCACTGCCCTAGCTTGATTTTAATGGATAAAAGGGGTTCTTAAAAGATCATAATTATTATATTGGAGATACAAGAGACAGCTGATGCTAGAATCTTGAGCAAAACACAAAGCATGGGAAGAACTCGGTGTGTCAGGCAGCATCTGACGGACAGGCAGCAAGGCGTGACGCACCATTCCTTCCAAAGATGCTGCCGGACCCACTGAGTCTCCAGCATTTTTTTTTTTTGCTCATCATTATTACATTACTGCTTTAAAACATTATGCAGGTGATTAACAATATTCTAATGGAACTTGCGAAGTGCTGTGGCTGATAAAGACAAGTACTGAGATGTTGGATGACTGTGATTTCTGCGGTTTGTTTGATAACATGGGAAGATCTTTGAGAATTGGTTGAATTTTCCTTTCTGAGATTAAATATTTGAATTGAAAGCATTGTGTCATCATGATAGAACAAATAAAATTGTGCTATTAAAAATCAGCGCATTCTAAATTGAATGGAAACTTTGAAATTGTGTGTCTGCTTATAAAATTAGAAATATTTTCTGCCCCAAACAAAGGGAAAAGCAGCTCTTTTCCAACCAATGGGCAAAGTTCTTCCAAAAGCAAAATATCTACCAGCAGTGAGGGAGGTTGATGCAGATTAGAACTCTATGAACAATATGTTCTTGTGTGTAATGCAAAGGATCCAAGATACTTCACTGTTGTGATTATCAAGCACAGCTAAAACAGACTTTCCTAAGAATGCACTGAGTCATGCTAGCAGACCAGATATCTGATAGAATGTGTAGATTTTAAGGAATATCTACAAAGAGGGGCAGCAGGAGGAATTGGAGTTGAAAGGAGACACTTGTGGAGGAGCAAAGAAAATCCAGATTTGAAGTGCAGTTATCATGGAGAATTGATGTGTGGAGATGGTAAAGATATTCTGTTCAAAACATGAATTCATACATCATGCTTTGATGTGCCCAGAATAAGTGTCTGGAACTAACATTGGGTTCTTTTAATGCGAAAATATGAGTTGTTTGATGTAAGGTTTCTTCTGCCAGACCTTGTTTAGTTCCATGATACATTCTTCCACTAACCCCTTATACTTTGATTCCTTAATACTAACATTCATGTCTGTTTTCAATGTATCAGTGACTAAGCCTCTGCATCAATCTCGGATAAATAATTCTAAAGAGTCACTACCCCCTTGATGAAGGCGATGCAAATTACAGAGGCAATCACTTCCCTCTTCCCTACCAGGCCTTTAAAACCTTGGCAAGACTCGCCGAACTAGTGGAAGATAATCTATTTCTCTGGCTGCATTCGACTGTGCGTCTTGGATACAAAGATAGTAATTGACAAACTGCTTTGGCAGAGTCGACCCCTCTCCCACGAATTGTGCTGTGCGAAAAGTGATCCAAATTGTGAAATAGGTGCATTTTAAACTATGTTCTACATTTATTTGACTTATTTTAGTTAAAACCTGGACGTGTGAGTCTCGCTGTGGTGAGAAGCGACTCAGAGAAAGCCACTGTTCATGCTCTGATGACTGCATCCAGAAGAAGGATTGTTGCACTGACTACAATTGGATTTGTAAAGGTAATAATAGATATAAAAGGCAAAATTCACCTGTGTGAAATGCTGATGCTTGAATTAAAACACAGAAACATAGAAAATAGGTGCAGGAGTAGGCCATTAGGCCCTTCGAGCCAGCACCGCCATTCAATATGATCATGGCTGATCATCCAATATCAGTTCATGAAGTCTCACCTGCCTGCATTTGGCCCATATCCCTCTAATCCTATGCTATCCATGAAGGCTGACTTATTTTCATTAATAATAAAACTGCTGATGGTAGTAGCATAATGAATCCTGAAGTGTATAGACACATCCGATGTGTTCAAGTTCAAACAAATGCCTCAAAACTCATTGGCCGGTGGTTCATTCTACAGCAAGACAATGATCCCAAACACACTGCTAAAGCAACAAAGGAGTTTTTCAAAGCTTAAAAAAAGGTCAAATCTTGAGTGGCAATCACCCGATCTGAACCCAATTGAGCATGGCTTTTATATGCAGAAGAGAAAACTGAAGGGGACTAGTCACCAAAACAAGCATAAACTAAAGATGGCTGCAACACAGGCCTGGCAGATCATCACCAGAGAAGACACCCAGCAACTGGTGAAGTCCATGAATCGCAGACTTCAAGCAGTCATTGCATGCAAAGGATATGCAACAAAATACTAAACATGACCACTTTCATTTACATGACATTGATGTGTCCCAAACATTATGGTGCCCTGAAATGGGGGGGACTATGTATAAACACTGCTGTAATTTCTACATGGTGAAACCAAAATGTATAAAAATGGCCTTTAGTGAAATCTGACATTGTGCTCTTTACCACGTGTGATTTTTTTTCTATTAACAAATCTCAAATTGTGGAGTACAGAGGCAAATAAATAAATTATGAGTCTTTGTCCCTAACATTATGGAGGCACTGTTTATCTCACTCCTGTCCACCATCTACTCGGTCTCCATTTTTTCTTGTTATGTGGCCAATTTGTTTTTTGATGTTGCTATACATTGGCCACATGGTGGGTGTATGGAACAAGCTGCCAGAGAAGGTAGCTGAGGCAGGTACTATCGCAAAGAAACATTCAGACAGGTACATGGATAGCATAGGATTAGAGGGATATGGGCCAAATGCAGGCAGGTGAGACTCGTGTAGATAGGACATTGGTTGGTGTGGACAGGTTGGGCTGATGGGCCTGTTTTCACACTATCACTCTGACTACAGCCCTGCATCAGTGATCTTTTGCTTCAATCATTTATTCTGTTAAAAGCTGTGCAGAAATTGCTTTTAACAATCCACGATAGCTTTCTCTGATCAAGCAATGTTTATCCAGCCATTGCAAATTCTGTAGGTACACAAAATTGCTGGGGAAACTCAGCGGGTGCAGCAGCATCTATGGAGCGAAGGAAATAGGCGACGTTTCGGGCCGAAACCCTTCTTCAGACTGAGGCAAACCTCATTGGCCGGTGGTTCATTCTACAGCAAGACAATGATCCCAAACACACTGCTAAAGCAACAAAGGAGTTTTTCAAAGCTTAAAAAAAGGTCAAATCTTGAGTGGCAATCACCCGATCTGAACCCAATTGAGCATGGCTTTTATATGCAGAAGAGAAAACTGAAGGGGACTTAGTATGCTTCCATTGCAAATTCTGTTACTGATTTGTTTCTGGAATTTTCCACACCAAAGTTAAACTAACTACTTACTGGGTTTAATCACAACATCATCTTTTGAAGGAGGTTGCAGCATGTGTAATTATCCAGTTCTTCGGCCACCTCGAGTGCATTCCATATTGTTGGTGGTTTTATTTGAGGAAACATAGAAACATAGAAAATAGGTGCAAGAGTAGGCCATTCGGCCCTTCGAGCCTGCACCGCCATTCAATATGATCATGGCTGATCATCCAACTCAGTATCGTGTACCTGCCTTCTCTCCATACCCCCTGATACTTTTAGCCACAAGGGCCACATCTAACCCTCTTAATATAGCCAATGAACTGGCCTCAACTACCTTCTGTGGCAGAGAGTTCCAGAGATTCATTCCAGGAAGGAATGTGATGTTTTATATCACGCGTCAGAGGTTGAGGGGAGATCTGATAGCAGATCCAGTTATGAGTGACAGAGGCCTACACCACATGGTCTGACTCTGCTGGGTCCTACTGCTCCCCTGTCCTACAGGAAACCTCAGTAGTGATGAGTCTTCCCCTTTCTCCTCTTTTAACCAGGTTACCTCGACCACAGCCCACCCATACAACAGGCCTCAAGCCCCCCCTCATCTCTGAACACCCAGCATCCCCCCCCATCTGACCTCATCTTGGCCTCTGTCCACTCAACGGCCCTCCTCTGACCCCAACCCCGACCATGTCATGTCTTCATCTCCCCGACCTCCCCCTTTCCTGTATGGAACGGTCTATTCTCGGCAGAGGCCTCACCTTCATTCCCCTCCACCCCCACCTCACCGAGTTCTGGGTTCGCCACGACGTAGAGCTTTCCTTCCGTCGCCTCTGCGTCTCTTTCTATGGGAAGGAGTCATCACCACCCAATGATGACCCCTTCTCCTGTCTCCACCAGTCCCCCTCCTCTTGGACTTCCTAGAACGGCCTTCTACCCTCTAGACTTCTTTATTTTTAACTGCCAGGGTGACATCAGCCATCTCAACTTCTCCACTCCCCTTACCTGCTCTAACCACACCCCCTCTACTCACTCTGCAGCAACCCTGACATTATAATCAAACCCGCCGACAAGGGAGGTGCTGTGGTAGCCTTGTGCACTGAGGCCAGGCGGCAAGTTTGGCGCGCTACCAGGCTGAGGCCAGGCCACAACTGTCAGACACCTCCTCCTACTTATCCTTGGACCATGAACCAACAGGCGAGCACTGAGCCCTAATCTCACACACCATTTCTGATTTCATCACTTCTAGCTGTCTTCCTTCCGCAGCCTCCAACCTTTTTGTTTCGCAACCCCGGACAGCCCAGTTTTACCTTCTCCGCAAAATCCATAAACACTACCCTGGCAGACTCATTGCTTGCTCCTGTCATATGGAAATTATTTCTATGTACCTCGACTCCATCCTATCCCCTCAGGTCTAATCTCTCCTGACCTATGTCCAAGATATGCTCTTTATTTCTTTAATGACTTTCGCTTTCCGAGCCTCCACTCCCTCATCTTTACTATGGACGGTCAGTCACTCTACACCTCCATCAGGAAGGCCTTAAAGCTCTCCGTTTCTTCCTCGAGCGCGGAATCATCCAATTTCCCTCTACTAACACTACTCCACCTAGCGGAGCTGGTCCTCGCACTCAACAACTTCTCCTTTGACTTCTCCAACTTCTTCCAAGTCCAAGGCGTAGCTATGGGCGTCCACATGGGCCCCAGCTATGCCTGCCTCTTTGTAGGGTACGATGAACAATCCCTGTTCCAGGCGTACACTGGCCCTATCCCCGAACTCGATAGTTGTTGCATTGATGACTGCATCGGTGCTATCTCCTGCATCCATGCAGAACGCATGGACTACATCAACTTCACCACCAATTTTCACTCTGCACTCAAATTTACTTGGACCATCTTTGACACCTCCCTCCCCTTTTTTGACCTCACAGTCTCCATCCCAGGAAATAGACTATTGATGTCTATTACAAACACACGGACTCCCACAACTATCTCAACTACACTTCTTCCCACCCTGCTTCCTAACCCTTACTCCCAATTCCTCCGTCTACGCCACATCTGCGCCCAAGATGAGGTGTTCCATACTAGGACATCCGGGATGTCCTCATCCTTTGGGGAATGAGAGTTCCCTTCTCCCATCATTGATGAGGCACTCACTCGTGTTTCCTCGGTGCTTCTACCTTGCTCCCCCTGCCCCTAGTCGCAAGGGAGACAGTTCCCCTAGTCCTTACCTTCCACCCCATCAGCCGTCACATACAACACATAATCCTCTGAAATTTCCGCCACCTCCCATGGGATCCCACCACGAGCCAAAATTTCCCATCTCCGCCCCTTTCCTCCTTCCCCAGAGGCTGTTCCTTCCGCGACTCCCTGGTTAACTCATCCTTTCCCACCCAAACCACCTCCTCCCCGGGAACCTTCCCTGGCAACCGCAGAAGATGCAACACCTGTCCTTATATCTCCTTCCTCGACTCTGTCCAGGGACCCCGATAGTCCATTTCAGGTTAAGCAGAGGTTCACTTGCACCTCCTCCAACCTCATCTACTGTATCCGTTGTTCAAGATGTGGACTCTGATACATCAGCGAGACCAAACGCAGACTGTGCGATCAGTTCGCAGAACATCTTTGCTCAGCCCGCCAGAACCAACCTGATCTCCCGGTTGCTGGACACTTTAATTCTCCTTCCCATTCCTACACAAACCCTTTCTGTCCTCGGTCTCCTCCATTGTCAGAGTCAGGCCCAACGCAAATTGGAGGAACAGCATCTCATATTTCGCTTGGGCTGCTTGTAGCCCAGTGGTATGAAAATTGATTTATCTCACTTCAGGTAGCCCTGGCATTCCCTCTCTCTCTATCCCTCCCCCACCCAAGTCACACCAGCTTCTCTTTTTCACCCTACAAACAGCTAACAATGGGCCATTTCCTTTATCATAGTTACTTTTTTGCATATCTTTTATTCATTGTTCTTTATCTCTCCACATCATCGTCTATATCTCTAGTTTCCCTTATCCGTAACCAGTCTGAAGAAGGGTCTCGACCTGAAACTTCACCCATTCCTTCTCTCCAGAGATGCTGCCTGTTCCACTGAGTTACTCCAGCTTTTTGTGTCTATCTATGACTTAGATGTGGTAGACAGGCAGAACCGCTTTTCTAAGGTTGACATGTCAAAAGACTAGATGGCATGGGTGTAAGATCAGAGGGAATGTTTAAAGGAGATGTGTGGAGCTATTTTTTGTATTTACACAGAGAGTGGTAGGTACCAAGAATGGTCTGCCAGGGGTGGTGGTGGAAGCAGATACAATGGTAGAATTTAAGAGGCTTTTAGATGGGCACAAGGTTATACAGTGAATGGAAAGATATAGATCACATGCAGGTAGAGAGGATTAGATTAATGTAGAATGATGACTGGCACAGACACAGGACAATGGGCCCGTTCCTGTATGTTCAGATTAGTACATGGAATAGCAGGTTGCATTATGAAGAAGGTTGGAGATAATGGACGTGTGCTCAGTGGAGTTTAGAAGAGCGAGCCTGGATTTGATTGAAGCATGTAAAATCCTGAGTTTGGATGTGGAGATTATTTTGCTTCATGGGAGAATCCAGAACAAGGAATCATCTTTTGGAAGTAAGTTGTTGTCCATTTGCGGCAGAGATATGTGATTTTTTTTCATTTCTCTCGGATGGTTTTTGTATAAATTTGAAACTATCCTCCTTAAAGGACAGAGTAAACAGAGTATTTGAATATGTTTAAGGTAAAAGTACATCCATTCTGGATAAATGAGGGTGAAGGGTTTCCAAGGGTTTATAGGATTTTGGATTTGAAGGTAGAATCTGATCAGCCACTGCAGAACAGGTTTGATGAGCTGAGTGGCCTTTACCTATCCCAGAGAGGCATCTTCATGTGTAACTGTTGCTATCCTCCTCCCACCCCGTTCAATTGAGCCATCTATGATGCTAAAGCCATGGCTCTGCTGCACTCCCCATGGTGAACCTTTTTCCCCAACAGTACTCAGAAATGCTGTTATCAGGCAACTGAACCATCCCATCAACAACTAGAGAGCAGTCATGAGCTACTTTGTACCTCATTGGAAACCTTCGGACTATCTTTGATTGGACTAAATAATAATTCACGTTATTCCCTTTATCATGTATCTGTACACTGGACGGCTCGATTGTAATCATGTATTGTCTTTCTGTTGACTGGTTAGCACGCAACAAAAGCTTTTCACTGTACCTCGGTGCACGTGACAATAAACTAAACTAAAATGAGTATGTTAAGAAACGCGTCATCTATTATTTTATGGTGTCTGGCATTCACCCGTTCCCTCAGTGTGTACACTCTCTTGAGATGTATGTTGTATTAACATCTCTTGTAAAGTGCTCTCCACAACACTCGTGATGAGCTTGATGAGTCTTCCAGATGGAGACGTTTCCTTCACCTTGGTTGTCCTGGAATGGGGAAATGTCCTGGCATTCCCATGTGGTAGTGAATGTGCATTTTACAGGTTACATTGCACTGCCCTAGCTTGATTTTAATGGATAAAGGGGGTTCTTAAAAGATCATAATTGTTATATTGGAGATACAAGAGACAGCTGATGCTAGAATCTTGAGCAAAACACAAAGCAGGGGAAGAACTCGGTGTGTCAGGCAGCATCTGACGGACAGGCAGCAAAGCGTGACGCACCATTCCTTCCAAAGACGCTGCCGGACCCACTGAGTCTCTCCAGCATTTTTTTTTTTTGCTCATCATTATTACATTACTGCTTTAAAACATTATGCAGGTGATTAACAATATTCTAATGGAACTTGCGAAGTGCTGTGGCTGATAAAGACAAGTACTGAGATGTTGGATGACTGTGATTTCTGCGGTTTGTTTGATAACATGGGAAGATCTTTGAGAATTGGTTGAATTTTCCTTTCTGAGATTAAATATTTGAATTGAAAGCATTGTGTCATCATGATAGAACAAATAAAATTGTGCTATTAAAAATCAGCGCATTCTAAATTGAATGGAAACTTTGAAATTGTGTGTCTGCTTATAAAATTAGAAATATTTTCTGCCCCAAACAAAGGGAAAAGCAGCTCTTTTCCAACCAATGGGCAAAGTTCTTCCAAAAGCAAAATATCTACCAGCAGTGAGGGAGGTTGATGCAGATTAGAACTCTATGAACAATATGTTCTTGTGTGTAATGCAAAGGATCCAAGATACTTCACTGTTGTGATTATCAAGCACAGCTAAAACAGATTTTCCTAAGAATGCACTGAGTCATGCTAGCAGACCAGATATCTGATAGAATGTGTAGATTTTAAGGAATATCTACAAAGAGGGGCAGCAGGAGGAATTGGAGTTGAAAGGAGACACTTGTGGAGGAGCAAAGAAAATCCAGATTTGAAGTGCAGTTATCATGGAGAATTGATGTGTGGAGATGGTAAAGATATTCTGTTCAAAACATGAATTCATACATCATGCTTTGATGTGCCCAGAATAAGTGTCTGGAACTAACATTGGGTTCTTTTAATGCGAAAATATAAGTTGTTTGATGTAAGGTTTCTTCTGCCAGACCTTGTTTAGTTCCATGATACATTCTTCCACTAACCGCTTATACTTTGATTCCTTAATACTAACATTCATGTCTGTTTTCAATGTATCAGTGACTAAGCCTCTGCATCAATCTCGGATAAATAATTCTAAAGAGTCACTACCCCCTTGGTGAAGGGGATGCAAATTACAGAGGCAATCACTTCCCTCTTCCCTACCAGGCCTTTAAAACCTTGGCAAGACTCGCCGAACTAGTGGAAGATAATCTATTTCTCTGGCTGCATTCGACTGTGCGTCTTGGATACAAAGATAGTAATTGACAAACTGCTTTGGCAGAGTCGACCCCTCTCCCACGAATTGTGCTGTGCGAAAAGTGATCCAAATTGTGAAATAGGTGCATTTTAAACTATGTTCTACATTTATTTGACTTATTTTAGTTGAAACCTGGAAGTGTGAGTCTCGCTGTGGTGAGAAGCGACTCGGAGAAAGCCACTGTTCGTGCTCTGATGACTGCATCCAGAAGAAGGATTGTTGCACTGACTACAATTGGATTTGTAAAGGTAATAATAGATATAAAAGGCAAAACCCACCTGTGTGAAATGCTGATGCTTGAATTAAAACACAGAAACATAGAAAATAGGTGCAGGAGTAGGCCATTAGGCCCTTCGAGCCAGCACCGCCATTCAATATGATCATGGCTGATCATCCAATATCAGTACCCCATTCCTGCTTTTACCCTATATCCCTTGATTCCTTTAGCCCTTAAATTGCACTAAAATTGCAGTAAACTCTGGTATTAACATTTCCACCTTTGGCTTAATCTTTGTGATTCTAATTAGTTGTGTGTAATTGTTTGACTGTGTTAAACATTTTGAATTTATTTTCCATTGCATTCTCAATATTTTGTTAAGACTTTATAATTTATCTGCTTGACCCTTAGGTAAATATTATAATCACAAAACATCGATAAGTTGCTTCAATTATTTCTTAAATTCAGCACAAAAAAAATGTTTTGATCCACTGGAACTATAAGACAGTGTCCTTACTGTTCAGGAATAACAAGAAAGGGAATGAAGTGGCAATCATGAATTGGGAGGGGTAGAAGTCAGTTATAGACAGAACAGAATGGATGGAGATAAGATACTGCAGGTGCTGCAATATCGAGGAGCAAAAACAAATTGCTGGAGAAGGTCAGCGGGTCAGGCAGCATCTGTGGAGGAAAAAGGATGATCAATGTCACGAACCCTGCATCAGAACTTGAGAATAGAATCATTACAAGGGCAATGGATGGCATCTGATGGTAATGGTATAATTGGAATATATAAGATTGAAACATAGAATAAAATGGATATTCTTGCTATTCTGTAACTGAATAAGAAAATTGTTTGTGTCTTGTATGAGTGCTTGGAAGCAATGATAGAAATACTCACATTGACTTTCAGGAATGGTAGAAAGGTGAAGTTAACAACTCGGTTAGTGACAATTCCTTAGATCTGTTCTGAAAGGTCATTGATCTGAAACGTTAACACGTTGTCTCTCGCCACTGATGCTGAACAGACCGGCTGATCTTTTTCAACAGAAGATAGACACAAAAAGCTGGATTAACTCAACGGGACCGGCAGCATCTCCGGAGAGAAGTTTTGTTTTGTTGGATGATGTTTCGGGTCAAGAGTTGTTTCCTTTTTTTTAAAACACTGGAAATATTTTGTAGTGGGTTAAATCAATATTTTAAAAAGGTCAATGAGTTTTAGTAAAGAAACAGAATAATTGGTTATTTGATGAAGTAGATTTATGCTTTAAACATAGTTATTAAATTAGGAAGGAATTTGTGCCATAATTCATCAAAAATATTTTTTAAATAACTTCTTACTTTTCCATAGGTGAAAAAAGCTGGCTTCAGGAAGATTGTGAAGATATTGCGACACCCCAATGTCCAGCAGGGTAGGACTTCGCTTGTTCTTCAAGATTAAACCTGGATAGGCCTGGATAGAGTGGATGGGGAGAGGATGTTTCCACTAGTGGGGGAGTCTAGGACCAGAGGTCATAGCCTCAGAATTACAGGATGCTACTTTAAGAAGGAGGTGAGGGGAAATTTCTGTAGTCTGAGGGTGGTGACTCTGTGGAATTCATTGCCACATAGGGTTCTGGAGGCCTAGTCAATAGATATTTTTGTACGGCAGAGATAGATAGATTCTTGATTAGCAGGGGTGTCAGGAGAATGGGGTTAGGAAGGTGAGATAGATCAGTCACGATTGAATGGCGGAGTAGACTTGATGGGCCGAATGGCCTAATTCTGGTCCTATCACTATGGTCTTATAAACAGTTAGGGCAATTCATGGGAGTTCATAGAAGCCCATTTATTACTGAGATTTGAGTCTGATTTTACACCAGAGAAAAGTTTGTCCTCGTGAACTACAAACATCATAACTGATCTCATGCAGAAATCTCTGGTAGACACTGATTTGCAAAATTCAGCTATGCAAAATCCCTGGAAATAGGCATAAGAAACATTAACTAGTATCCTAACAAAGCCCACACAAGGCCAAGAGTCAAGAGTGTTTTATTGTTATGTGCCCCAAACAGAACATTGAAACGAACAACAATATAGAAGCCACATTTAATGCCCACCTCAGGTTATTATTGTAAAGTTGTTAATGATTGTTGCTCGAACAGGAAAATTTAATATTAATCCAAACAAATAGCCAAGGCCATATCATTCAACAACACTATATATTGACTTCAAAGATGTGTTTGGACATGAGCCAGTCAGAATTGTTGATTTGCTTATCTGACTGGCATGAGTGAACTTATTTTTTCATATGTTTCAGAGTTTACCTGGCCACTTTTCTCATTAGTGCAAGTTTATAAATGCGAGATTTGCTGAATTACTATTTTCCAAATTGTGCTGATGAGGCTTGTACTTGTTATTTTTAATTTGTCTACTCCCTTAATCACTGTACTGGCATATTCTGAATTGATGTGTAGAGCAAGATTGTTAATTACCTGACTCCCATCTTAACCACTCAGAAACGAGTGAATTATTGTGGCGTGAAAATATTTGGCGATCTCAAAAACGTTTAATTATTATCTGGTCCTTGGTGGCTATTCTGTTGAGCAACACTTTAAAGATCCTGGCTAGATCTTTGGATCTAGACTGAGGCAATACTAAAATCTGTGGATTCTGTTGTGTAACCTTGGCTGGAATATTATAGACCATGTAGCAAGAAATAAGATTCAAATTGATCCAGGCCTCAGGTCTACACAGCTGGAGACGGCTGGGGTTAGGGGCTTTGTCGGGTGGCACAGTGTCGCTGCTGATAGATCTACTGCTTCACAGTGCCAGATACCTGGGTTCGATCCTGACCTTGGGTGCTGTCTGTATGGAGTTTGCACATTCTCTCTGTGATTCCGTGGGTTTCTTTCACATGCTCTGCTTTCCTCCCATATCCCAAAGACATGCGGGTTTGTAGGTTAATTGGCCTCGGTAAATTGCCCTCAATAGGTGGGCCGTGGATGAGAAAGTGGGGATAATACAGAGGTGGTATGAATGGATGATTGATGATCGGAATGGGCCCATTGGGCCAAAGGGCCTGTTTCCATTCTGTATCTTTCAATCAATCAAAAACTTGTATTCAACATTTTTTGTTTAAGAGGTTCTCTCCCAGTTCTCACATCTTTCCTTAATGCTTCTCAAAGTTTAAAATGTAAAATGTAAGAAGTGATAGTAGGAAAGATCATACTGTGAGTGCCTTCTAATTCTCAGACCTTACCACCATCAAGTTAAGCATGTGATGCAATGTTCACTTGCCTGGATTAGAGCAGTTCCAACAATACCTCAGAAATGAAATCCCATCCAGGATGTAGGAGCCCAATCTACTGACACCACATCCACTACCTTAAATGCTCATTGTTTCCATGGCTTTGATGTGTACTTTTAATAAAATGCAAAGAAGTCAAACAACAGCACATCTCAAACCCTCAATCTTGCCACCATGAGAAACAATGCAAACAGCGCCACCTGCAGGTTTTCCTACTAGTTGTACATCTTATATGTTGATGGCCTATAAACATCAATGGGGCAAAATCCTGGCATTCCCACATAAAAGCAGTAACAGGGTATCTTCATCAATGCAGCTCAACAAGACCATTGACTTCTGTCTTCTTGAGAAATTAGCAGCAGGCATGAACTATAGCCCTTCGAATGATGCCTATCCTCCATATGAGAAGAAAGCATATCACTCGCACAGGGCGGCATGGTGGCGCACTGTTATAGTTGCTGCCCTACAGCACCAGAGACCCAGGTTCAATCCTGACTATGGGTTCTTGTCTGTGCAGAGTTTGTACGCTCTCCCCGTGACCTGCGTAGGTGTTCTCCGTCATCTCCAGTTTCCTCCCACACTCCACAGATGTACAGGTTTGTAGGTTAATTGGCTTGGTACAATTGTAAATTGTCCCTAGTGTGCGTAGGATAGTGTTGGTGTGCGGGGATCACTGGTAGTCGCGGAAGGGCCTGTTTCCGCGCTGTAGAACTAAACTAAAAACTAAAAACACACCAGCTAATACTCCCCACTTGATTATTCCCAGTTAATTTTCAATCAGTTCTTCCCAATCCAACCTAACTTATCAGTAGGTAGACAAAAATGCTGGAGAAACTCAGCAGATGAGGCAGCATCTATGGAGCGAAGGAAATAGGCAACGTTTCGGGTTGAGACCCTTCTTCAGTCTGATGTGAGGGTGGGGAGGGGGGGGGGGCGGAAAGAAGAAAGGAAGAGGCGGAGACAGTATGTTTAGGGAGAGCTGAGAAGGGGAGGAGAAAGCAAGGACTACCTGAAATTGGAGAAGTCAATGTTTATACCGCTAGTGTGTAAACTGCCCAAGCGAAATATGAGGTGCTGCTCCTCCAATTTACGGTGGGCCTCACTCTGGCCATGGAGGAGGCCCAGGAAAGAAAGGTCGGATTCGGAATGTGAGTTGAAGTGCTGAGCCACCGGGAGATCAGGTTGGCTATTGCGAACCGAGCGGAGCTGTTGGGTGAAGCGATCGCCAAGCCTACACTTGGTCTCACAGATGTAAAGTAACTGACATCTAGAGCAGCGGATGCAATAGGTGAGGTTGGAGGAGGTGCAGGTGAACCTTTGCTGCACCTGGAAAGACTACTTGGGTCCTTGAATGGAGTCAAGGGGGGAGGTAAATGGCCAAGTGTAGCATTTCCTGCATTTGCAAGGGAAAGTGCCAGGAGAGGGGGTGGTTTGGGTGGGAAGGGACGAATTGACCAGGGAATTACGGAGGGAGCGGTCTCTGTGGAAAGCAGACGGGGAGGAGATGGGAAGATGTGGCCAGTGGTGGGATCCCGTTGGAGGTAGCAAAAATGGTGGATGATTATTTGTTGTATGTGACGGCTGGTAGGGTGGAACATGAGGACTAGGGGGACTCTGCCCTTGTTACGAGTGGGGAGGATGGGGAGTGAGAGCAGTGTTACGGGGTATAGAAGAGACCCTGGTGAGAGCCTCATCTATAGTAGAAGAGGGGAACCCCCGTTCCCTGAAGAATGAGGACATCTCCGATGCCCTGGTGTGGAACACCTCATCCTGGGTGCAGATGCGGTGTTGACGGAGGAATTGGCAGTAGGGGATAGAGTCCTTACAGGAAGCAGGATGGGAAGAAGTGTACTCCAGATAGCCATGGGAGTCAGTTGGTTTATAGTGGATGTCGGTCAGTAGTCTATCACCTGCGATGGAGATAGTGAGGCCTAGAAATGGTAGGGAAATGTCGGAAATGGTCCAGGTGTATTTGAGTGCAGGATGGAAGTTAGTGGTGAAATGGATGAAGTCAGTGAGTTGTGTGTGGGTGCAGGAGGTAGCACCAATGCAGTCGTCGATGTAGCGGAGGTAGAGTTCGGGGATGGGGCCCTGGTACGCCTCGAACAAAGATTGTTCGACGTACCCTACAAAGAGGCAGGCATAGCTAGGGCCCAGGCGTGTGCCTATAGCTACTCCTTGTATTTGGAGGAAATGGGAGGAGTCAAACGAAAAGTTATTAAGGGTAAGGACCAGCTCCGCTAGGCAGGGGAGATTATCAGTAGTCGGGGATTGGTTGGTTTTGCGGTCGAGGAAGAAATGGAGGGCTTTGAGACCCTCCTGGTGGGGGATGGAGGTGTGGCGTGACTGGACATCCATGGTGAAGATGAGGGAATGGGGGCCTAGAGAACGGAAGTTCTGGAGTCGACAATGAGCGTGCGAGGTGTCTTGAACGTAGGTAGGGAGGGATTTAACCAGGGGGAATAGGATGGAGTCAAGGTATGTGGAAATAAGTTCGGTAGGACACGAACAGGTAGAAACAATGTGTCTGCCAGGACAGTCAGGTTTGTGGATTTTGGGGAGAAGGTAAAATCGGGCCGTGCGGGGCTGGGGAACGATGAGGTTGGAGGCTTGGGAAGGCAGGGAGCCAGAGGTGATGAAGTCAGTGATGGTGCTAGAGATAGTGGCTGTACCAATTGGTACATGTGACAATAAATGTCTCATGTCTCTTGTCTCTTGTCTTGTCTTGTCTGTGGGGTCATGGTCCAAGGATAAGTAGGAGGAGGTGTCTGAGAGTTGCCGCGTGGCCTCAGCTTTGTAGAGATCAGCGCGCCAGACTACCACGGCACCTCTCTTGTCGGCAGGTTTGAACACCCAGTCTGGGTTGTTGCGGAGTGAGTCGATGGCTGTGCATTCAGCGGGGGAGAGGTTAGAGTGAGACAGGGGAGTGGAGAAGTTGAGGCGGTTGATGTCCCGCCGGCAGTTTACAATAAAAAGGTCTAAAGCCGGAAGATGGCCATGAGGGGGAGTCCAAGAGGAGGGGGTCCGAAGGCAGAAAGTGTCCTCACTAGGAGGTGAGGATTCCTTCCCATGGAAAACGCTTGGATGTGGAGGCGACGGAAGAAGAGCTCCACATTGTGGCAGATACGTAACTCATTGAGGTGGGGACGGAGGGGAGCAAAGGTGAGGCCTCTGCTGAGGACAGACTGTTCGGTAAGAGAAAGGGGGAGGTCGGGGGGGGGATGGTGAACACACAGCAAGGATGGGGGTTGGGGCTGGAGGAAGGCAGGTAAGTGGACTGAGGCCATGGCGATGTCTGGTGGGGGGGTGGTGGGTGGTCTGGGAGGAGGGGGGTATGAGGACTATAGTGTGCATGGGGAAGAGCTGGGGTCACATGGTTTGAGGTGGAAGGTGAAGCCCCAGTGGAACTGAGGTTTCCTGTTTTAGGGGGACTAGCACTAGGATCCAGCACGGTCAGATCCCGTGATGTCAGAGTCTGCAGAGTGAAGTATAGCAGTATGTTGTTCCAGAAAAAAAATTTCTGGGAGCTTTTGAATGCATTTAAAAAAAACCCCAATAATAATACTACCCCATTTTCGTCCTTGTTAAACCCTCAGTACTCTCAGTATATGGGGTGAACGTTATCCAGAGTCTGATGAAAGAAAAACAATCTTGCTAGGCCAGATGTTAATGGCCTGGTGATGAGCCAGGTCCCGATGTGGTGGGCCAGTAACACTCTTAGTTTTGTTAGTCACATTTAACATAATCATAATCATACTTTATTAGCCAAGTATGTTTTGCAACATACAAGGAATTTGATTTTCCATACAGTCATACTAATAAAAAGCAACAGAATGCACAAAATACATTTTAACATAAACATCCAACACAGTTACAGAAAATTGGAGAGCTAAGACACAGCAGAGTGGCCCAGCGGTAGAGCTGCTGCTTCACTGCACTAGGGAGCTGGATTTGATCCTGACTATGGGTGGTGTCTGTGCGGAGTTTGTACTGTGTGGGCTTTCTCCGGGTGCGCCAGTTTCGTCCCACATCCCAAGAACATGCAAGTTTATAGGTTAATTGACCTCTGTAAATTTCCCCTAGTGTGCAGGGAGCCTCTGTGGGATGACATATAACTAGTGTACTAATGTTGCGGCGTAGACTCAGTGGGCTTAAAGGCCTGAATTCCCAATGTATTTCTAAACTAAACTAAACAGTGGAATGATTTGAAATGAAGCTGAAAAGTAGTCATGCTGAGTGCCAATGTAGCTCAAGGAACAAAGTATATTTAAGTGATCCCGAGAGACTGCTTAAGAATGCTTTTGTGTGAAGCTGGTGTGACACTGCAAGGCAGTCTGATTATTATGCCCATTTGGGAAATCTAGAAACAATTTTCAAACAGGAGAGAAAAATAAAACACTCGTAGCTTAAAAATCAATTTTATTTTTCATGCGATGTGGAAGAGTACATTGAAATAAAATCATCTAGGAACATGGTTAATGAAATTCAATTTCAAATTTAGATTTGTTATTGTCTTATACATCAGGGTGCAATGAAGTTCCTAGTTCACATGAAGGTCTCTAGAGTAAACAAAATCTATACAATAATGCATCAATAAATACACAATACATGTATGTAAAAGAGCAGAAGGGTGCAAAGAAGTATTACAATTTGAAGTTTAGATTAATTTAAAGATACAAGCCCTTCGGCCCACCGAGAAAGCACCGACCAGCAATCCCGGCACTATCCTACACACACTAGGGACAATTTTTACATTTACTCCAAGCCCATTACCAAAAAACCTGTACATCTTTGGAGTGTGGGAGGAAACCGAAGTTTTGGAGAAATCCTATGCAGGTCACAGGGAGAACGTACAAACTTCATACAGACAAGCACCTGTAGTCAGTATTGAACCTAGGTCTCTGGCGCTGTGATGGCCCTGTCTCACGGTGCGAGTCCACCCACGAGTGATCCCGAGTGAAAAAAAAAATCACACTCGTAGTTGTCTTCGAGATTCCAAGTTTATGTTCACGAGTTTAAACGAGTTCCCACGTGTATATCTAAGTTTGCTGTTTACTTCTCATTTCTGCGATGTACCAAGTTCCACTCCCGAGTTGCCAAGTTCCTCTCCTGAGTTACTCTTGAGCCAACCGTGAATGAAGGTCTGTTTTAAGTATCAAATAGAGGAGCTGGACAGCATGTCATTCAGTAAGTATATTCTGATTCAGTAATGAAAGTTATTCAATTTCAGAACTTAAAAAAACTAGGCAGGATCTCGGCCCCACACTCGCTGCCATTGTGCAGCAAGGAGACGGTTGCGACGAAGCAACAGTGTTAAAGAAGACAGCTCTATCCTGCGGCTTTGAGTTAATGATAGAATTCAGCGCGGCCGCATCTATTGATATGACCTACAAAGGGAAAATGCGCACCGTCCAGTGCCAGAGCAGTTATACTTATGATTTGTTTGAAACATGCATCACGTAGTTAAAAGACCAACGGGCGGAGGTTTGCTATATTCTAATTGAATTTACTGCCAGGTCTACACACTGCGGGGAGACGGGAGATGAAATCTTTGAATGTGGACAGATGTCTCTGCGCCTACTCGTTCTAAGCGGAATATATTTTTAGTTTTTATTCCTTGTTTTTGTTTATTCGCGCACATTTTTCGTGTGTGAGGTGTGAGAAGTCCATGCCGGGTGCTGGCCGGCCGCAGGCGCTGTTCTTTCATATCAGTTGCACATCAGATTGTTGGGAGACGGAGCTCAGGGTTCGCCTCCTGAGCTGCTTTGGTGCCCAGGTGTGAGTTGAGGTTGAGGGAGGTTGGGGTGGGAGGAGGATGCGCAGGCGTTATTAATCTGTCTGGGGTGACAAGGCTCTTGGGTTAGGCTGGGATCATTCTCTGCTCTCATCTCTCTCTCTCTCTCTCTCTCTGTGCATTAGCAGGGGGAAGAGTGGTCTACCTCGCTGGGCACAAGACCTCTGCCGCCTGCCCCTTGCAGCCATCAGCTTGTTTGTTCCTTTGGTGCTCCTCATCTGCCCTGCTCCCAGCCCAGCCCTGCCCCAGCTCTCTGCCCCATTCTCTTGGAAATGTCGCTTCTGCCGCTGTAATGAGGAGGGGTCCGGCTGGCTGGCTTGGTGGGTGGGTGGGTGGGTGGGCAGGGAGGGGGAGTGGGTACAAACCACCGAATCCATTCTCAAAAGTCGGGCAGTTGATATCCGTGGCAGTTGATTGTCGCTCCCTTCACTTTCCCAGGGGGTCGGGACGGGACTGGAGTTGGGAGGGTAAGGTGGGGTGGGGGCGGGGAGTGGGAGGAGGTGAGTGAGGGGGGGGGGGTTTGGGGTGACTTAGTACGGGGGACAAATGTAGGAGAGGTGTACTGACTGTGTGGGCAGACACTTTGGTAGTGACTGCCCATGGGGTTTACTGTCGAGGACTTCATAATGCAGAGAGCATTATAAATAGTTGCCGCAAAATAAGATTTAGTGTGGATCTGGTATATCTGGGTATTGAAGGCACTTCTGGGGTGCAGTGTGCAATAGTCACCAAAATACACTGCATCTTTAGAAAGAAAAAATACAAAACATGTCAATCGCAGTGGATAGCCCTTAGTCATGGTGCTGTACAACACGGAAACAGGTCCTTCGGCCCAGCTTGGCCGTGCCGTCCAAGTTGGCGTCTTGGGGTAGTCCTATTTGCCTGCATGTGGCCCATAGCCCTCTAAACCCTTCCCATCCATTTATTTGTCGTTAATAACCTCAAGCCACTGTATATAATGCTCTCTGCATTATGAAGTCCTGAACAGTAAACCCCATGGGCAATCACTACCAAAGTGTCTGCCCACACAGTCAGTACACCTCTCGTACACTTGTCTCCCGTACTATGTCACCCCCCCCCCCCCCCCCCCCCTCCCCCCCAACCTTTCCCTCCCAACTCCAGCCTCGTCCCGACCTCCTGGGAAACTGAAAGGGAGCGACAATCAACATCCCGTCACCCATTCCTTCTCTCCAGAGATGCTGCCTGTCCCGGTGAGTTAAAGAGTGCCCACGGTAGACTCACGAGTCACTAAGGTAAACTCACGGGCTACTACGTTCTTACAACGAGTTTAAAAGTTTAAAATTTTTACTTCAAGAGTAAATTTGACTCGTGAAAATCTTTCAACATGTTGAAAGATTTTCACGAGTTAACAAGTTTCCCGAGTACCTGCCGTTAGCCTTATGAGTCGCTAAGTTACGTCCACGAGTTCCGACGTTCCCGCTACGTTAATTCTACGTGATTACCACGAATTTGATTTGTTTTAAACTCGGGATCACTCGTGGGTGGACCCTCACCGTGAGACAGGGGTTTGAGGCAGTATCTCTACCGCTAAGCTCAAGTTAAACAAAAAAACTAAAATATTAAGCAGAATAACCAAAATGATGAGTAAGTGGCAAGGGAAGGGGGATGTAATAGAGGTAATTTGTTCAGGAGTCTGATAGCCATGGGAAAGGAGCTATTTATTTTTAAGTGTAGAGTTCTGGGCTTTCAGGCTCTCTTTTCGGTGACAGTCGAAGAGAGAAACGGAAATGCTCAGAGTGGCAGGCATCCTTGATGATAGTGCTTGTCTTCTTAATGCAACACAAGGTGAAAATGGACTGGATAAAATGAAGTGACAGGCCTGTGGTGGACTGGATGGTTCATTGTAAAATCCTTGAGGTCAGGTTCACGTCTCTGCCCTGTTTCCACCAATCTTTCCACCACCACGCACAACAAGCGACAAGACAGACACCATTGTGCAGATGCCGAGAAGTGTGTTCAGCTCTGGCTGAACAACTAATCTTGTGTGTGGACTCAATAAGAAGAGATTATAAAATCCTGCAACAATGTTAAGTTCAGTATACATCCTAAATGTTGATTTGTTTTAAAAATAGGTATACTCGGCCTCCTCTCATCCTGTTTTCGCTGGATGGATTTCGAGCTGATTATTTTCAGAAGTGGAATAGTCGCTTACCTGTTTTGAGTAAACTGCGTGAGTATCTATCCAAAAGCTCTTCTGTTGCATTCCCTTCTGTCTTCTGTAAGTGCCTGTAAATTGTAAGTGCGTTTTAGGGCCATTGAGTGATACAGTGTGGAAACAGGCCCGTCGGCCCAACTTGCCCAACATGTCCCAGCTACACTGGTCCCACCTGCCTGCGTTTGGCCCATATCCTTCCAAACCTGTCCTATCCGTGTACCTGGTTGACATAAAATGCTCGAGTAACTCAGCAGGACAGGAAGCATGTTTGGAGAGAAGGAATGGGCGATGTTCCGGGTCGAGACCCTTCTTCAGACATTTTTGCCCTATCGATGTACCCGTCTAACTGTTTCTTAAATGATAGGATAATCCCAGCCTCAACTACCTCCTACGCTTGTTCCATACACCTACCACCTTTTGTGTGAAAAAGTTACCTCTCGGATTCCTATTAAATCTTTTCCCCTTCACCTTGAACCTACGTATGTCCTCTAGTCCTCGATTGCCCTACTCTGGGCAAGAGACTGTACCCGATCTATTCCTCTCATGATTTTGTACTCCTCTGAAGGATATCCCCTCATCCTCCTACGCTCCATGGAATAGACCCAGCCTACTCAACCTCTCCCTGTAGCTCACACACCCTCTCGACCTGGCAACACCAGGATGGTGCACACATTTTTTCCTTCCCAGATTTATTTTGTACCGTTGCTGGAAATCTCATGTATTGTGCAAAATGTCTATCATGCCGTAATCAGATATACTATTCATTATTCCTTGACAAATGCATATTGATCATGCCTTGGTCAGTAGTACGTTCCTTGCAATCTTCTGCATCTTAAATTAGTTACAATCCTGCTGTTTTTTGTGCAATGGACCAGAGTGTCATTGGGAATGGAATAAATTTGGATTTCTAAAAGATTTTTTACAAATTCATTTTCACTTCACAGATTACAATGGCTCAGTTTAATTCCAGTAGTTAGATTGAAAGCCAACTACGACCAAGAAAATGGGCATCTGTACCAAAACAAATTAGCTTACAGCCCCAGAACATGTATTCATTTTAAAATATGAACATCAAAGACCATATTGTGCAAAGAGAGATTTGGTTGCAGAAGGGCCTCTTTGATCTGAATTGTTGACCGTTTATCTTTTCATGGAACTGTTTGACGTGCAGCCTGTTTTCAGCACTTTCTGGTTTCATTGGAAGACATCATTAGCTTGGAAAAAAAGCGTTTTTATAAATATGAGCTCTTCCCTCCAGATAACCAATATTAAAAAAATATTGGGAATATTTTGCATTTCTGGTTTGTGTTTTGCTCTGATTTGAACTTCCCTGCACCTTCTGTGGCTATGGGCCTCAAACTCTTGCATTTTACCTGCACGTTGTGCATTATCCACACTGTAATAGTTAATAACTCTTCCCACGGAGAGCCAAGGTTTGAAGGAAAATGTCCAATTCCAGTAACAAGTTAATAAATGTAGGCTAAATCTTTGGACACTGATGAAGGAGCTGTCCTTTGAATGATCTGAACTGTTTGGAATTTTGGGATGTAAACTCTGTATGAAAGGCATTTTATCTTTAATCCTGAGATATATTTCAGTGGAGTAAATGTTTATTTTTTCTAAATTGTTGCATTAGTTGTGTTGAATGCATGATTCACATTTTTCAACATTGTTTGTTAAATTGTGGGTGTTTTAAACATTTTAAATTTTGCTGTCCCTGGAGTATACTTTTCATTTATACATTCATTCAATAAAGATATTTTACAATTTTAAATTAGAATGGGTTCCAATTGTTTTTTAATATTCCTTCCTTGCTGGCAGCAACACTATAGTCTGCCCCAGATGCCCATGAGAAGGTTGTGGTATTCCACTCCCTGTGCACATATGGAGACCCAAACTTGCTTACAAGTCTTCAGTCGGAAACGTTAACTCTGATTCTTTTTCAGCAAATGTTGTGGAGTAGAAATTAGGTGCAGGAGTAGGCCATTCGGCCCTTCGAGCCTGCACCGCCATTCAATATGATCATGGCTGATCATCCAACTCAGTATCCTGTACCTGCCTTCTCTCCATACCCCCTGATCCCTTTAGCCAAAGGGCCACATGTAACTCCCTCTTAAATATAGCCAATGAACTGGCCTCAACTACCTACTGTGGCAGAGAATTCCACAGATTCACCACTCTCTGTGTGAAAAATGTTTTTCTCATCTCGGTCCTAAAAGATTTCCCCTTTATCCTTAAACTGTGACCCCTTGTTCTGGACTTCCCCAACATCGGGAACAATCTTCCTGCATCTAGCCTGTCCAACCCCTTAAGAATTTTGTAAGTTTCTATAAGATCCCTCCTTAATCTTCCAAATTCTAGCGTGTACACGTCGAGTCTATCCAGTCTTTCTTCAAATGAAAGTCCTGACATCCCAGTAATCAGTCTGGTGAAACTTCTCTGCACTCCCTCTATGGCAAGAATGTATTTTCTCAGATTAGGAGACCAAAACTGTATGCAATACTCCAGATGTGGTCTCACCAAGACCCTGTACAACTGCAGTAGAACGTCCCTGCTCCTATACTCAAATCCTTTTGCTATGAATGCTAACATACCATTCGCTTTCTTCACTGCCTGCTGCACCTGCATGCCTACTTTCAATGACTGGTGTACCATGACACCCAGGTCTCGTTGCATCTCCCCTTTTCCTAATCGGCCACCATTCAGATAAAAGTCTACTTTCCTGTTTTTGCCACCAAAGTGGATAACCCCACATTTTACTTCGGAGTCACGTAAGTGACTACGTGAAGAACCCGCCAGGGCGCATGCGTGTCATATCGCTACACGCATTGCGAAACGACAGGCGGGGTGGAACGACGTTCCCCCGCAGCGGCAAGTTTAAAAGCCGGGACCGACAGGTATGTAGTTACTCTGCGGTCTTTATTTTTCCCATACTGTTTCACAGGTGGGGAAACGATGGACAAATCCAAAAAAGCAACCAGAGCTGCGACAAAGCTGGCGTGGGAGGACCGCGGAGTTGCGGGCTGCCAGCAGCGGCCGGCGGCACAGGAATCACCCGTAATGGGATCAGCTGTGCCCGACTTAGCCCCCGCACCGGCCAGATCAACACCGCGGCCGGGCGGGAAGGCAAAAGGAAAATCAAACAGAGCCATTGACTCTGATGAGTCCGACTTTGAGGAGCCGCGAGCGGCCAGCGGCCGTGTGCGCTGGAGCCGGATGGAGTGGCTCATGGAGCAAATGCTCCAACGTGACAGACTCCGGGAGATGGAGTCTAGTCACCGTGGGTCATATATAACACCCACAGCAGCACCTTACGTAGGGCTGCACAGTGCATCTCCCTCGTCAGAGGGGAGTACTGGGGGTCAATTCTGGGCTGACCCCAAAGAGGGGTTTGCTGAACAAACTACAAGTGTGCAGGGGGTGCAGGAAGGCAAAAATCTACTGGACATGGTGTCCAACTACTTACAACCGGATCAGACTGGACGGAACCTAGAACAGAAACTAGCTGCCAGCATTGATGTCCTGTCATTCAAGCAACTACAGGAACAGGCTGTGATGGACACCACTGTCAAATATCTGGCACCAGGAAATTGCGTATCCCTGAATGTTCCAGTCGTGAATAATTGCATCTGGAAACACGTTGGAGCAGCAGTTAGAAGCATGGATGTCAAGCTCCAGAGAATACTAAAACTACTAACAGCAGGGATCACAGCATTCGCTCGCACAGTGGATGGGAAGGAAATGTCGCAAGAGCAACAGGATGCACTGGCACTATTCTGCAATACGCAGTATGAAATCAATAGTGTCAGAAAGAATGCCATCCGACCTGCCCTAAATCCAAAATTTGCAGGCTTGTGCAAACCTGGAGACACAAAGCCACCAATATTATTATTTGGTGGAAACCTGTCCAAGCAGGTTAAGGAGCTCGATGAGGAGGCAAAAACCCTGGGGCTCATAAAGGCGACAACAGCAAGGACCTCCCACAGCCACAGACAGCACCCTTACGCACCCACCAGCAGAACAGGAGAAGCTGGTGAAAGCTCAAAGGCCGGGCGTACGGGACAGCGGTCTTTTTTAGGCCATGGCCCAGACCGGCCTTCGTGGAAAATGCGCAAACCCCAAACCCAAACCCGGACACCGGCGCCTCAACCTCCACGAAGACCACACAGTAACCTTCCACTGGTAACCATGGAGGTAGGTGGGTCTGGTCCCTTACAAATTATAGGAAGTGTGGATAATACACATATCGGTGGGAGATTACACTTCTTTTGGGAGGCATGGAGTGCATTGACAACAGACACTTATATCCTAAACAGTATCCAGGGATATACCATTGAATTTGTGCACAAAAATAGCCCCCCAGTTCAGCATGTACCGAAACGAACGTTCGTATTTTCACGAAAAGAAAAATTAGAAGCACATGCTGAACTGGTGAGACTTCACGCAAAGGGGGTAATTGAAAAAACCCAACACGATTCTCTGGAATTTGTCTCTAATATCTTTACCAAAAACAAAAAAAGACGGTGGTTGTCGCATCATCATAGATTTGACTAACTTGAATACATATGTGCAATATATTCATTTCAAAATGGAAACCTTTGTTACTGCCAAACAATTGATTTCCGAGGGCTACTTCATGGCTAGCATCGACTTAAAAGATGCTTACTATTCAGTGCCTATACGGACTGACCGCAGACGTTATTTAAAATTCAACTGGATGGGGCAGTCTGACAGTATAGAGCTCTACCAAATGGGTTAACATCAGCCCCCAGGCTGTTTACAAAAATGTTGAAACCAGCCTTAGCGTTTCTTCGGAAACAAAAACATATGATCATGTCCTATTGTGGGCAAAACTTTGGAATTAGCCAAACTAGCTGTATCAGCCACCAAACAATTGTTTGATAAAATGGGGTTTATCATCCATCCAGTTAAATCTAAACTAACGCCTTCCACCATAATGGATTATTTGGGGTTCACTATTGACTCAGTTCACATGTCGGTGACTTTACCAAAGGACAAGGCTACAGTCTTAACTGAGGCCTGCAACAACCTCATTGACATCAGTGAACCATCTATCAGATTGGTAGCAAGGGTGATTGGCAAAATAGTGGCTGCTTTTCCAGCCACACAATTTGGACCTTTGTATTATCAAAATTTACAAAGGGCAAAAATACAAGCACTCAAAATTAATGCTGGTCATTTCGACAGACCAATGAACCTACCAATCAAAGCAATTATGGAATTAAAATGGTGGAGGGATAACATTCGGCATTGTTCCAGCCCTATTATTATCAGCAACCCCTCAGTGGTGCTACAAACTGATGCCAGTGTGCTTGGTTGGGGTGCAACCGATACCATCTCCAGTTGTGGAGGTAGATGGAATGCACAGGAGGCATCATTACTACATACACTTGGCATAAACTACCTGGAAATGTTGGGTGCGTTCTATGGCCTAAAGTCATACTGTTTTGGAATATATCACCAGCATGTTAGACTACAGATTGACAATACCACCGTGGTGGCATATATTAACCATATGGGTGGAATCAAATCGACATCATGTGACAATCTGGCTAATACAATTTGGCAATGGTGTATCCAGAGAAATATTTGGATATCAGCTACTTACCTACCAGGTAACCTAAATTCAGTGGCAGACACCAGGTCATGCAAATTCAATGAAAACATCGAATGGATGTTGGATATAAAAGTATTTGCTGAAATTGTAGCACGGTATGGAACACCAGATATCGATCTATTTGCATCTAGACTCAATCACCAGTTACCAAACTATGTTTGTTGGGAACCAGACCCTGGGGCATCAGCGATAGATGCTTTTTCGCTGCATTGGGGGAAATTGTTTTTCTATGCATTCCCTCCTTTCTGCCTCATCAGTCGGGTATTACGCAAAATACAACAAGACTCGGTGTCTGGTATTTTGGTAGTGCCTGATTGGCCTACACAACCATGGTTCCCTGTGATACTCAACATGGTCTTAGAACCATGTATCACCATCCTGAAACGACCAGATTTGTTGGTTCATCCCGTAACTGGGGATAGCCATCCATGTCATAAAACGACAAAATTATTGATTTGTAGAGTCTAAAGAAACCTCTACTGGAACTGGGACTGACGGACCGAACATTGAACATTATCTCAGCGGCTCACAGGCAGTCCACCAAAAAACAATATCTGGTATACATCAGGAAATGGGAGATATATTGTCACAGAAACAACATCACTTACAGCTCGATGAACATAACGTCGGTTCTGGAATTCCTGGCAGGCCTCCATTATGATGAGGGGCTCAGTTACAGTGCCATTAACTGCGCCAGAAGTGCCCTTTCAGCATATCTATGGCGAGGATCAGAGCGCCATTCTGTTGGGACTCACCCCCTGGTAACCAAACTTATGAGGGGAATTTTTAATATCAATCCCCCAAGAACCAGGTACTCTCAAATATGGGATGTGAGTATTGTCCTAACGTTGCTAAGGAACTGGTCTCCAGCAACAGCTCTATCCCTGCAAAAGCTGACGCATAAAACAGTCATGCTGATGGCTTTGGTCACAGCCCAAAGGGTACTGTCTTTACATAAGTTAAGGCTGGACAATATGACTTGTTCAACAAAAAATATAACTTTTCATATTCACGAATTAGTCAAACAGAACAGACCGGGATCATCAGGCCTCAAAATAGAATTTAGGGCCTACCCTATAGATGATCGTCTCTGTAAATAAGACATTTATTGTTATATATGAAAAACACCAAAAACATCAGAGGCAATGAGATGGCACTACTAATCAGCCACAAGCAACCCCACAAGAAAGTGTCGGTTCAAACTATTTCCAGATGGCTGAAACAGGTTTTAACAACAGCTGGGGTGGATACTAACATATTCAAATCTCATTCCACCAGGGCTGCAGCTACGTCGGCAGCTATGGAGTTGGACGTACCGATGGACCAAATCCTGGAGACAGCAGGATGGTCAAGGGAAAAAATGTTCCAACAATTCTACCATAAACCAGTGGTTAAACCTGGAACTTTTGCAGAATCAATTTTAAGTTCTGTAATATGACCCCATAAAATAGGGGCTATAATTTGTTGTTAATAAATTTATCATGGATTTTCAATATCAGATTCATGTTTAAACATGTTAACACAATTCCTCCCTTAGTCAATTAAGGCAGATGTGATGCATGGACTCGTTTCCACGGCATGAAATCACAGAGCTTTGAAATCTTCACGTAGTCACTCACGTGACTCCGAAGTAAAGTAGTAAGATTAAACGAGAACTTACCAGTTCGAAGTTTGATCATTATTTTATGAGGAGTAACGTTGAGGGATTACGTGCCCTCCGCTCCCACCCTTGATCATAAAGTTCAACTGGTATCCTCTTCTCTAATCTTACTATGTTCAGTCATTTACTGTTATCTGTGATTTCACACCGTTGCTTTGAAGAATGACATGCATGCGCCCTGGCGGGTTCTTCACGTAATCCCTCAACGTTACTCCTCATAAAATAATGATCAAACTTCGAACTGGTAAGTTCTCGTTTAATCTTACTATTTATCCACATTAAACTGCATCTGCCATGCATTTGCCCACTCACCCAGCCTATCCAAGTCACCTTGCAGCCTCCTAGCATCCTCCTCACAGTTAACGATGCCCCCCAGCTTCGTGTCATCTGCAAACTTGGAGATGTTGCATTCAATTCCCTCGTCCAAATCATTAATATATATTGTAAATAGCTGGGGTCCCAGCACTGAGCCTTGCGGTACCCCACTAGTCACTGCCTGCCATTGTGAAAAGGACCCGTTTACTCCTACTCTTTGCTTCCTGTCTGCCAGCCAGTTCTCTATCCACATCAATAGAGAAGTGGCATATCGAATGTGATTCAAAATCAAACAGCAGCAGTTCTAACCCTGCACTTTGTGCTCCCTCACTGGCACCCAGACTCCCATTGACCTCGCTTCACCAAGCCCCTCTGCAAGCCTCAAAACATGATGCTTGATTTCAACTATCGAGTACACTATGCATTTGTTCAGTAACTAGTAACTCCTGATAAATATTGTCATTCTAGGTATCTATCATGCATCTATCCAGTAGATGCTCTAAAGAAATACATTTGTACCTCTTCCATAGACATTAAACAATGATTGGTGTCAAACTTCTTAAGTATAGGATCTAGCTGATAATTTGTGCACTTGCATTACAGCAAAGCAACATAAACATATTCTTAATCTCTTTATTGTGTCTCTTGGCAGGAACTTGTGGTGTGCAAACTCCATACATGATACCAGTGTTTCCAACCAAAACCTTTCCAAACCACTATTCAATTATCACAGTGAGTAGACTGTGTTGCTTTTGATATGCGTGTGTTCCTTAATGGTTTTGAGCCAAGCTAAAGAAAATCATTTGGTGGTTAAGAAAATCATTTTGGCTTGTTATGAAGTCTCTACCGCAAGGCTTTCCATGTAGGTAGACAAAAGTGCTGGAGAAACTCAGCGGTTGCGGCAGCATCTATGGAGCGAAGGAAATAGGCAACGTTTCAGGCCAAAACCCTTCTTCAGTCTGGAGATGTCCTAGTTTGGTTTTCTGATCATCATTGAATGGCAGAGTTGGAGGGAGCTCATGCAAGGTTTTAGCAGTTTCATCTGATGTCCTGGCAATCTGGCCTATTAGCCGCCTACATCTTTTGGAATATTTCTCTTCATTTTCAGGCTTCTTTCAAATTGTCAGAGCATTTTTAAATGAACTTGTATGTGAAGCCTTTTGGAACATTTGTCAAGATAATATAGAATTGGTAGGTCTTCATATCTGTCTTTTTTTGTGTCCCTTTATTGGGTTTTGATATTTAATTGAAATTATGCTTAATGGATCTAATTTATTTGAGCAGCATTTGTCGCACAATACTGTTCAGAAACTAATAATTTCCGATAAATATTGTAATCCTAGGCATCATAAAAATAATTATGAAATGGAAGGAAGCCATTTGATCCTCTGCCAATTGAAGAAGAGCAATTTTCCCTAACCCCATCTTTCTGCATTAGATCAGTACGTCCACGTTCTTAAACCCACATTCAAGCGCTTTAAAAATGCGATTAATGTGTCTATCACCATTTCTGGCTGTGAGGAGAGGTTGGAGAATCTAGATATGTCATAGAGTCATAAAGTCATATGGCACGGAAATGGGCCTATTGGGCCAAATTGTTCACACCAACAAAGATGACCCATCTATACTAGTCCCATCTGCCTATGTTTGGCCCATAAGCCGCCCCTCGGATTCCAATTAAATCTTTACACTCTCACATGAAACCGATATCGTTGAGTCTTTTATTCCCTACTCTGGGTAAATGCCTATGCATTCATCCTATACCCCTAATTATTTTATACACCTCTATAAGATCACTCCCCAGCTTTCTGCTCCCCAAGGAATAAAGTCTTAGCCTGCCCAACCTGCTCCTATTGCTCAGGTTCACAAGTCCTGGCCACATCCTTGTAAATCGTCTCTGCACTCTTTCCAGCTTAACTTCCTTCATACAGCAGGGTGACCAACACTAAACACAATACAAACAGCACTGGGCCCAGCACCGACCTCTGATACACACCGTTAGTCACTAGAGTTATGAATGCTTCACAAGAACCTCACTTACACATAGGAACATATTGATGGGCTAAGACTTTACAAAACTGAAGCGAAAACCAGAGATCACCAAAATTAAACCCTTCAGGCAGGAGGATATTTCTGAGAGGTGACTTGATTGAAACGTGTACGTTCTGGAGGAGTTTTTCAGGGTGAATATGGAGACAATGTTACATATTGGGGGAGAATCCAGAACTTGGGGTTTAACTCGATTGAAGAAGACATTTGGGCAATATTTTGTTATGTAGAAGGTCCCAATCCAAATTGTCTCCTATCCACATTCTCCAGGGATGCTGCCTGACCCACTAAGTTACTCCAGCAATCTATGTCTTTGTTTTGTAAACCGTCATCTGCAGTTCTTGGTTTCTTCAATATTTTTTTTCTCAGAGGATTTGTAATTATTTTCCAGAATGAGTGCGAGAAGCAGCATTGTTGAATGTTTTTTTTTATGGCCAACGTAGATAGATTCTGGATATTGAACAGGATGTCTTAACTACAGGGAAGGTGGGAATGCAGAATTCAAATTATGATCAAATCAAATTACAATCAAATATTGAATGGTGCGGTAGGCTTGAGTGCTGTAGAATCTCAGTAATACCAGCTTTTCAGTCTTAGAAGTACCCCTGAACTGTTATCCCTTCAATGCTATAACATTGCCAGTTGAACTAATTTGTTACTCCAATTTATTTTAACCTGTTGTTATAACCAGCTTGTTATGTCAAACGTGTTTCTGAAACTAGCGAGAAATGCACAGCATGAATCAGCTGTGCTTATAACCTCCTCCAAATATTCAGTCCACCAACACGGTGGCGCAGCGGTAGAGTTGCTGCCTTACAGCGTCTGAGACCCAGGTTCGATCCTGACTATGGGTACTTCTGTATGGAGTTTGTACGTTCTCCCTGTGCCCTATGTGGGTTTTCTCCGGGTGCTCCAGTTTCTTCCCACACTCCAAAGACGTACAGGTTTGTCAGCTAATTGCCTCAGTTAAATTGTCCCTAATGTGTGTAAGATAGTATGTATGACACTGTGCTATCCGATCTATGTCCCTCATAGTTCTATAAACCTCTATTAGATCACTCTTCAGCATCCTATGTTCCTTTAAAAATAAACCCAGTCTAAGCAATTTCTCCTTGAATTAAATGCCTTCAGACAAAATCCTGATGAATTACCACATACAGAAGAGAATATCATGTGACTATCCTACAATGTATTTATCAAATTCCCTTTTCAAAGTAACTACTGAATCTAGAACATTTTTCATATTGAACAATGTATTCCTAATCTTAACCAGTCATGCAAAAATAAATCTTCATGTAGTCTCAAGTTCGAGCAAGTTCTATTGCTAGTCACCTTGTATGTTCCTTCTGATTATCAATACATGCAGCGCTAACTTAATCTTTATTCACTTCATCAGTTATTTCTGATTTCAAACTGTTGTGGGAAATTGGTCCCATAAAAACTAGCCTTTTTTAAAAATATTTTTTTATTTATTAGAAGCAAATGTACAAAAATATAACCAACGGCATATGACATAATACAGTTATTGTACAGCTTCAATTTTAACTTTTAGCTATAGTTAGAAGAAAAGAAAGGAGAAAAAGCAAGAGGAAAAAAAAATGAAATGTGCAAAAATAGAACCCCTAGACTACCAGTGGTGTAGTCAAAGAGTGAGTGAATAGAAGAAAGAAGAGAGGAATAGAAAAAATAAGAAAAATAAAAAAACAAAAAGAGAAAGAAAGAAAAAAGTGGTGATATACCTGCCTCGCATCCCTCCCCACCCATCACCCAACCCGTAATTAGATTTAACTCCAATGTTGTGTTGTACCATACTATCCTTATAATCAATCAATGAATGGTGTCCATGTCTTCGAAAAATGATCTGTTTTTTCTGCTAAGACAAGTCTAATATTTTCAAGATGTAGCGTCTCAGGCATATTTGTAATCCACATTTTAAGAGTAGGGACAGGTGTATGTTTCCAAAATTTGAGTATTCGTTTTTTCGCCGTTATCAGGCCATAATTAAGGAAACGTCTTTGAAATAATGATAGCTCAGAGCAGGCTTCTGACGTACCTTGAATAATCAATTCCATGTCGGGGTCCAGTTTTGTTTTTGGTGTTTTTGAAAAAATTTCAAAAATTCCTCTCCAAAAATTATGTGACTTTATACAAGAGGCCAAGGTTGCTTCCTGAAGGAGACATTTATCACAAATAGGAGATACATTTGGAAAGATCTTAGTCTAAAACTAGACTATTAGGTGAGAGACAAGGCTTTTATTAAATGACAGAGCTCTGGGAGAAGTGCTATACCCTCTAACAGGGCAGTCACTGTCGCCTCCCAGATTGCCTTTCAAGCTTGACCTTTATACAGGTTAGTCATATGACCATGTCAGCTTGTTAGGCAGGAGTGATAACAGATGTTGGAACTTGTATTCGGACACTACGGTTGTACATAGATATAGAATCAGTCGCACGTCACTTTCCTGCTCAAGCCATGACATTTTAAAGTCTCTATACAGAGTCCATTTTGTACCAGGCATCCATCTTGGGTTATCTGTTTTCGGATCCTACCTATTCAAAACCATTCTATCAAAACCATGTTTTCACACAATGAAACATCAAAGTAGCCTTGTGCCACTCTCTCTCATTTCAGGGGCTCTACCCAGAATCTCATGGTCTGATTGACAATAGCATGTATGATGTGGGCATGAATGCTTTTTTCAATATTCGAGGAAAGGAAAAGTACAATCCTCTGTGGTACAAAGGTCAACCTGTGAGTATTGAAAATTATATTTGTACACTTTAATTGCAACATTTTAATTGCAATTTATATCACAATTGTTTTTGCTTGATAATATTCTAGCAAACAACATTATAAAGCGCTGAAATACATTTGAACCACAAATAAAACAAGACTGCAACTTGTTTTTAAAGTTATTTATGTATGTCTGTTGGAAAAAAAGATAATAATTTGTATTCATTTTCAGCTTAACAACTTAACTTGGGCACAGGTTTCCTACATAGGACAATTACAGGCTTTGAAATCAGTGAAAGGAAGCTGCATTCCCGAGCATTTGAAGTAAAACCAAACATGCTGTTGAAATTAGTGCCGGGGCTATATGGGCTAACATTCCTAGTGCATTATGTGGTCAGAATGCATGTGTTGCTAAAGAAGGGTCCAGATCAAAAACGTCATCTATCCATATTCTCCAGGGTTGTTGCCTGACCTGCTGAGTTACTCAGGCATTCTGTCTCTTTTCTTGGTAAACCAGTATCTGCAGTTCTTTGTTTCTGCATATGTTTTTATCGGTTACAGATATTACTAGACCTGCTCTTGTAAGCATTTCTTATTTTTGTTGTGGAAACCTGTAAAAATGTCCTTTTTAGTAATGGCTTGTACTCGCTAGAATTTAGAAGATTGAGGGGGGATCTTATAGAAACTTACAAAATTCTTAAGGGGTTGGACAGCTAGATGCAGGAAGATTGTTCCCGATGTTGGGGAAGTCCAGGACAAGGGGTCACAGTTTAAGGATTTAAGGGGAAATCCTTTAGGACCGAGATGAGAAAAACATTTTTCACACAGAGAGTGGTGAATCTCTGGAACTCTCTGCCACAGAAGGTGGTTGAGGTCAGTTCATGGCTATATTTAAGAGGGAGTTAGATGTGGCCCTTGTGACTAAAGGGATCAGGGGGTATGGAGAGAAGGCAGGTACAGGATACTGAGTTGGATGATCAGCCATGATCATATTGAATGGCGATGCAGGCTCGAAGGGCCGAATGGCCTACTCCTGCACCTATTTTCTATGTTTCTATGAATCATGCGTGGAGGTAAGCTGTTATGAACCCTTTGTGTTTGCGCTGTGTTATTGTTTAAAACAAGGGCTATTCAGTCTAGGTAGGTACATTCTTTATTGTCATTTGTACTGATGCACAGTGAAAAGCTTTGTTCTGCATGCTATCCTATCAGGTCAGATAATGCTATACTTAAATACAATCAAATCAAATACAAGTATAATAGGTAGAGCAAAGTTTCAGAATATAGTTCTCAACATTGTAGCACAACAGTTCCGGAGACAAAGTCCAATGTCTGCAATGAGGGAGAGATGAATTGGACAGTACCCTTGCTTATGTATGTAACATTGTGAAGCCTGATAAGCCAGAAGTCCTAGATTGTGGAAACAGGCCCCTTGGCCTAACTTGCCCACACCGACCAATGTGTTCCATCTACACTAGTCCCACCTGCTTGCATTTGGCCCTTAACCCTCTAACCCTATCCTACCCATGTACCTGTCTACATTTTTCTTAAACATTGCGTTAGTACCTGCCTCAGCTATCTCCTCCTGCAGCTTGTTTCATACACCCAACACCCTTGTGTCAAACAGTTACACTTCAAGTTACTATTAAATCTTTCCCCCACACTTTAAACCTATGTCCTCTGGTTCTCGATTCCACTACACTGGGCGAGAGACTCTGTGCGTTTACCCGATCTATTCCTCATAATTTTGAACACTACATGGTGAAGGCATTGGAATAGAAGCTCAGAATGCTGGTGAAATATCTCTGGATACCAGTGTTCCGGAATCTGAGAAGTGCTTCCGACTTCTCAGTTGATGGTCAATCTGTTCTGTACCATATCATCAGGACTACCAAGGTGTAGTCTTGAATGGCAATGACACTCCTGGTGTCCTCCTTAAGGATGATATCAATGAGGAGCCCAACACTGCCACCCTGCCTCTAGTCTTGCTGTTGCCTGCTGTTGATCCAGACTCTTACCACGTATAGACACAAAACTCAGGTGTAACTGAGCGGGACAGGCAGCATTTCTGGAGAGAAGGAATGGCTGACGTTTCAGGTCGAGACCCTTCTTCAGACTGAGAGTCAGGGGAGAGGGAGTCTAGAGATATGTCGATGATAAGGAAATGTAGAATGTTTCATTGTAAGCTGAGGGGAAGGTGACAAGGAGGCATACAAACAGTAAAATTAATCAGAAGGACAGTGAAACTAGTTGGAAAACTTGGATGGGGAGGGATGAAGAGAGAGAGAAAGCAAGGGATACTTGAATTGAGAGAAATCAATATCATACCGCTGGGGTGTCAGCTACCCAAGCGAAATATGAGGTGTTGGGTTATGTTGGACCTCACTCTGACAATGGAGGAGGCCCAGGACAGAACGGTCAGTGTGGGAATGTGAGGAGGAGTTAAAGTGTTTAGCAACCGAGAGATCACATAGGTCTAGGCGGACAGAGCGGAGGTGGTCAGCGAAATGATCGCTGAGCCTGCACTTGGCCTCACGAATATATAAGAGTTCATATCTGAAACAACGGATACAGTAGATGAGGTTGGAGGAGGTGCAAGTGAATCTCTGCCTCCCTGGAAGAACTGCCAGGGTCTTTGGACGGGGTCGAGGGAGAAGGTATAGAGACAGGTTTTGCATCTCCAAGGGGAAAGTGCCTGGGTGGGAAGGGATGACCAGGGAGTTGCGGAGGGAATGGTCCATGTGGAAAGCGGAAAGGATGGAGATGGGGGATGATGGAAGAAGGGAACTCCCATTCCTAAAGAATGGGGACATCTCAGTGATACATTATGAAGCTGGGACTTTCAAGCCAGGGTTGTTTGAGATTGCCCTCCAGTGCCACCAGCAGTTTCCTGCATTGATAGTCGGTATCCTCTCACTGGGAAAGAAATGAAAGCACCAGCATAGGACAAGCACATGAATGGCATGGATTTATGCAGTGGGCCTTTGTCCAACCCGAAAAGTTACCTTTCTGTGATCTCTAGAGAAGCTGCCTGATCCGCTGAGTTACTCCAGCACTTTGAGTCATTTTTTTCAGGTGTTCATAAGCTAGACCTACAACCCGTAACTAAATTAATAATTACTTTTAATGGAATAGTCAACTCTAGCCACTTAATCTCAGATTGGACAAAGTTAAAACCCACTACAGGCTGGAGTGCCTTGTTGAAGAATGGCAACAACTGCGCCAAATTATCATCTATCTAAAGTGCTTGCTGCTAGCACTCATTAGACGTGCGTGCACCCTGATGGAATCCAATTTAACATTGCAAATATCTTCAGAAAACTGCAGAAACTGAATCCAAACATTCCTAATTAATTGCCTACTTTTTTTGGAAAAAGGCTATTAATGTTATTATTAATGCATTTTTATTGAAATTTACATTATCCCCCCCCCCCCCCCCCTTGGCATTAGTTTAATGCAGACTACAGTGGTTTCTGGTAGAATGTATGAAGGTAAAGGCGGTCAGGTCATAAAATGGAAGACCATTTCCAGATCTTTTTCTATTTTTAGTTTTTGCTTCCATAGCCTTCAGGCCACTCCAGCTGAGTGATGACAAACACAACCCGACTTTCTTAGAGTTTCTGGAAGAAGTCGTTATCTCTCTGTAAGAATTCCTGTTTTGCTTTAGTGAAATGCGTCTAGATTTGAGTGAGTGAGATATTAGACAATAATGTCTCAAATCTGTGGCTCATGTTTTCTGAATAAAATTATACTAAACCTTTTGTTGATGCTTTTAAATAATTCTCCTGGTTTTGTAAACATCTGTGGCACATAATGGTTTTCACCAGAGTGCACTTGATTATTGACAACATTAAAACTAAAAGGAGAAGTTTAGCTCCAGAGTTTTTTTATTGAGATACTTCCTACTCCACCATTCAAAATGGATATGGATCATGTGCAGGCAGATGAGATTTGTTTACTTGGCACCATATTCAGCACATACATTGTTGTCTGAAGGGGATGTTCCTGTGCTGTACTTTATGTTCTGGGTTATTCTATAAGAACATATTTGACCTTTTATCTCGGTGCCAATTTCTGACACTAACTTCATATCCCTGTCTTCTTCCCTTAAAATCCAACAGGTTATCAACCTCTCTTTTAAATGTACTTGGTGACTTAGATTCAACAGCTTTTTTGGGTAAAGAATTCCATACCCTTTTTGCAAGAAAACCCTGACTTTCTGAATGGAGAACCCTTTATTTTGAGACTGAGATCCCTAATTGTAGATACCCAGAGATATGATTTGTTCCTGCATTTGCCTATCCAACTCCTGAGGAAAGGTTCTACACTTCTAAGAGATCAGCTCACACTCTAATCTCCAGAGAATCTCACACCAAACTGAATTCTACTATACCAGGTATAGACCGGGTTTGTAGATTAATTGGTTTCAGTAAGAATTGTAAATTGTCCCTAGTGTGTAAGATGGTGCTACTGTACGGGGATCGCAAGTCGGTGCAGACTCGGTGGGCTGAAGGGCCTGTTTCCGCGCTATATCTCTAAATGAAACAAACAATCTTGCAAACTTCGGGAGCACTCCTTCTGTGGCAAGTTTATCCTTTCGTATGTAGAGTTCACAGACCTAATACATGGTCATTATTCCCAGTGAAGTCTCCCCAGGGATTGTAAGGCTGTGTAGGGGCCCCGATCCCAGGGATTGTAAGGCTGTGTAAATTGGCTACAGTTAGCACAGCTGAGATACCCTCAAGGAGAAATTCACTGTTGGTCAACCAGAACTGACCAAATAGGAGACTACTGATTTGTCGTAGTGTTTAGTCTCCACAAATACAACTTTGTTGATTCACGTGTCCATTTGCACCAACAGCCAAAGTAAAAAAATATTTTTCCTATCTCAGGAAAGATGAAAAATTGGACATGATTTTCCTGCTCTCTATAACTCAGCCACTCATTGGTTAACCTTTGTGATCTGCTGGAAATGCTATTGTAGGTTGCTTTTCACCTTGGGGTGGATTAGCTTGCCTCCATTAAGCATTTCTTTCTATGCGCGCTATTATTCAAACAATCCTGATTCTAATCCTAATGCAGGTCCCTTTACTCACACCGTATGGCTGTTATAGCCCACGTGCCTGGGTAAATTCTCTGACAAGGCTCACTGAATGGACAGCACCAGAAATGCTGAGTGAATTGTGCCAGTGTGTGCAGGTTTCATTAAGTAATCATTTACTCTACCTATAGTTGTGGCTGACAGCGCAGTATCAAGGTCTGAAGTCGGGGACCTTCTTCTGGGTTGGATCTGAATCCAAGATAAATGGATCGTACCCAAACATGTATCGACTATTTAACAGGTATGTAGAGAAAAGACATGTGAATATACCCATCTTTAAGAAAAAATGAATGGTATTTCAAGAGTGTTTTATTGTCATAATAGACCAAGGGGGACCCATGGGGTCCCGCCCCTTCAACGTGGGGGGGGGGGGGGGGGGGGTGAGAGGAGTGGGAGATGGGGGAGATGGTGGAGGAGGGGGGAGGGGGGAGGGGGGAGAGGAGAGGGGAAGTGGGGAGAGAGTGGGGAGAGTGGAGGTAGAGGGGGAAGAGAGAGGGGATGGGGAGAGGGGGGGGTGTGGAGAGAGAGCAGGGGGAGAGAGGGGGGAAGGGGGAGAGAGGAGGGGGAGAGAAGGGGGTGGTGGGGGGGGGGGAGCGAGAGTAGAGGGGAGAGAGGAGGTGCGGAGGAATGTAGTGGGAAGAGAGGGACACAGAGAGGGGCACAGAGGGGGACACTGTGCACAGAGAGGGAGGGGGAGTGAGGGGGGGTGAGAGGGAGCAAGAGGGGGCAGAAACGGAGAGGGAGGGGGGAGAGTTTGAGGGTTGGGGTGGGCGCGTCGTCAGAGGTGAGGGCTGGTTCTCTAATGCAATAATCACTCGCTCCCTCACACCTGGCAGCGCGAGCAAGAAGACAGCGTGGTTCGATGTGACTTGCAGCGGGAGGGAGTGGGCGGGGGAGGGGCGTGACTTCACTCGCTGCACAGGCCACGAGGAGAAAGTTCTTCAAAAGCAATCCGGTGACCTCCGGTGACCTCGGGAATTGCAGAACTTGCTCGTTCTTTCTGCACCTTTTGAAGAATGGGGGGGGGGGGGGGAGGGTGGTGACGTAACTCATGGAAAACAGTGCCCTGCGCATTGACAACAGCTGCTTTAATCCAGAGCCGGGGGGGGGGGGGGGGGGGGGGGGGTAGGTAGGGTAGGCAGGGCCAGGGACACGTGCGAACGGACGTAGGCCCGAAAGAGGGGCAGCCTCTAGCATGACCATTGACCGCCCGCTACCTGGACCCATGAATGGCCATCTTGGCTAGGCCCAGGAGCAAACCGACAGGGTGGTCCCCAACCCCCCCCCCCCCCCCCCACGAACGGCTCTCCCCACTCCCTGCCTTATGTCCAAGCACTAGAATCGTGGGACTAAAATGCAACCAGAACTTGAGGAACAACCACTTCAGATATTGATGCATGTGCAGTAACCTCTCCCACTCCATATACGCGTGGAACATGGTCTCTTCCTCACCGCAGAAAATACAGGCGGCCGACGAGCCCATGAACTGACTCAAATGTTTATTACATGCCACCGCTCTATGCAACACTCTCCAACCCAGGTCCCCAATGTAAAGGGGGACAACTCCCTTGTTGAGGGACCCCCACTGGGGACCGCCCCCGCCTTCGGGTGGTAACACAGACCGCCATGGTGTGTCAGGATGGAAGACGAAGGCAAGGAGGTTCAGAATGTGCAGGAGCATTCTATACAGTATGCGTCTCTTTACATCACGAAACGGCACACTGGGCATCTCGGAAACGCGGCTCAAGTTGTGTGGAGCTGGCGCCCGAGAAATATCCCAGAGCCTAGGCCCGATGAGCAAATCCGACAGAGCGGGGGTAAGCTCAGTCAGAACCACTCTCGGCGCACGCCTCGCCTCGAAACCCGCCATGACAGGGTGAGGACCGGCCACTCCCGCAGCCACAACATCCCCCTCCCCTCGTGGAGCAACACGCTGGCTGAAAACAACCCAATTCCTCACTCTTAGCACAACACGATAGAAACTAGGCAAACCCCTTAAGGCGGGTCGACTGATGCCCACCACCAGGAGCTGCGAGACCCCCCCTTAGGCAATGACCCCGATGGAAAAAATACGTGGCCAGAGCATGCCATCTGGGGGGGTTCTCTATATACATATACCTCCGCAGAGTCCTGAGATGGAGAGCCGCCACCTGGGTACGCATGCATACCAAGGACTGGCAGCCCTCCTTTAACAAGAGACTCGGGACTGCTGCGGAAACCCATTGCTTCCCCAAAAGAAATCCACCAGCTTCTTCTGTAAAGCAGTTACAAAAATAGAAGGCGGGACAAGAGTAGCCAGCCGGTACCATAACATGGAGGCCACCAGCTGGTTTATGACCAGCACCCTCCCCTGAAAGGAAAGAACTCCAAGCAGGCCTGACCAGCGCCCCAGCCGGGCAACCACTTTCGTCTCCAACTCCTGCCAGTTTGCCGGGCAAGCATCCTCAGTGGGACTCGGGTACACCCCCAGATAGAGTAGGTGCGTGGTGCTCCACGCAAACATTGCCATCTCCTCCGGCAGGGAGTCTACCTGCCACTGACCCACTAAAACTCCAGAACACTTACTCCAGTTAATCCTGGTAGATGATGCAGCCGAGAAAATCTTCTGGCAGTCACGCATCCTCCGCAGGTCACGAGTGTCAGTGAGCATAAGGAGCACATCATCGACATACGCCGAAAGAACCACCTCCATCCCCGGACCTGGAAGGGCCAGGCCTGTCAACCTCTTCTGAAGTAGACACAGGAATGGCGCCACACAGACCGAGTACATCTGATCCGACATGCGGCACCCCTGACGAACCCCCCTCCCAAAATGAATGGGAGACATCAACACACCATTAACCTTCACAAGACACTCCACTGCAGTTTACAAAAGCCGGACCCAGGCCACAAAATGCGGTCCAAATACTGACCAATACCCTGGGCTGGATGAATCAAGTCCCTAACCAGGTGGATGTTATCCTGAATGGACCGGCCAGGGACTGTATTGGACTGGTCAGGGTGAATCAGTTGAGACAGCATGGAGCCCAGGCGATTTGCCATCGCCCGTGCAAAAACTTTGTACTCAGTACATAGGAGAGAGACCGGCCGCCAGTTCTTCAACATGCGGAGTTTGCCCTTCTTGGGCAGCAAGATGACAACTGCCCTACGCCACGAGAGAGGCATCTCCCCCAGAACCTTCAAGTAATCACCCCCCAGGATATCCCAGAAGGCTCTTACAAATTCTACCGTCAACCCATCCAGCCCGGGGGACTTACCGCTCTTGAGCTGGTGCAGGGCACAAGTTAACTCCTCCAAAGATAAGGGGTCATCAAGAAGATGGGACACCTCCCTATCTACAGTCGGTAGACCCTCCCACAGGACCCGCTGAGCCTCCCCGCTGAATCTGCGGAGAACAGGGACCCATAAAAGGACCAGACAAAAGCATGACACTCTCCAGATCTGTGACAGAAGAGCCATCATCCACGGGCAGCTCTACGAGCTGCTTGCGGGTCCCTGCCCTTTCTCCAGAGAGGGCGGGGAGTCCACAAACAGAAAGGTGAAGCTCGGTCCAGATTGTGCAACATCTGGACCCGTGACCTCACGTAAGTGCCCCGAGACCGCTCAAGCAGCAGCTTCCTCAAGGCCTCCTTCTCCTCCTGAAACTCTCCCCATTCACAGGAGTCCTCACCAAACCGACCCAGGCGAGACTCTGCGTCCAGTAGCTCCCTCTCAAACCTCTCAACCGCTTAGTCCATCCTTCCGATCGACCCCCACGTGTATTCCTTACAAAATAGACGGATGTGAGCTTTCCCCACATCCCACCACTGCCTAAGGGAAGAGAAGCACCTCTGCCTCTCTCTCCACTTCACCCAAAACCGACTGAATGACTCCCGGAAACACCGATCCTCCAGCAGCCGGTTATTAAAGTGCCAGTACGCGGACCCAACCCGTGCGCGCGCTGGATAAAGTCCACACGCACCAGAAAGTGGTCCAAGCACGGCACCAGCCGCATTGAGGCCGCTGAAACACGGGAGACAAACGCACAGGAGATGTACATGGGATCGATGTGGGAACCACCCCTCTCAGACCTCTGCGAAAAAGCATTGGAATCAGGGTGGAGGTTCCGCCATGCATCAACCAGCTCAGAGGAATCAATCAAACCTCTCAGCTTCGTTGCTACAGCAGGGGCACACTGAGTACCAGAACGGCCTTGCACCTCAAGTGTGCAATTAAAATCCCCCCCAAGGAAGACACACTCTCCACTATCAATAGTGCTCTACTGTACACCTGAGGAAGTTCAAGAGAGTATTTGTTGACACACCAAATCTCCTCAATCATCTATCTATCTATCCATCTATTGATCTATCTATCTATCTATGACACAATGTATTATTAGTTGGGGAGATGGGTGAAAGTGGAGATGAAAGAGAAGGATGAGAAAAAGGTGGATGGATGTACATCCAATCATCCAGAGATGGCAGCTAAATACAAGTTAAAGTGGTTTGTGTTAAACAGTTACAGAAATGGCAGGAGGACTCCAAAATAGTTTGGAGAGCAAATGGATCTGGTCTGTAACTACATGTTTGAGTCACACATGGAAACAGGCTCTTCGGCCTAATTTGAATGAAAGTTTCAAGATACTGAAATCATTGTTCTCTTCTTCTTCTTCTTCTTCTTCTTCTTCTTCTTCTTCTTCTTCTTCTTGCGTACGGCGTGCACAGCCTAAAGTTGTAGGACAACTTGTTCTATTTGATCCTACTTGATTTTGCACGCCAGGTTGATTGCATTCGTCGAAACAGGGCGGACCACGTGAAGGTTGCAATCTTCCACCCCAAATCATTGTTCAGATCTGAGCATTGCAGTTTGACAAGGAGAAGCTTCCCATTGAATGGGAAATGATAGCCAATGCAGAAATATATTTTACAAAAAAGTTTGAAATCTACGAATAGTAGACTTCCACCTGGTGATAAGATGACAATCTCGCAGGTGAAGTTGAAAATTATCTCTCGTGCATTGGGGAATTTTATAGAAATATGGAGCATTGCATTAAGTGGGAGCACTATAAAATTAAACATAGCTTCAATGTGATTTTTCAAATGTGTCTTTTTATTTATTTTTAAGCTCCATTCCATTTGAAGAAAGAGTCTTCACAATTCTTAAATGGCTGGATTTGCCAGAGAAAGACAGGTAATCATCTTTTTAAATTAATGAATTAACTAATGCACTTTCATTCATATTAAGTGATCCAAACTTTGAAAGGGTTCAATCCCACTGAATTGCATGCAGTAGCATTGTCAAAAGTTTTCTGAAAAGTCTTGAAAAATGGCACACGTTTCTCTATAGTCTCTCACAAACCTGTTTGGATTCCAGAGAATGATTAGGAAAATGTGCACACAGTGGCAATCCCATTGTATTTCCCAATACTGAAATGATTCAATATTTTGTTATCACTTTGGCATTCTGTCCCCCCCTCCCACCATCCTTGAAAACTTTGGGCCAAGATGAGATAAAGTTCCACAGACCACCCTTGCAAGAAGAAAGAAACAAATTGAGTGTATGTGAATGTGCAAGATGTTGGCAGATTTTCTTAACTGAATACAGGTCTCTTCAGTCATGTTCTCACTCATGACCACATTTGCACAAAGGCATCCTTGCATTAGGATATGGGAGTGAGAAGCAAGGTTATCCTCTTCCACTTCTCCAGTTGTTCTCCACTTACATCCTTAACTGACCAGCACACAAAGCACCGATACAACTTGACAATCTACAACCTACTTGCACCCCGGTTCAAAAACACACGACGCAGTGCTTGTCATCAGCGGTCACTCGAAACGAGTATAACTGACCACTCCTCTCTATAGTGTAGTCTACTTGTGGGTCTGCAGATGTCTGTAGAGGCCGATCAGCGATCCACACACCTTGGTGCAACGTGGGCAGTGGAGGCTGGCGGTGGTTGGTAGCCGTCCAGCCCCCTTCTCTCTCTCCTTACGTTGCTGTCGCTTTGTCTCTGCGACACGGCATAGTTCCGTTTCATGACGTGCAGCTCCTTCCTGCACGGATTTCCTCCAGGAGCGCCTGTCTAGTGTAATTTGCTCCCAGTTGCTCGATGTGATCTGGAATTTCTTCAAACTGGTCTTGATGTTGTACATGTTTTATAAAGGCTAGAATATAATAGTAAAACATTGAATTGAAGAAGGTTCCTGACCCAAAACTGCCTATCCATTCCCTCCACAGATGCTGCCTGACCCACTCATTGTCTGCAATTCCTTGTCTCCACCTAGAATATACCTACTTTTGCCTTTAAATTTTGAATGTGGAATTAATGAGCCATTAATCCTGATATTGTTGATGTGCTGAGCCATATTTAATGAGGGCATACATCTGTTATTATTCCGTAGAGATTAATAAATATAGTATCCTTCTTTTGACTAAGCTGCTTTGAGGTAGGAATATAGTGTGTAGTTCCTATATCTAAGTAATATTTGTAGTTTTATTTGGATGTAGGCCATATCCTGAACTGTGAACTGAAATAATATTTAAAAAAAGAAAGGCAAGGAATTGGCAAGGAAAAGGCAACTGTATTCCTACCCTCCTTCTGAATGACGACCTTTTTGTTCAATGATAAAATGTCCTTGAATTAGCAGTACTTATTTTTCAAATCTTTGTGCTTCTCAATGATTATTCATTGTGAAAGTTAGGTTCTTCACAAAGCAGCTCACTGGTCAATATCTTCTTCGAAATCTATATTACTAAAAGTCTGATCTTGACCACTTCTTGTTTTTCTGTTTCATGATTTTAGAAAAAACACTGCCACTTACGGCTGAGATTTTTGGCCATCTTACTCAGAGTCCCCCTCTGCTGCGCAGGACAAGAGGAATTTCCCCATTGATTAAAGATAAAAGAGTTATTAATGTTTTTAAAATGTTGAGATTCTCTCTGCTGGCCCTGCTGGTGGGAGGGGGGAGGGACTATAAAACCCAGAAGTGTTGTGCCTCAGTCAGTCTCTGCAAGATGGGGGAAGTGAGAGGGTCACGTCTCTCAGTCTGAGCTGTGAATAACACTGAACACATGTCTACTAAACTGTGAATGTGGTTTTACTGACCTTGAGTGCCCTTAATGTGGTTTGAAAATGAAAATGTGGTTGGTTTGAAGTAAAAGCACTGCAAATGGTTGGTGGGGGTTTGGGTTGAACCAAAAGCACCGCAAATAGTTGGTGGGGGTGTGGGTTGAAGCAAAAGAGCTGCAAATGGTTGGAAGTCTAAACTTGACAACTTACGGCTGTGATTTTTGGCCATGTTACTCAGTCCCCTTCTGCTTATCAGGTGCAGAGGATTCTTCCCATCAATGAAAAATAAAAGTGTTATTAGTGTATAAAAATGTTAAGAATCACTCTCCTGTCAATCATGCCATGAAGGCCACACCTTTTCCGGTAGGAGGGAGGAGGGATTATAAAACCCAGAAGTGTGGGTGTGGCTCAGTGTCTGCATGATGGGGGAGGGAGAGGTCATGACTCTGTCTGAGCTGTGAATCAACTGAACACACTGAATGTCTACTGAACTGTGAGTGTGGTGTTTTGTGTGGTTTTATGGTGGTTTCACCCTGCTTGAAATGATATGAAACTGCATTTGAATGTGGTGGCCTTGCATCCTGCATGAAATGGTATGAAACTGCATTTGAATTTGGTGGCCTTGCACCATGCTTGAAGTGGTATGAAACTGCACTTGAATTTGGTGGACTTGCACCCTGCTTGAAGTGGTATGAAGCTGCACTTGAATTTGGTGGTCTTGCACACTGCTTGAAGTGGTATGAAACTGCATTTGAATTCGGTGGCTTTGCACCCTGCTTGAAGTGGTATGAAACTGCACTTGAATTTGGTGGCCTTGCACCCTGCTTGAAATGGAATTTCAAGGAATAGCCGTGAGTCAACTGCCAGCCCACCAGCCGTAAGTGAGCTGCCAGCACATCAGACTTGAGGGACTGAGCTGCCACCCCAAGAATCCATTTGGCCCACAATGTCCATACTAGCCTTTTGGAGACCAGTCCCTTCAGCCCACAACACACATACCAGCGCTCCAGAAAGCCCCCCCCCCCCCCCTCCACTGACCACCAATATTGGAATTGGTGGAGAGGTTGATTATTGCGTTGGGGGACCAGCCCTCCCTTGTAAACATGGGACTCAACAGGTCCTACTTTGTCTAGTAAGAGCTAAATCTAACATTTCTTTTGAAGAGATCTCATGCAAGCATGCTTTTTAAATGTCGCCTAATCCTTCTCTCAATAGATGCTGAGTTTCTCCAGAATCTGCAGTTCTTCAAACTTTTTAATTTACTGTTCAGTTTCTTGTTTCCCATAAGATATGGGATGAATGGCAGCCTTTTGTGCACATGTTAACCCTTCAGCCAGATTGCTTCAGAATCGTTTATTTAATCCATTTTATGTGACTTTAGCAAAGGTGAACATCAATGTTTATTCCTGAAATAGAACTGCGCTGACGTAAAATATATTCAGAATTAATTGGATAGTTTCTGCTTCAGTAACTACCTATAGAAAATATTGCTTGTAAAGTATTCCTTCTAACTTCCCATCTTCATTCTGGTCATGGTGAATTAGTGTCTCTGGCTCTTCAAGGTTTCAAGGTCAGTTTATTGTCACGTACCAATTAAGGTACAGTGAAATTCAGATTACCATCTGATAGGCTGGACAGGCTCTTGGTCCAACCAATGGCGACAGTCACATACGGGTTATTTTCACAAAACTCTGCAACTCTCCATTTGATCAATGTGCTCCATTGCTGGGGTAAATCTTTCATTTCATTGAAGTTTTATTGCATTCATTCTATAAAATCCCACTTGTAATGTGCGGCACGTATACACTAGTACACTGCTAATACTATGCATAGTCAATGCTTTGTTTAAATTGATCATCTCCACATATTTAACATGACACTAATAAAAAAACAATTCATGCTGACTTTGTCTCCATCTACCTTTAAAAAGATTTGCCAATCTGCTCCCAGGTCAAAGCTGTCTGTGAAATTGTACCTTATCTACTGTGTCAACCATTAAGATCATTTTTCATCTACTAAATTATTATGCAAACTAATAATCTCAATTGATTCTTTGATGGCATGTCCCCTTTCAGAGGCTGCCAATTTTAATTTTGTTCCTGTCTATCAATAAAGCTAATTGCCAGTAGTTGTTAACGGTATCCTCATTGACTCCAGAATTTGTGATTACTCATAGTTTTCAATATCAGCGTTTTTCACCATTACTCAACAATAAAGAATTGGCCCATTATTGTCCTTTGAAAATGGATTTGTTGTTTCAGACCTGATTTCTACGCCCTCTATTTGGAAGAACCAGATTCTACAGGGCATAAACGTGGACCTAATAACGAGAATGTAAGTGACCTTTCATTCTCTGTTTCTGGTAGATGGAAATTAATATACATATTGTATTTCAATTCTATTCATGAATCCTGGCTCTTCTTACTGGGCACTTTGTCCAGCATCCACAGCAGATTCAATATTAGTTTTTTTTTAGTTTCAGACATTCACACACACAGCACATCGAGCACGCAATTTGCACTTAGGTTAGAGATACAGCACGGAAACAGGCCCTTCTGCCCACCGAGTCCGTGCAGACCAGCGATTCCTGCATATTAACACTATCCTACACACACTAGGGACAATATTTTTTACATTTACCAAGCCAATTTACCTACAAACCTGTACGTCTTTGGAGTGTGGGAGGAAACTGAAGATCTCGGAGAAAACCCACGTGGTCACAGGGAGAACATACAAACTCCGTACAGACAGCGCCCATCGTCGGGATCGAATCCGGGTCTCTGGAGCTGCAAGCGCTGTGAGGTAGCAAATCTACCGCTGCGCCACGTGGCCGCCCTTTTTACTGCAATCCATTATCGGGGATCCACACTATCTGGGTAAGTCCCTCTTCTTGCTGTTACCATTGGGCAGGAGGTTCAGAAGCTTGAAGTCCCACACCACCAGGTTCAGGAACAGCTGCTTTCATACAACTATCAGCTTCTTGAACTGGTCTGCATAAACCTAATTCTGCCTTGTCATACTACGGACCGCATCTTGAACAAAACATGAACTTTATCTGAATTCAGTATTTTTGCAATAATGTAGGTTTTTTGGTATGGTCTTTTTCATTTCAATGTCTTGTAGAATTTGTGGTTCATATGTAATAAGTTGCGTGTTGTCCGAGTCTGTGGAAATGATGCAGTTACAATCAGGTTTTTCATTATACCTGTACCTCACTGTACATCTTCATGACCTTAAACTCGACTTGATTTGCTGAGAAGTGAAATCATACAGATGTCGGAAGTTGTCTAAAAGAGCTCAGGAACTACGACTTTTAATTTTCTACAACTTCAAATTAGTTCTCTTCAAGTCAAAATAATGTGGCCCTCTCAAGATGTTTTTTAAATGTTTGTGTATAACATTGGGCTCACACTCTGTAGAATAGGCCCCTGTTACTGAAGTTATTGTGGCCACTGTTTCCCAAGGTATATTAGCCTTCCTCATCCCAGGTGCCCAGGTAATGTGGTGCCAGGTATTTTTTGTGTGCCTGGCTGAGATGAGATTTTCTTTGATATGCAGCAGAGATGGGGTAAGTATACTTGTGATAGTATGCAGAGTTTGAACTTGTTATTTATTGCGTTCTTTACTCCTCTGCTCTTAATATCTAGCTAGGAAATGCGCTGGAGAGAGTGGACGCAATGGTGGCGATGTTGGTGGATGGGCTTAAACAAAGAAACCTGCATCAATGTGTCAACCTTATTGTGATATCAGACCACGGTAGGATTTTGTGGTTGGAAACGCACAATTTGAAAAAAATGACCAATAGTCTTTTACACTGCGTCCCCCAATGTCCATGTTCCTATTTCTAACTCGTCAAAATTCGGTTTTGTTATCTCTGTTCCTATATTTCACTAATAATGCTTCTTGGCAGAGTCTTACCTGGAGCTAAATCTTTCATTTTGTGGTTTCCACTGTCAGTAGGAGCAGGGCTGGAGACAGAGATTAAAATGATATATTCTTGCAATCTCCCTCGTCCACTGTGATAATTCCCTTCCATCACCACCATCTTCCTCAGACCAGCAGACATCTGGCAGGTCGTGAACCAGAAGCAATAGCAGTAATCTGGAACCTGCAACCATAAAAAGCTGTTGTGGTCGTATTGATTGGAAATTTCAAACATGTTTGTTGGATTTCTGTATCTGGGGCTAAATGATTCAAATTGACTAGGATTTAATTTTTGATCCTAGATCCAGCTTTGAAGGGCTAACAGACAACCTTCAGTTCCTAAAATTATTGCAAGGTCCCTACAGGAATGTAGAGACCTCATGGAATGGAATGAGCTAGAAAAGCAGCTCAAAAGATCTGGTGTACAGTGTCCTCCATAATGTTTGGGACAAAGACCCATCATTTATTTATTTGCCTCTGTACTCCACAAATTCACACATGGTTATAGGGCACGTTGTCAGATTTTAATAAAGGCCATTTTTATACATTTTGGTTTCACTATGTAGAAATTACAGCAGTGTTTATACATAGTCCTCCCATTTCAGGGCACCATAATGTTTGGGACACAGCAATGTCATGTAAATGAAAGTAGTCATGTTTAGTATTTTGTTGCATATCCTTTGCATGCAATGACTGCTTGAAGTCTGATTCATAGACATCACCAGTTGCTGGGTGTCTTCCCTGGTGATGCTCTGCCAGGCCTGTATTGCAGCCGTCTTTAGCATATGCTTGTTTTGGGGGCTAGGCCCCTTCAGTTTTCTCTTCAGCAGATAAAAGGCATGCTCAATTGGTCAATTGGATTCAGATCGGGTGATTGACTTGGCCACTCAAGAATTGGCTTTGTTAGTTTTGCAAAACTCCTTTATTGATGTTTGGGATCATTGTCTTGCTGTAGAATGAACTGCTGGCCAATGAGTTTTAAGGCATTTGTTTGAACAGGCTAAGAACCACTGGTGTAAACACAGCTGTAATTTCTACATGGTGAAACCAAAATGTATAAAAATACCCTTTAATAAAATCTGGCAATGTGCACTTTAACCACATGTGATTTTTTTTCCTATTACAAATCTCAAATTGTGGAGTACAGAGGCAAATAAATAAATGATGGGTCTTTGTCCCAAACAGTATAGAGGGCACTGTATGTAATAGCTCCTGTTGCAAGTTGACACTAAATTAATTTCAGGTTTCTACCCCTGCTTTTCATCTGATTTCTAACTTACAACGTGGGAAGCTCTGCTAGATGCCAAAGATGTGTTTTTGGTGGTGTAGGTGTCTCAAGATCACTGTAGCTTCACAGTACCAGAGATCCGGATTCAATCCTGGCTATGGGTGCTGTCTGTGTGGAGTTTGTATTCTCCCTGTGACCGTGTGGCTTTTCTCCGGTTGCTCCAGTTTTCTCCCACATTCCAAAGACGTGCAGATTTGTAGGCCAATTGGTTTCTGTAAATTTCCCTTTGTGCGTTGGTTGCAGAGTTGTAAAGGTGATCGTTGGTCGGCGTGGGCTGAAGAGGTTGTTTCCATTCGCTATCTCTAAACTAACCTAAAGTGCCTGGCCCCTTTATTCCTCTACATTCTATTGGGGGGCACAAAGTAAGTGTAAGCTGATCGTCTGGTTCTGATAATTAAGAGGAATAAAGACACAAAATAATTGAAGATAGGGTCAAAGATTTTTCTGTCCACGTGCTAGTGTTTTGGGAGCTACTGAAGGTGACTGAGCAAAGGGATGGATATATGGGATGAGACGTGTAAGTTTTCTGAGATGGAATCGGAAAGACTTGAAGACAGGTTCTTGACTTTAAAGAGAGTGCTCCATTCCTACAAGACTATTTCAAGTTTTGAAAGCCATATTACAGTTTTCGGGGACACATTCTAGACTCATGGTATAAGAGTGAGAAGGCCAGTTGTCCACAATATAGTGAATTACCTGGACAGCTACTGTGTATTCAGAACAAGATGACCCAGATGTGGAATATAAAGTGCAGCTGAGGTTGTATATTTAAGATCCACACAAAAATCAAGCAAAAACGTGATTTATTTGATTGTGATGTCTCTTGCAACAAGATATCCTGCAATAGTCTGTGCCCAGGTTTTTCTACATTGAATTTGACATTGTGAGGAAAGGTGACTTTTTTCCTGGTTGAAATGAATTGCCTTTCCTGAAAGTTATTACTTTATTAGTTACTAGACCAAGTGCAGACCCGTTGGGTCTGTTCCCCCACGTGCGGTTGTGGGGGGGATGAGGGGGAGGCGGCATGCAGCGTCACACACACTAACTACTCCCCCCCCCCCCCGCACTCACGCTAATTACCCCCTTGATATTATATTAATATTATTAATTTGCTCCTTTTACCCCATAACCACCCTATCTACTGACGCATAGCCCCCAACTTGCAGTCACATCTAGAGAGGGGGGGGGGTGTGGGCGGGGGTAGAGAGTGAGGGCAGAGAGAGAAGGGGCAGAGACAGAGAGAGAGACAGAAACACAGAGAGAGGGGCAAGAGGGATAGGGGGTGGAGAGGAGGATAAGAGGGAGGGTGGTGAAGGGGAAAGGTGGGGGAGGAGGGGAGGAGAGAGAGAGGGTGAGAGTGAGGGGGAGAGAGAGGGGGTGCTGAGAGGGGGGTGAGGTGGGGAGCAGGGAGGGGGGGAGTGTGGAGGGAAGAGGGTAGGGGATGTGGAGGGGAGGGGGTTTAGGGGAGGGAGGGTGGGGGAGGGGAGAGAGGGGAGAGAGAGAGGGGGGGGGGGAAAGGGGGAGAGAGGGAAAAGAGGGGGAGGGGGAGGGGGAGAGAGGGAAAAGAGGGGGAGGGGGAGGGGGAGAGGTGGGGAACAGGGAGGGGGAGGGAGGGAAGGGGGTAGGGGTGTGTGGAGGAGAGGGGGTTTAGGGGAGGAATGGTGGGGGGGGGGAGAAAAAGAGGGGAGAGAGAGGGGGGGAGGGGGGAGAGGAGAGGGGGGGGGAGGAGAGGAGAGGGGGGAGAGGGGGGAGAGGAGGGGTGAGGTGGGGAGAGGAGAGGAGAGGGGAGGGAGAGGAGAGGGGGGGGAGAGGAGAGGGGGGGAGAGGAGATGGGGGGGGAGAGGAGAGGGGAGGGAGAGGAGAGGGGGGGGAGAGGAGAGGGGGGGGAGAGGAGAGGGGAGGGAGAGGAGAGGGGGGGGAGAGGAGAGGGGGGGAGAGGAGAGGGGGGGGAGAGGAGAGGGGGGGGAGGAGAGGAAATTGGACATTGGACTCCCCCTGCCCCCTCTGGAAGACATTTACCACTCCAGATGCCGCAGCAGGACCTGTAATATCGTGAAAGACATTACACATCCTTGTCACCACCTTTTCACACTGCTGCCCTCAGGAAAAAGGTACAGGTCGCTAAAGTCGCGCACTGCCAGACTCAAGAACACCTTTTACCCATCAGCAATCTTGGAACTGAACTCTGTCTCGGGAGCGGGTTATGGGGAAGGAGGGGGGGGGAGGGTGTTAATTTATGTAAATGTGAATCCATGGGTGGGTTTGGGGAGGGAGGGAGTGTAAAAAGTATGAGTATGTGAATGTTTGAAGTTCTTTTAAATGGAGAGACACAGTAATCTCATTGTATGTGGCACATGCAATGACAATAAAGCATTCTGATTCTGATAAAAGGGGGGGGGAAGAACCTAAAAAAACATTTAGAGCCAAAAAAGACACATTCTGCAAGCATTGTAGAACCAAAAGAGACACTTTTTGCAAACATTTTAGAACCAATAAACACTTTTTGCAAACATTTTAGAACCAATACACATTCTGCAAGCGTTTTAGAACCACTAAGGACACTTACATTTGAGTAGACTTGTGTTCAGTGTTATTCACAGCTCAGAGAAACGTGACCCTCTGCCTTCCTCCAGCTTGCAGACACTGATTGAGGCACACCACTTCCTGGTTTTATAGTCCCTCCCCCCTGCCGCCAGCAGGGGCAGCAGAGAGAATGGGGAATTTTGTAAAATCATTAATATCTCTGTCATTTTTCATCGACGGGAAAAATCCTCGGCACACATATGGCGGAGGGGGGCTCTGAGCAAGGTGGCCAAAAATGACGGCCGTAGGTGGCGGCGTTCTCTCGGAAATCGCAGCACAGATGGCCAAAGCCGGTCAAGAACAGACTTTTAGTAATATAGATTACCTGTCATTTCAATTTGTGTCCTCTAATCTGTTGGCTCCCTCTTTAATGCAACGATTTAGATTTATTTATCAGACCGGGTGTTATTAAATGCATTACTCACAGTTAAATAATTGGCACCATCATTTTTTCCCACTACTTCGCCCACTACTTCTATTGCTCATCACTGTCCTTGCCAGTATTCTAAAGAATGGCTCAATCCTGAGCGCTCTGAGTGGAGAGAATTGAGGAACACCGTGGTATCAAGTTAATACTTATTATCTGGTTTAAATACATTGGAGAAATACTATATTGTACATCATAATGCAGTTGCTGAAAATGAGAGGTAAAACATTTGGTCAATCAAATGGCATCTGGAGCCAGTGCAATGCTATTGAAATGTCATCAACCCACAGTGTTTATATTCCCAAACACTGCCTTAGTTTTCCATCTTTTTCTGCTCATGTTTTTTATCCATGTTTTTTATATTCACTGTGGTTTGCTGATTTAATATCTTTTTTAGGAATGGAGGAAATAGACTGTTCAAAGATTGCATATCTGAAAGATTACTTGGACACGACCGAGAACATTTATATAAGGACTGGCTCAGCTCCTCGGATAAGGAGTAAAATCGTTCCTGATGATTATTTCACATGTAGGTAAACAAAAACAAAAATGTAGATCTGTAGGGATTAATATGAATAATTTTTTGCTATGTGAAGCAGCATGAGTTGCCCAGCAGTTTTAGGGGGGAAAGAAATTAAAATGTAAAATTGCTATCCATAAAAATAATTAATACAGCAATGATGCAATGGTAGGTTTCAGATGGCAATGTCAACTCCTGCACAGTCTGTTTTTTTATTTTTTTTTTTAAAAGGTGTGAGGTGAACAGACGTCCGAGAATTTTAAGTCCACTTAATATAATGAACTGCAGATACTGGAATTTAACATAAACACAAAGTGTTGCCGTAACTCAGCGAGTCAGGCAGCATTTCTGGAGAACATGGATAGGTGGTGACTTTTGTATCAGCGAGCTTAATACAGACCTGAAATGTCACCTGTTCACGTCCTTCAGAGATGCTGCCTGACCCACTGAGTTACTCCAGGACTTTGTGTTCTACTTAGTATCTTGCCTGATAATGGTGAGATTCGGAGGCTCCTTTGTATCTGAACCAATTTTTGAACATTGGTCTCAGACTATAGCCAATCCTTTTGGAAGGGAAGCTGTGAGAATCATGAGCGGGGGAATGGGTTTCTTATGGGAAAAGTTGATCCTTTTTACATGACTATCTTTACTTTTGTATTTTTAATTTCAGTTGATTCAGAAGGAATTGTGGAAAAGCTTGCTGTAAGTGGATTCCTCATTGTACTAACATGCATGATGGATTTTGAAAAAACCACATAAAAATTCTAAGACAGGTTCTGAATGCCTAACTTATCGACATGCCTAAATACAAATGAGTTCCAATAATATTAAATTTAAAAGTATGATATACAACATACATTTGTTCCTTCGAATAAGGGAACTAGTTTTAGACAATAGGTGCAGGAGTAGGCCATTTGGCCCTTCGAGCCAGCACCGCCATTCAATGTGATTATGGCTGATCATCCACAATCGGTACCCCGATCCTGCCTTCTCTCCATATCCCTTAACACCGCTATCCATAAGAGCTCTATCTAACTCTCTCTTGAAAGCATCCAGAGAACCAGCCTCCACCGCCCTCTGAGGCAGAGAATTCCACAGACTCACAACTCTCTGTGTGAAAATTGTTTTCCTCATCTCCGTTCTAAATGGCTTACCACTTATTCTTAAACTATGGCCCCTGGTTCTGGACTCCCCCAACATCGGGAACATGTTTCCTGCCTCTAGCGTGTCCAAACCCTTAATAATCTTATATGTTTCCATAAGATCCCCTCTCATCCTAAATTCCGGAGTATACAAGCCCAGCCGCTCCAATCTATCAATATACGACAGTCCCGCCATCCCGGGAATTAAACTTGTGATCCTACTCTGCACTCCCTCAATAGCAAGAATGTCCTTCCTCAAGTTTGGAGACCAAAACTGCACACGCTACTCCAGGTGTGATCTCACTAGGGCCCTGTACAACTGCTGATGGACCTCTTTGCTCCGATACGCAACTCCTCTTGTTATGAAGGCCAACATGCCATTCCCTTTCTTCACTGCCTGCTGTATCTGCATGCTTATGCTGTACCTGCATGCTTTCCACTATTTCTCTCGCTTTCCACTATTAGTAATTGCTCTTTCTTTGTCAGCCTAATATATTTTGATGCCATTTATTACAATCCTGTGGGGGTATAGTTACCGTACAGTGATTTTTGTGCAAAAATGATTTTTGGAGGTCTTTAAGAAGAGAACCTGTTTGTTACCTGTTACAGTTAAAGTCAAATCAAAAGCAGCTGCTTGAAATGTGAAAGAAAACATTGTTACAGCCTGTATAACAATTTTGGAAAGAAGATAATATGCAATCTTTGTCCCGTTAGTGTAGATCTTCAGATCAGCACTTCATACCCTACCTGAAGCATCACTTGCCAAAGCGTTTGCACTATGCCAGCAGCAGAAGAATTGAAGACCTTAACTTGTATATGGACCCACAATGGCAGGCTGGTCTGTAAGTTCAACTAAAATTAAAAGTAGCTGTTGGAAATGTGAAAGAAAAACAAAAAATTGCTCGACAGTCTAGTGGCATATGTTGAGAGTCAATGAGCCAATCAAATGGCATTGAACCATCGCTGAGAGATGGAGGGAAAATTCCCCCCACAAACACCTACAGAGTGCTTTTAGCATTTTTAACCTTAATAAGTTTAGTTTTGTTGTTAACTTAATTTACACGTGGATAATTATTTACAGAGGTGTTATATTTGGAAGGTTCAGAAGTAAGCAGGTTGTAATGCCATAAGTATTGGTGCAGCCAACCTCTGATCCCTGCATGGCAACAATACTTTTACAGATCTGCTTACATTAACTAATAATCACACAATCACAATCACAATAATAAATTATTAGCCAAGTATGTTTTGCAACATACGAGGAATTTCATTTGCCAAGTCAGTCATACAAATAAAAAGTAACGGAACACACAATATACATTTTAGCATAAACATCCACCAGTGACTCCTCCACATTCCTCACTGTGATAGAAGGTGAAAAAAAGTTCAGATCCCTTCACTTCTTTGCTCTCCAGCGGCCGGGTGCCTCGAGCCCTCCGTGAATGGGATGATCTTGACTCCCGTAGCCGGCAGCGTTTGGGCCATGCGCATCGGGGCGATCAGTTCCTGCGTTGGGGGAATGTTAGTTCCCCCGCACCGCTGATCGAACCCCGCGTTGGGACTGGTCGAGCCTCTGCGTCGTTGGAGCTCCCGACTAGCCTCTCCTGAGACTGCGAGCTCGTGATGGTAAATTGGAGTGATCCCAGGCAAGGGATCGACTCCGATGTTAAGTCCCTGCCTCGCGGTGGAGCTCAAAGTCAGTCCGAGGAGGCCTCCAGCTCCATCGATGGTAGGCCGCAGAGCAACCGGAGATGCGATCTGGGAAAAAATCGCATCTCCGGCAATCTTTCATACCGTAACTCGGTCAAATCCTCTTCACAAATATTCAATAGTTTGGTATATTTTTCTTTCTGGTTCATTTAGTCTAAGTACCCATTTAGGAAATTTACTGGTGACTTTATTATGGCTGTTTGGAGGCAAACTCTATTACTGTCCTTCCTTTATCAGTAACCTAAGCGGTAACTAAATGGAGTTTCACCTTTTTAAACATGCACTGCATTAGCAAGAGCGGTACATCCCATGCAACTCATGGGTTTTTTTTTCAATGGGAAAGCGATAAAGATAAGCACATAGTCCGTCATTTGAATGCATCCTTCCCAAGTCACCGCATCTTCATGTCATTGAGGGTTTTTTTTTTCTACTCACGTTTGTGCTTTTTAGTTTTTGTCAATGCATTGCACAAAATAAATGTATATTCTGGTCACACGGCATTCTGCATTGCTAATATGTCACTCATTGTGCCACCTTTTCTTAGGAAACCATTTAAGTATTGCACGGGTGGATTTCATGGTTCTGATAATCAGTACAAGAACATGCAGGTGAGGTGCAGGAGGATTTGTCTTATTCCGTTACGAGGGCGATCAATGTCCATGTGTTGCTTTACACTGACCCCATTTCCAGAAGAACTAACTGTAGCTCTGTCTCCTTTCTTTGACAATGGCAGACCATCTTTGTCGGCCATGGACCTGGATTTAAAGCCAGGACTGAAGTTCAACCCTTTTCAAGTGTTGAAGTCTACAATCTGTTGTGTGGTAAGAACATGGTTATTATTGCTCAGACATGAAAAACTTTGAGATGAAGATTGGTATCAAATGTATTAATGACATTCCCAATTCTAGACTCCATATTTATGAACGTGTTGAAATGGAAGTCAATGCATTAGATATGTTTTTTTTAAAAGGAGCATAATAAAGTAATGCTAAGTAGAACATAGAACAGAACAGCACAGGACCAGACCCTTCGGCCCTCAATGTCTGTGCCGAACATGTTGCCAAGTTAAACAAATACAATCTGCCTGCATGTGAGCCATCCCCTTCCATTCCATGCATATTTATGTGCCTAACTAAAGACCTCATAAATCCTATTATCGTATCTGTTTCACAATTTCCCATGGCACTGTGTTCCAGGCATCCACTTTAAACTTCACACCTCACACATTAAAACTATGCCCTCTGGTCTTTAACAATTCCACCATGGGTAAAAGGGTCTGAGCTGTCTACCCTATCTATGCCTCATAATTTTATATACTCCTATCAGGTAAATTCTCGGCCTCCACCATTCCAGAGAAAACAAACCAAGTTTGTCCAACCTATTTGTATTTTACTTCGGAGTCACGTGAGTGACTACGTGAAGAACCCCGCTAGGACGCATGCGTGTCATATCGCTACACGCATTGCAACGAGTCACAGCAGGGGGAAGGACATTCCCCTTTAGCGGCAGAATTTAAAAGCCGGGAACAGCAGGTAAGGAGACTCTGCATTTTTCCCACTTACCTTGCAGGTGGAAAGATGGACAGATCCACGAGAAGGAAGGTTGCGAAAAAGCTGGCGGGGGAGAACCGCGGAGTTGCGGGCAGCCAGCAGCAACAGCAGCAGCCGACGGCACGCCAATCTCCCGAAATGGGAACAGCTGTGCCCGACTTCGCTCCCGCTCCGGCCAAATCTACACCTCGGCCGGGCGGGAAAGCGAAGCAAAAAACGGACCGAATGCCAGACTCCGATGAGTCTGACTTTGAGCAGCCGCGAGCGGCCAGTGCCCGTGAGCACCAGGGCCGGTTGGAGCGGCTGCAGGATGACGAGCAGCCGCGAGCGGCCAGTGCCCGTGAGCATTGGAGCCGGTTGGGGCGGCTGCAGGATCAGGAACAGCCGCGAGCGGCCAGTGCCCGTGAGCATTGGGGCCGATTGGAGCGGCTGGGGGAACAGGAGCAGCCGCGAGCGGCCAGTGCCCGTGAGCATTGGAGCCGGTTGGAGCGGCTGCAGGATCAGGAGCAGCCGCGAGTGGCCTATGCCCGAGAGCATAAGAGCCAGTTGGAGCGGCTGCTGGAGGAAATACTCCAAAGTGGCAGGCTCCGGGAGATGGAGGCTAGCCACAGTGGGCAATTAATAAGCCCCACAGCAGTACCCCTTGTGGGGCTGCACAGTGTTTCTCCCTCATCAGAGGAGAGCACGGAGAGTCAATTCTGGGCTGACCCTGAAGAGGGCAGTGAACAACATACCCCTAGTATGCCTGGGGTGAAAGAAAACATGTTGGACATGGTGTCCCAGTTTATCCAACCAGACCAAACTGGCCAAGACCTGGAGCCGAAAATAGCGGCAAGCATTGACTATATGTCATTTAACCAACTACAGGCACAGGCACTATCAGACACCATGGCACGACATTTACCTTCAGGGAACTGCAAGTCGCTAAATGTTCCCAGTGTAAACCAGTGCATCTGGAAACATGTGGGGGCATCAATTAGAACCAGGGACTTAAAAATTCAGAAAGTCCTAAAAGTCCTAACGGCAGGAATTACAGCTTTTGCCCGCACATTGAAGGAGCAAAACATGACCCAAGACCACCAAGATGCACTGGCTTTACTCTGCAACTCACAATATGAGTTGAACAACATCAGGAAAAGTGCTATCCAACCAGCTTTAGACCCCAAATTTGCCGGCCTCTGTAAACCTGGAACCTCCAAACCGCCAATACTACTATTTGGAGGGGATTTACCAAAACAAGTCAAAGAACTTGATGAAGAGGCAAAAACACTGGGGCTCATAAAAGCAGCAACCAAAAGCTACTACGGCCAAAAATATCACCCCTACGGACCCCCCAGTCGGCCAACACAAACCCCCACAAGCGCAAAAACCAGGAACACCCAACATCGGTCTTTTTTAGGCCATGGCCCAGACCGACCATCCTGGAAAATGCGCAAGCCTTCAACACAAACCCAACAACAGACCCAGACAACGGCGCCTCAACGTCCACGGAGGATGCCGAAGAAATAACACACCTACCACTGGTAACCATGGAGGTAGGTGGGTCTGGTTCCTTAAGAATTAAAGGGAGCATGAAAGTTGGTGGGAGATTACGATATTATTTGGATGCATGGAATAAGATAACTACCGACACTTTCATTCTAAGCAGTATCCAGGGTTATACCATAGAATTTATACAAAAACATAACCCTCCAGTACAGCATGTACCGAACCGAATGTTCGTGCTCACAGGCATAGAAAAATCTAAAGCACATGCTGGACTACAGCGGTTATATAAAAAAGGAGTAATTGAACACACCCAACACGAATCACAGGAATTCGTGTCCAATATCTTTATAAAAAACAAGAAAGATGGTAGTTGCCGCATCATCATCGATTTGACTACTTTAAATACCTTTGTACAATATATTCATTTCAAGATGGAAACCTTTGTTACTGCTAAGCAATTGATTTCCGAAGGCTACTACATGGCAAGCATCGATTTAAAAGATGCTTACTATACAGTACCCATAAGAGGTGACCACAGATGTTATTTAAAATTCAACTGGATGGGTCAGCACTGGCAATACAGGGCACTACCTAATGGTCTAACATCAGCCCCCATGTTATTCACAAAAATTTTGAAACCAGCCCTAACGTTACTGCGAAAACAAAAACACATTGTAATGGCATATCTAGATGACATATTTATTGTTGGCAAAACTTTGGAATTGGCTAAACAAGCAGTAACAGCCACAAAACAATTGTTTGAAGAACTGGGATTTATCATCCATCCAGTTAAGTCTAAATTAATGCCTTCAACAAAAATGGATTATCTGGGGTTCACCATTAACTCAGTTCTCATGTCAGTGACTTTGCCGAAAGAAAAGGTTACAGCCTTAAAAGAGGGTTGCAGCGAAATCATTGACATCACCAAACCATCCATTAGACTGGTAGCTAGAATAATTGGGAAAATAGTGGCTGCATTTCCAGCCACACAATTCGGACCTTTACACTATCGAAATTTACAGAGAGCAAAAATAAGAGCACTCAAAATTAATGGTGGCCATTTTGACAGACCAATGAAGCTACCTACAGAGGCCATAATGGAACTAAAATGGTGGGAACACAACATCAAGTATTGTTCCAATCCAATAATTATCAGCAACCCGTCTATGGTACTACAAACTGATGCCAGTGCACTTGGTTGGGGAGCTACCAATTCCATCTCCAGCTGTGGATGGAGATGGAATGCACAGGAGGCATCATTATTAAAAACACTGGGCATAAACTACCTGGAAATGTTAAGTGCATTCCATGGCCTTAAGTCATATTGTCCTGGGTTAAATCACCAGCATGTTAGACTACAAATTGACAACACCACCGTGGTAGCATATATCAACCATATGGGTGGAAATAAATCGACATCATGTGACAATCTGGCCAACACAATTTGGCAATGGTGTATCCAGAGAAATATTTGGATATCAGCTGCCTACTTACCAGGTAAACTAAATTTAGTGGCAGACACCAGGTCACGCAAATTCAATGAAAACACTGAATGGATGTTGGATAAAAATGTATTTGCTGAAATTACAGCACGGTATGGAACACCAGATATCGATCTTTTCGCATCCAGGCTCAATCACCAGTTATCAAATTATGTTTCATGGGAACCAGACCCTGGGGCAGCAGCAACAGATGCATTTTTGCTGCATTGGGGGAAATTGTTTATTTATGCATTCCCTCCTTTCTGCCTCATCAGTCGGGTATTAAGGAAAATACAACAAGACTCTGCGTCTGGTATTTTGATAGTACCCGATTGGCCTACTCAACCATGGTTCCCGGTGAAACTAGACATGGTATTAGAACCATGCATCACCATCCATCATAGACCAAATTTACTGGTCCGGTAACACAGGAAAGTCACCCCAGTCATAATCATACAAACCTATTAATTTGTAGAGTTTGAAAGCGCCACTACAACACCTGGGACTGACGGACCGAACAATGGATATGATTGCATCGGCCCACAGACAGTCCACCAAAAAACAGTACTTGGTACACATCAAGAAATGGGGGAAGTACTGTCACGACAATAACCTCAACCACAGATCAAACAACATTCCGTCTGTTCTGGAATTTCTGGCTAGCCTCCACTACGATGAGGGGCTCAGCTATAGTGCCATCAACTGCGCCAGAAGTGCTCTGTCAAACTACCTGTGGCAAGGAACAGAGCGGCATTCTGTAGGGACACACCCCCTGGTAACCAAACTCATGAGGGGCATTTTCAATACTAATCCCCCAAGAACCAGGTACACCCAAATTTGGGATGTGAGCATTGTATTGACCATGTTGAGAAACTGGTCTCCACCTACAGCTCTGTCCCTACAGAAACTAACAATGAAAACGGTCATGCTGATGGCTTTGGTCACGGCACAAAGGGTCCAAAAGGCTACAAAAACTAAGGCTGGCCAACTTGACTATTTCATCTGGGAATTTGACTTTTCATATCCATGAATTAATTAAACAGAACAGACAGGGATCAGCAGGGCAAAAATAGAGTTCAGGGCCTACCCGACGGATGATCGTCTCTGTATAGTAACTCACTTACTATTATATATGGAACATACAAGAATCATCAGAGGCAAAGAAATGGCACTGTTAATCAGCCACAAACAGCCACACAAAAAAAGTGACAGTCCAGACCATCTCAAGATGGCTAAAACAGGTCCTAATAAAGGCGGGAGTAGATACTAACATTTTTAAATCTCACTCCACCAGGGCTGCAGCTACATCAGCAGCAATGCAGTTGGATGTTCCAATGGACCAAATCCTCAAGACTGCAGGATGGTCAACGGAAAGAACGTTCCAACGATTTTATAATAAACCAGTCATTGAACCTGGAACATTTGCAGAAACACTTTTAAGTTCTGTAATATGATTTTACCCCATAAATAGGGGCTATGATTTGGTGTTAATAACATTTTCGTTGTTTCAATATCGTATTGATATCTAATGATGTTAACACTATTCTCCCCATAATCAAGGCAGATGTGATGCATGGACTCGTTTCCACGGCATGAAATCACAGAGCTTTAAAATCTTCACGTAGTCACTCACGTGACTCCGAAGTAAAATAGTAAGATTAAACGAGAACTTACCAGTTTGAAGTTTGATCTTTATTTTATGAGGAGTAACGTTGAGGGAATACGTGCCCTCCGCTCCCATCCTTGATCATATACTCAACTGGTATCTCTTCTCTAATCTTACTATGTTTAGTCATTACAGTTATCTGTGATTTCACACCGCTGCTTTGAAGAATCACACGCATGCATCCTAGCGGGGTTCTTCACGCATTCCCTCAACGTTACTCCTCATAAAATAAAGATCAAACTTCAAACTGGTAAGTTCTCATTTAATCTTACTATTGTGCATTACTGTGGTTCCTTTCTTCATAGTTCCTTTGCCTGTGCTCATCTTGCTGCTCTGCAATACTGTCGGGGCTGAAATGTGGCTGTTGAATGCTGCTGACGTCCAGTGGAAGAGAACTCCAATGGTGTTGACTGCCAAACTGAAGCAGTTCTCAGCCTGAAATGCCAGCTTCCGCAGCACTCCCCCGGTATTTATGGCAGCGGCCTGCACTGGGTATTGATCAGGCAGAGGGAGGAAGAGAACAGTGTATTTGTGCTGTGTTGGGGGAGCCACTGATTCCCAGGGAAGGCATCTCCTGATGCTAAGTCAGTAGAGAGTGCATTGCCTGACTGTAGCACATCTACCTGTGGCACAGCTGGTAGAGCTGCTGCCTCACCACACCAGAGACTTGGGTTTGATGTTGACCTTGGTTGCTCTCTTGCACGTTCTCCCTGTGTCCTCATGCATTTCCTCCGGATGCTCTGGTTTCCTCCCTCGTCCCAAAGACGTGTGGGCTTGTAGGTTAATTGGTCTCTGTAAATTGTTCCCCAGCATGAAGGAAGTAGATGAGAAAGTGGGATAACATAAAACTAGTGTGAACAGGTGATCAATGGTCGGTGTGGGCTAAAGGGCCTGTTTCCATGCTGTCTTTCAATTAATCAAGGATTTGATGGTTGAAGGCTGGTATCCAGAGCCAGAATGTCTGACTTGGCACCAAGATGCTCAGACCTTCGATGGGAGTTGCTCACACCATATCATGGCTGGGTCCTGAGAAACCTGGTCACCGGTTCCAAAGCTGAAAGAATCTGGCTGCTAATATTCTTTGATTAGCCATATTTTGTATTCCCCTGAGCCCTTTGACAGTGCGCCCTGTCTTCAGTCCACCAAGTGTTTTATCATCCTGACAAGCAGCTTTTGGTACTCTAATATAAGCTCTACAAGAACGCACAGTGGCTCAGTGGAGGAGCTACTGCCTCACAGCATCAGAGACCTGGGTGTGATCCTGACTATGGGTGCTGTCCAGAGTTTGTACATTCTCCCTTGTTTTTTCCGGGTGCTCCAGTTTCCTCTCACACTCCAAAGACGTACTGGTTTGTAGGATAATTGGCTTTGTTAAAATTGTAAATTCCCCAAGCGTGTAGGATTGTGTTAGTTTACAGGGTGATCACTGGTTGGTGTGGGCTGAAGGGGCATGTTTCCACGCTGTAACTCTGAAGTCTAAAGCATCTTGAGACCTAAGATGGCGTCTGCCAGCGGTGACTTTTTGCTAACAGCCAAACAGAAGAAGAAGATTACTTACAGCAACGAGCAACTTACCTGGATAGGAAAAATGGCAGAAATCGGCGCCGTAACGGACAAGCTGCTAGTGCACCTGAAAGCACTAGCGATTTCGCGATTTCCCGCAACTGCGGGAGCCTCCGACTGCAAGCGTTCCCTGGACCGCTGGAGAGAACCCGACCGGACTGCGAATCAAAGAGACTGTACCTGGAATCACCTCCGGAGCCGACGAGCAGGATTTCCCAGGAGCAACGGAGCTGGAGCTGCCGTCTGGAAGGAAATCCCCAATCGGAATGGAACTGGAGCTGCCGTCTGTGAGGGAATCCCCGGTCCAGCGCAGGTTCGCAGTAACAGCAGGTACAGTAAGCACAGTACCTGGAAACAAAGGTGAAGCCTCCATTGTGTCCGGAAACGTGGCCGACGGGCAGGACCTCAGGTCTGACTGAAGTACAGGAGACTTCGGCCCCCTCTCCCTACTATCCTACTGGCCAACGTACAGTGCCTTGAAAATAAAGTGGAGGACTTAAGGGCAAGGCTGCTTTATCAAAGGGAGCTGAGGGAATGCTCTGTGTTCTGTTTCACAGAGACATGGCTCACCCCCAGCTCCCCAGACACAGCGGTCCAGCCTGAAGGGTTCTCCATCCACTGTATGGACCATACACTGGCATCTGGGAAAGGGAGAGGAGGGGGCGTCTGCCTCGTGGTCAACTCTGCGTGATGCTCAGACGTGGCAGTCCTGTCCAACTCCTGCTCTCCACATCTCGAACATCTGGCGGTGAAGTGCCGACCCTTCTACCTACCGAGGGAATTCACCTCCATCATCCTGATTACGGTCTACATCCCACCCCAGGCAGACGTCCGTCTGGCACTGGAGGACCTGCACGCCGTGGTCCACAAACACCAGACGTCTTACCCCGAGGCGTTTACCGCCATAGCTGGGGACTTCAATAAAGCAAACCGTACGAAATCGTTCCCTAACTTCCACCAACATGTCTCCTGCTGCACCAGAGGACCAAACACCCTCGACCATTGCTACAAGAATGCCTATCGCTCCATTCCTCGCCCTCACTTTGGTAAATCCGACCATAGGTGCTGCTTCTTCCTGCCTACAGGGAGCAATTAAAGAGCGCACCCCCAGAGGTGAGGACTGTACAGAGCTGGTCGGGGCGGGGGGACAGAGGAACAACTCCAGGACTGTTTGGAGTCTGTAGACTGGGCAATGTTCAGGGACTTGGCAACAGGCCTGAACGAATACGCCACAGTCGTCACAGACTTCATAAAGAAATGTGTGGAGGACTGCATCCCGCCAAAAACCTTCCGAGTGTTTCCCAATCAGAAGCCTTGGATGAACTTTGAGATCCACACTCTCCTGAAAACCAGACACCGGGCATTCATGTCTGATGATAGAGTGGTCTACAAGAAGTCAAGATACGACCTTGGTAAGGCCATCAAAAAAGCCAAAAGGGACCTGCTCCAAGCTGGAGGATGAGACAGATGTTCGGCAGCTGTGGCGGGGCTTGAATGCAATAACTTCCTACAAGGCGAAATCAGGAGGCAGCTCGAATGTCAGCGAAGCATCACTCCCTGATGAGCTCAATGCGTTTTACGCACGCTTTGATAGGGAGAACACTGATGTGCCTTCTCGAGCCCCCATTCGCTGTGATGGTATTTCAGTCACAGTCACAGAGGCCTGCGTCAGAAAATCCTTCAGAGGGTTGAACCCTCGAAAAGCGCCTGGACCTGATGGTATACCGGGTCGTGTTCTAAAAACCTGTGCGGACCAACTGGCTGGAGTTTTTACGGACATTTTTAACCTCTCACTTCTGAGGTTCGAGGTTCCCACCTGCTTTAAAAGGGCATCAATAATACCGGTGCCCAAGAAGAGCAAGGTCAACGAATATCGACCAGTGGCACTAACGTCGGTGGTGGTGAAGTGCTTTGAGAGGTTGATCATTGTGCAAATCAACTCCTACCTCGAGAAAAACCTGGACCCACTGCAGTTCGCTTACCGCCACAACAGAGCAATGGTGGATGCAATCTCACTGGCCCTCCACTCCGCTCTGGACCACTTGGACAACAAAAACTCATATGTCAGGCTGTTATTCATTGATTAGTCAGAGTCAGAGTATAGAAGTGAGATCGACCGACTGACCAAATGGTGCCAGCACAATAACCTGGCCCTCAACACCAGCAAAACCAAGGAACTGATTGTGGACTTTGGAAGGGGTAGGATGGGGACCCACAGTCCCATTTATATCAACGGGTAGATGGTGGAAAGTGTTAAGAGCTTCAAATTCCTGGGCGTGCACATCTCTGAAGATCTCTCCTGGTCCGAGAACACTGATGCTATTAAAAAGAAAGCACATCAGCGCCTCTACTTCCTGAGAAGATTACAGAGAGTCGGATTTGTCAAGGAGGACTCTCTCTAACTTCTACAGGTGCACAGTCGAGAGCATGCTGACCGGTTGCATCGTGGCTTAGTTTGGCAACTTGAGTGCCCAGGAGCGAAAAAGACTACAAAAAGTAGTAAACACTGCCCAGTCCATCATCGGCTCTGACCTCCCTACCATCGAGGGGATCTATCGCAGTCGCTGCCTCAAAAAGGCTGCCAGCATCATCAAGGACCCACACCATCCTGGCCACACACTCATCTCCCCACTACCTTCAGGTAGACGGTACAGGAGCCTGAAGACTGCAACGTCCAGGTTCAGAAACAGCTTCTTCCCTACAGCCATCAGGCTATTGAACTCAACTCAAACAAAACTGTTTATTTGCACTTTATCTGTTTTATTTATTCATGTGTGTATATATTTATACAATGGTATATGGACACACTGATCTGTTCTTTATTCATGCCTTCTATATTCTGTTGTGCTGAAGCAAAGCAAGAATTTCATTGTCCTATCTGGGACACATGATAATAAACTCTCTTGAATCTTGAATCTAGTTCTCTATTATACAATATGTGGGACTTTGGCCTTTGAGAAATATATAGCAGCGTTATCCATGCCTCTACCCTGGCCCCAGTCATAGTTATACTGCATGGAAACATCCTCTTGCCCCTAATTTGTCCATGCCGGTCAAGATGTCCCATCTAAGCTAGTCTCATTTGATGGGTTTGGTCTATATCTCTCTTGACCAAACCGTTCCATGTCCCTGTCCAAGTGTCTTTTAAATGCTGTTGTACCTGCCTCAACTACCGTGTCTGGCAGCTTGTTCCAAATAGCTACCACCCTCTAACAGAGAAAGTTGTCCTCAGGTTCCTATTAATTTTCCCCCTCTCACATTTTCAATGCTACTTTGTCACATGTACAGTGATATTCTTTGTTTTCCATCCAATTCAGTAAAATGATACTATACATAGGCACATTCATAAATAAGTACAAAAGTGAAACAATTGTAGGGTAATAGTAGTAAACTTCACCCAGGCACTACAGAGTTGCCACATTTCTGGCACGGTCTTGTGTCCTTCAAGTTTCAAGTTCTTAAAGCTATAGTGTCGTGTCTTGGTGGCTGTATTAGGTTGGTGCTAGAGTCGTCCTCTGTGGCTCCATGCCACTGCAATACACGTCCTATCCGCATGCTCAGCTCTGTGGATCTCCAGGCTGCTGCAAGGCCTCCAACGGCTCAATCCAGGTTCACATCGACCCACAAATGCACAATCCTCTCACCTCCCGCAGCCAACCTCTGAACCCCCAGATCGCGTGTAGGGTTCCAGGATAGTAGCTTGCAGCTCACCCATCAGCATGGTACCTCTCCTCTCTCCACCACCATTGCCATCTTCATCTCTTGGCTCTGGCCTTTAATGTGGTACCCATAAATATTGCTGGTTTACAACAAAAGACATAAAGTGCTGGAATAACTCAGGAGGTCAGGCAGCATTTCTGGAGAACACGGATAGGCGACAATTTGGTGGAAGTTGGAAGAAAGGCGGTGGTGGGACAAAGTCTGGCAAGCGATATGTGGATACAAATGGGGGTGGGGTGGCTTGATTGGCTGAGATGAAAAAGCAAAGTATAAGGATCGACAAGGCACAAAATGTGAAGCCAGAGGAAGGAATGTAGGTGGAAGGGGATGGGGATTTTGTCCCACCCTCATCTCACCTTCCTTTCAGTTGGATTGTTATTAGAGCCTATTTTGTTCATTAATTCCCTATTAGGGAAGAAAATCTATCATCCTTATTGATGTTTGCAGACTCATTCTTAGGAAATGCATTCTTCCCAACAGATTTGTTGAAAATCACTCCTGCACCCAACAATGGCACCTATGGAAGTTTGAATCATCTTTTAAGGAACCCTGTGTATACACCAACCCACTTAAAAGAAGCATCTTCAGCATCTTCATGCCTTTCATCCGATTTAACACCAACCATTAATCCGCAAATGAAATGTACATGCAGTTCCCTGGTAATTGCTTTTTTTTTTAGTATTGCAAATACTCTTCCAAATATGGCAAGTGATTTATAGACCAACTTTTATTGACATCATTCAAAATATTATCATTTTAGGCATCAATGCCAAAAAATCCATGTGAGAAACTACATCTTTCCTTGGATGAAGGTAGGAAACTATAAACAAAATGTAACTGTTGCCAAATCATGCTTGGGTAAACTGAAGAATTCATTTTTTACTTTACTGCCCATATAGTATCTGGTGAAACTGATACAGCCTTTCATAGAACTCAGTTGGTTATTATTTACTAGATCATTGTGAATTATGCTCAGGCATGTGTTTTAAGAGCTCATCTAGTCTCCTGCTCTATCCTGAATGCATCAGCCTCTAAATTAGTGGGGCCAAAGCACTTTTCATCTGGCCCTTCAACTTTACACCAGCCATGGTTGGTACATTGATCCCACTCCCATTTATTTGATTGGAGATGTGGACCTGGTTGGCAAAGGCAAGTGCAAATAATTGGTTTAATTTAATGTACATGTCTGTGGGTGAGATGTCAGGTACCATTGACTATTGCTTAATGACCATGTAAGGTGAGTACACCTGTGGGCATTGCAGGGCACAGGGCAACTCCCATCTGCCCATTAACGTTCATGCCCTGTTATCATGTACTGTTAAATTCTCAATATTCTTATTAAATAGAAGCTTCTTGTCTAAACTTGTTATGCTGTAATTATGTTCTCCCTGTTGGAAGTTTGTGGGAGTATGATAATAATTTACACAAGCCCATTGCAATATAAATATGAACATATGGCAACGTATGACTTATTTATACATCCTAGTATAAATCGTCCATACCTCTAAGTCCAGAAGCAACAGATATCTTTGATTTTCATAAAGAGTTCAACTAAATAGTTTAAAGTAGAACCACAGCTCACCGTTTCATCCTAAAATTTACAAACCTTGTGCGGCACAGTGGCATAGCAGTAGACCTGCTGCCGTGTAGCGCCAGAGATCTGTGTTCAATCCTGACTATGGGTGCTGTCTGTGTGGAGTTTGCATGTTCTCCATTGTGACCACATAGGTTTTTCCGGGTTCTCCAGTTTCCTCCCACACTCCAAAGAAGTACAGATTTGTAGGTTAAGTGACTTCAATAAAATTGTAAATTGTCCCTAGTGTGTAGGATAGTGTTAGTGTACAGGGTGATCGCTGGTTGGCATGAACTTGGCCAAAAGGGCTTGTTTCCACACTATATCTCTCAAGTCATATAGATCTGCTCTTTGATAACACACTATTACAACAATGAGTAATTGAGTAGTGGGTTTAAAGACAGAAGCTACTCATCACATTCCAAACTCCACAATCCCCGTCTACACTGAATACTTACTTTGGTAACTCCAACTTGTCCCACACTAGCACTGAAGGAATTATACATGTTTACACACCAGAATTACCTTTCGGATATTTGGCCTAAATATGAACAGGTTTAGTAAATGCACCTCATTAAAAGTCCAAAAGGATCACTTTCTCACTAATAGCTACTGGCATGATATCGTAAAGTTTATTAGCTTCCATTGCTCCCAATTTATCTTGTGCAGCAGGTATTTTATAGAGATAGGTATTGTGAGTACTTTTACAGAACATGGAACTGTGATGGAATGTGTGTTTATATAATGTATTAGTACATTATATAGTGTTTCACAGAAGTATATTGTCAAGCACGAATTGGCACCAAGGCTTTAAAATAGGCAAAGACAGATTTTAAAGGAAGATGAGTTTAAAGGTGGAATTCCAGAGCATTTTAAAGCATTAAATGGGAGTAGTCACTAAACCTAAAGACAAAGATTCAATATTCTGGAACAAAAGGAATTTTGACTGAAGGTATTGATAGAAGCATCTTGTAAAGTTTAATGTGTTGCTTTAAGATACTTGGAACCCTTCAGAGAGGTAGTTTATTACAAATTTATTCCGTTTGAATTGGAATGAACAACTGGGGTGAAACTCCACGCAAAAACATGTTGCATCCATTCCAATGGAGTTTTGTTGATCTGGATGGTGTGGTAGGAATTAGAAATGTTTAGTGTGCATAGCTTGTAATTACCTTGTATTCGTATATATGTCGCTGACCTTTACATTGTATTTTGCAGTTGATGTTGCAGATTCTCAGCATTTGCCCTATGGAAGACCAAGGGTTGTGCAGGAGAACTTTAAATGGTGTCTCCTGCATCAACATTCGTATGTAAGTGGATACAGCCATAACAGTTTAATGCCGCTGTGGAGTGCATACACTGTCCTTAAAACAGTAAGTTTCCTCTCCGTATCACTTGTGATGAGTGTTTACATTTATTGAATGCATCATATGTTCATTGTTACTACCACCTAAACAATTCTCCAAGTAATACATTTATCTCTAGTTCCCCCACTAATTCATTTAAAGATCCATGAATCTAATTGAAACACATTTCTCCCCATCCACTTCCACCTGTTTTACTTCCTGTCTTCACAATTTTCACCTCTTCTATCATTATCTCACACTTTGTCTTTTCATCAGACCTTTATCCAATCATCTGCCAATCCTGACCCACACCTGTATCTACCTATCCCTTGCCTGACATATTCCTGGCCCCACCTCTCCTCAGCTTCTCCCCCCTCCCTACCACAACAATGTGAAGAAGGGTCCCGACCGTAAACGTAACCTTTCCATATTCTCCCGAAATGCGGCCTGACCTGCTGAGTTACACTAGAATTTTTTTTTTTGTAAACCAGCATATGCAGTTCCTTTTATCCCTCTCCATTTTACTATGCAAGTTTAGCAGGTCATTGTTCAGAAGTTATATTTATACTTTACCAATGAAAAAAATATTTTTTGAAAAGAACAGAATAGGAAAAGTTCCAATTTTCACATTCTGAAAGTGATCTGTGGTTTTAATCCAAAAAGGAGGAACTTGCAACTCAGAGGCCATTCTGTTACCAGAGAATCATATTTTCTCATCTTCAGAAATAGCTAAATACACTTTACTAATGAAAACTTATGCTTAAAAGTTATAACAATTAATAGGAATACCATGCAGCAAATATCACTTGATTGTAGAATTATTAACATTTAAGAAAAGTAACATACAAAGTCTTCATATTATTAATTCTAAACAAGGATGAGCACTTGTTAAAAGACATAAGGGTCTCGACAATTTTTGTTGTATGAAAATGTGAGTGAGGAGAAGTAGAATACTCAGCCCACCCAAGTCTACTCTGCCATTTAATAAGATCACTGCTACGAACTCTAACATTTAATCTGCATTGCCATCCATGCGAGGAAACTTCATCCATTATCAAGTATCTGTCAGACAAATCCAAGTGGGATTTCTTCAACCCGAATCACCAGGGCAAACCATGTAGTGTGGAGTTGTGTGGCACCTCACAATTGTACAGTTGTGTGGATAGAGGTTTGGATGGATATGGCTCAAACGTGGGCAAATGGGACTAGCTTAAATTGGACATCTTGGTTGGCATGGATAAATTAGGCCAAAGGGCCTATTTCCATGTTGTACAACTCTGACTATAACTCTAATTACTGTGGCTTGTTATCTGTCCACATCTGTTTAGGGAGAACGACCAGTCCCATCCATTTGCTTGCACCAATAGTTTTCTATATATAAGCATACATGACAAACAGCCACATCAAGCCCTCTGGAGGCCAATACAATGTAGTAAAAGGACCATTACCTGTATAAATCTAAAGCTTACATTGAAAACTGAAAAACTGGAGCAAATGTAAGCAGCTCAATATTATCCATGTTCCAATGCTGGCAGCTCAACAACGAATACATAAAATGCAAAAAATTCCTATGATAAGGCCTTTATTTTTCTGTAATGTCATTATCAGTACCAGAACATTTATGCTGCAAGCGGTCATATTTATTTTCATCATTTTGAATCTGTCCTTTATTTCTGCACAAGCTTTTAGTTCACTAAATGTTGCATGTGCTGTAGATGATGGATGTGGCTTTAGATTTTCAAAGACTTTGGTCAGCTGCTATTGATTTAAACCATCTTTGTTCTGTATTGTCCATTGGAAACTTCCATTGGCCTAAAAGTAAAAAGGTTTAAGCAAGATATTTTGTATAACTAATTAAGGAAACATTCGGCAGTGTATTTTTCAGAGAAAGTCAGAAGTAAGTAACATCCGTTAGCCTGGGAAGCAAAAATTAAGGCGATTGACAAAATAACCAGCGCTGACCTGAAGTATGGCTTTTTGAAAGGGTGCAGAAAAGATTTGAGAATGATACCAGAACTTGAGTGCCTGAGCTATAGAGAGACGTTGAGGAAGGTAGGACTTTATTCCTTTTGTGCAGGAGGCCGAGGGATGCACTTAGAGGTATAGAAAATCTTGATGGTGAATACACAGAGTCTTTTACCCAGGGTAGGGGAATCAAGAACCAAAGGACATGGGGTTTAAGTTGAGATATGCAAGATTTAGGAGGAAACTGAAGGGAAACTTTTTAAACAGAGAGGGTGATGATTATATGGAACATGAGGCAATTACATTTGTCTAAAAAATTCCAGCATTTCATCCATTTAACTGGTGGAACTATGAGATTCCCGAGAACTGGCTGAAGTCTAGTTTTTGGCTCTTGCCATGTTCTGAAGCCCTTCACATCTTTGCTGTGCCAGCAAGCTCCACATGGCTGCTGGGGAAATTGCCTATTCAACCCTGGGCAGATTTCACCTGGCACCAGGGCAAGCGGCTCAATGAAATGAAAGGGAGGAAACAAATGTTTACAAAATGCACTTCTTAAATTAGGTGTGTGTGCGTGCGTGTGTGTGTGTGTGTGTGTGTGTGTGTGTGTGTGTGTGTGTGTGTTTGTGTGTGTGTGTGTGTGTGTGTGATTAACATAAAAACATAGGCTAGTCTTTGATTGGCAACAATGCTATCCAATTTAAGTAGAACCAGCAGCTGTCAAGATTGAAGATGAGTCTCTTTGGAATCTTGGTCGATCCTGCAATATGCTGAAGTGTTCTAATAACCTTTGTTCTGTCGTCCAACGTTAGACTTTATCCCCGGAGGCCCGCTACAAAACACAATTGTACTCCTATGGCAGTTCACCAGTAAGCTTGGGCTGTTGCCAGTCAGTGAAAGATTCCTCTCGCCCTCCCCAATATATGAAGTACAAAGTTTGCAAATGCTTATAAAGTTTGGGAACACCTATAAAGTTAGACAGCATCAGTGGAAGGAGATAAAATAGATGATGTTGGATAAAACAGTGGATGTTATTTTTGCAGTTGGGGGGGGGGGGGGGGGGGGGAGTTATCCAAGTGTTTACAGATTCATCTTGCAAATAGATTAACTAGAACAGGTGGAGAGACAAATACGAGCAACCAAGGGACAGGTTAAAGTCATAAATGCCAGTCAAGAGCTTTTGATGAAATCAGAAATGAAAAGTAGTATGCTGGTATATCCCAATCATTATTTTGCTTCCTGCACAGAATGAAATACAAATTAAAATCTCAATTTCTGCTTTGGTTGCGAGTTTATTTGATTAACTGTTGCTGAATGCTACAAGTTTTCAATAGATCTTAGACTCACTGAAGTAGGAACTTTGCCCTGGAGCATCTATTAAATCATCAGCGGGTTGGTTTGTTAGGTCAGTGGCAAGAGTTATCCCTTTTCTTTGTCCAGAAGATTTGGTTTATTACTTTAATGGCAGGATTCAGCCACGGGAATATTTAAAGATGTTAGAAACAAGAAGTTGGATGCAGGATGGACTGGAACAACCTTGAGCAACCTCATTAGTATAAAATACATTTGTTGGAGTTTTGTTTCTACTCATGGGTGAAATCTGAGAAAGAGTAAGTGCGCATCCCTGTCAGATCTGTTTGTCCATTGACATCGAATATAGATCATGTTTGTCATTGTTCAAGAACCTTTATTGCAATATTTATTTTTCCAACAGGAAAGTCTAATTTCTCCTCTGCCAAACATTCCAAACTGTACGTTTGATGATGTTCGACTTCCTTTGACTATGAATCATAGCTCATACAACGGCAGAGATAACAACAACACATATGGGTTCCTTTACCCGCCCAGTAAGTACAGCATTGACTTCTATCCAGATTATGTTAGTTTCTTTAGGAAGGAATTATGGATGCTAGTTTAAGCCGAAGGGAGACAGTTTCTCTTCACTAGGATCTACTTTGATGATGAGATTCATTGCAACTGTAAACAGCAACAGAAATTATTTCATATCTCAATTAAGATCATTTTTAAACATCAATTAGTATTACTTTATTGCCAAAGTGTAGATGGCTTGTTGTTGGCATGTATTAAATCATCACATTTTCCCATTTTAGATAATCCTTCCATCCTGTCTGTCTCTTCTCTCCCCACCCCTCCCCCACCCCTTCTTGATTCCATCCACCTAGGACCCACATTTTACCCACCAGATTTTCCTCCCCAATCTGATTCCATCTGCCTACGCCTCCATTGGTTATCCAGATCACCATAGTTACCCGTGTTCCTGCTTATCACCTTCCCGTCTCCACCATCACCCTCCTCTCATGGAGCTCCATCTGTCTTATTAGCCTGCGGCCCATCACACAACTGCACCCCTCCACCTTCCCCTCCCCGTTCAACTGCCTGTCATTCTTCACCCATCTCCTTCGGCCCTGTGTCTCAATACTCCCCCCCCCCCCCCTTCCCCTCCACGTACTGGATATCGTCTTTCTCCAACTCAGTCCTGATGCAGTGTTTTAATCAAAAATATTGACAATTCCTTTCCCCCACTCTTTAACAGATGCTGCTTGACCTGCTGAGTTAATCCAGCAGATTTTAACCCAGATTCTAGCATCTTGTCCCTATCTTAAAACAAGATCATAATTTAAGACATGAATGGTAGCATTCCAGCTGTAGATGAAAATGTTCTGCAACACAAAAATGTACTATATATATGATGCATGCGATCCATGGTGACTTGGTCATTTGGATTCAGAACTGGTTTACTCAAACGATAGGATGAAAGGGTGGATGTGGCACTGACGGACGAGAAGCCGAAGCAAAGAAGTGAAAGCCAAATAACCGAATGGAAACGAAGCCGAAACGCTAAATAACCAAAAGCGTATGAAGCCGAAAGGCCAACTAACCGAAAGGATGGGACGCCTGAAAGCCAATGGAACCGAAAGGCTGCGTCACCTAAAAGCAAACTTTCCGAATGGCCGCTCTGCCGAAATGCCACCTACCCGAAAGGTGGTGTCGCCTACAAGCCAACGAACCGAATGCCGCTCAACAGAAAAGTCATATAACGGACATGACGTTGCCGGGCGGCGAGACTTGTCAGCAATTAGAAACATAGAAAATAGGTGCAGGGGTAGGCCATTCGGCCCTTCGAGCCTGCACCGCCATTCAATATGATCATGGCTGATCATCCAACTCAGTATCCTTTACCTGCCGTCTCTCCATATCCCCTGATCCCTTAAGCCACAAGGGCCACATCTAACTCCCTCTTAAATATAGCCAATGAACTGGCCACAACTACCTTCTGTGGCAGAGAGTTCCAGAGATTCACCACTCTCTGTGTGAAAAATATTTTTCTCATCTTGGTCCTAAAGGATTTCCCCTTTATCCTTAAACTGTGACCCCTTGTCCTGGACTTCCTCAACATCGGGAACAATCTTCCTGCATCTAGCCTGTCCAACCCCTTAAGAATTTTGTAAGTTTCTATAAGATCCCCCCTCAATCTTCTAAATTCTAGCGAGTATAAGCCGCTATAGGATATATATATACAAGAGATTGGTCCAGACCCCCACGTCATTTTCCCACACAAGCCATGGGTGACGGCAATCTGAACGCAAGTACCAGGTTGTAAGCGGCCGAAGGTGCGCATCCCTCGGGACAGCACCCACTCTCCCATGGCCACCCTCCGCCTCGTCTCCCCCGTGCGCCCGGACTGTGACGGGCTGTGGGTCGGGTGGAGCAGAGGTGTGAGACAATGTTCATCCCTCCACAGTGATGTGATGGTCACGGGGGTCCGGACCAATCGCTGGCAAGTCTCGCCCCCCAGCAACGTCATGTCTGTTATTGGACTTTTCTGTTAGGTGGCATTTGGTTCGTTAGCTTGTAGGCGACACCGCCTTTCGGGTAGGTGGCGTTTCGGCTTCGTACACTTTCGGTTATTTGGCGTTTCGGCCTAATTTCCATTCAGTTATTTGGCTTCCACTTCTTTGCTTCGGCTTCTCGTCCGTCGGCACCACGTCCGGGTACCGTTATTTCTGGCTGAAGATATATGATGAATGGATTTCCACAGGGATTTGTACTGGGACTACTATTGTTTATTACTTGGACGTAAATTAAATTAGATGGGATGGTTACAAGTTTGCAGAAGGAGTTGCGAAAACAGAAGAATGCTGTCAAGGTTTACAGCTGGACATAGAATCTGAGCGAGTGACGTTGCACTTTGTGAGGTCAAATGCAAGGGGAAGTAAATGGTTAATGGCAAGACCCTTAACAAAAATGGTGCATAGCAAAGATCCTATAGCGGAGCAAGATGGACCACGCCTGCTAAATGCAATGGGCTGACGTGTAGTACGCAATGGAACGGAACGTCGGCCTTTTTTTCCATCCATTTCCATGACCCGACCCGATTCGCAGTGTAATCAACGTTACTAGGGAACAGTTTGGGTTAATAAATTGAAATTCTGAAAATGAGGAGAAGATTTTTACCAAATAACTTTTATTTTTACGAGGATGTTTCCGTAACCGGCTTCCGTCTCCACACTATTATCCTATGGGATCTTTGGTGTGGAGACGGAAGCTGGTTATGGAAATGGGGCCTTAAATTACCCATGAATCTGCCCATGACCATACTACGTCTTTTTCGTCTAGTGGACCATCTTGCTCACTATAGGATCTTTGGTGTATAGAGGGATCTTGGGGTCACAGGCTATAACCTTCCTGAAAGTGACAACATAAATAGGTAGTGGTAAAGAGGGCATACGATTTGCTTACCTTCATTCAGATAGGGCATTGGGTATACGAGTCAGGAACTGATGCGGCAGCTTTGTAAGACTTTGGTTAGGCTGAATTTAGAGTATTGTTAGTAGATCTAGTCGCCACATAACAAGGAGGATAGAAACATAGAAACATAGAAAATAGGTGCAGGAGTAGGCCATTCGGCCCTTCGAGCCTGCACCGCCATTCAATAAGATCGTGGCTGATCATCCAACTCAGTATCCTGTACCTGCTTTCTCTCCACACCCCCAGATCCCTTTAGCCACAAGGGCCACATCTAACTCCCTCTTAAATATAGCCAATGAACTGGCCTCAACTACATTCTGTGGCAGAGAATTCCAGAGATTCACCACTCTCTGTGTAAAACATGTTTTTCTCATCTCAGTCCTAAAAGATTTCCCCTTTATCCTTAAACTGTGACTCCTTGTTCTGGACTTCCCCAACATCGGGAACAATCTTCCTGCATCTAGCCTGTCCAACCCCTTAAGAATTTTGTAAGTTTGATCATAAGGTCATGTGATAGGAGCAGAATTAGGCCATTCAGCCCATCAAGTCTACTCTGCCATTCAATCATGGCTGATCTATCTCTCCCTCCTATCCCCATTCTCCTGCCTTCTCCCCATAGCCTCTGACACCTGTACTAATCAAGAATCTATCTATCTCTGCCTTAAAAATATCCACTGATGGCTACACAGACTTCTGTGGTAAAGAATCCTACCGATTCACAACCCTCTGACTAAAGACATTCCTCCTCATCTCCTTCCTAAAAGAACGTCCTTTAATTTTGAGGCTGTGGCCTCTAGTCCTAGATTCTCCCACTGGTGGAAACATCCTCTCCACATCCACTCTATCCAATGGAGGCTTTGGAGAAGGTGTAGAATATGTGCAGGGAAAGGGTGCAACAGAGAATGCTGCCTGGATTAGAAGGTATTAGCTAGAAGGAGAGGCTGGACAAATGTGGACTGTCGGAGGCAGAGGGGAGACCTGACAAATATATATTTAAAAGGGCACAATTTTACATGTAGTTAATGCAGGATTTTTGGGTCAAAATGAAAACTTTACACCTTGATGCAATTTACAATAGTTAAGTCTTATTTTGTTTTACAAGTACAACTAGATAAGTGTGCTTATGTGTATTATTCATTATTCATTAAAAAAAAAAAATCTATCCCATTCTTAATCTAGATCTGCTGACCGATAATAATCAGTTTGAAGGTTTATTTACCAGCAACCTTATACCCATGTACAAAGCCTTCCAAAGTAAGTATAGCAATTTCCTATTACAGTGTACCTATTGTAACAAAAACTTGCTTGCAATTATGATTGTTATTATATTCTTGCAGCTTAATTTTAAGTTGAATGTGCTTTTGGCATAGGCTAAATCATTGCAAACTATTCTCCATTCATGATTAAATTAATTATAATATTAACATGATTTATAGTGAGCGCCATAGACCAAAGAGATTATTGAACTGGGCATTTTAAATTCCACCTTTCTGCTGCGCCAGTACCTCATGCATTGAGAAAATCCAATTTGGAGCACATGTCACAGCATGATTTGTTCATTATTTGTGATTAATTGGAGAATTAAAGAATGAATGAGCACAAATAAAACCATTTACCCTGTGTTCGTTCCAGCTCTTTTGTAGGGAAACACAATTAACTGTAATTAGTTCTTGCATCCAAGACTTGTGCTCAGGTATTTATACAAATTTCCTTTAGTAGATTTCTGTTGAAGCTAGTTCCTTCACCCTTTAAACTGGCATATGCCAAATCATAATGGAGAAACGTACAGGTACTGAGAGAGCTGGTTAAAATAAGGTAGGAGATACATTTGGACGGTATAGGCATCGACCAGATGGGCAGAATGTTCTCTGCAAGATACAAGAACAAGGAGGATCGTATTCCTGCAAAAGGCAAAATCCTTTCTTGACCTTTTCACATTGGGGAAGATTTTAGGCAATCAGGACCAAATCTGATGGAGCAAGTCAGCCCTTCATGCTGGGGAAACATTCTATTTTATGGATCAGTTCTGTCCATCATCACAGTAGCGAAATGATGGCATCTTGACTTGGGATCGGCCGGAAGGTAGACCCTGGAGGTGATAGCAAGACACATTACCCTTCACGCTGTCTCCTGGGCCTAAATAAAAGATCTAGGGTTTTATTTTGTTTTCTGTTCCATGACAATGTTTAAATTTTGAGGAAACATGAACCATTGAGTTGGTCAAACTGATAAATTACTTAACACATGGATCTTTAAACAGGCAGGCACACAGACAGGAGGCAGCTACTGAAATGGCACCGAGGTAGACATTCTCAAGCTGCTACCTTACTGCTATCATTAATATCCGGTTCACTGGAATCCAGCTGCATAGAATCCATATAAATTGTTTGTGAAATGCACATGATCAAAGAGTGTACCACCCTTTTAGGCTAGAGAAATAATTGGCAGTGTATGGGAAATAAATTTTATGTAGTACATGTAGTAAAATTGTACATAAATTGTACATAAATTTTATGTAGTAAATGTAGTAAAATTATAGTCTCAATATCGATAATATATAAATTTAAGTGTGATGTTGCAAACATGTTTAGTTTAGATATTCAGCACAGAAACAGGACCTTCGGCCTACCTAGTCCTCACCAACCAGTTCCCCCCCCCCCCCCCCCCCCCCGTTATTTTTGGTTGTGGAGTTTCATATCAACAATAAATGGATTAGCAAAACGGTACAGTTTGAGGTACAGGCAAGGCAACCACTGGTGGCAATTCAATGTGTTTGGATCAAGCTAATAAAAATGTAGTCAAGTTGTTGCACATAATAATTGCAAAGTAAACACATTGGGTCAGGAAGAGTTTGAGTCGGGTTGAATTGTGTTATTAAGTTGAATTATTAGTGTAGCAGAAAGAAAAAAAGTGAATTTATTGTTTTGCTATTTGACAGAGATATGGAATTACTTCCACGATGTTCTGCTAGTGAAGTATGCTCAACAAAGAAATGGCATCAATGTGATCAGCGGACCAGTGTTCGATTTTGATTTCAATGGAAGGTTCGATACTCCTGATGTTATTGCAAAGTAAGTGGTTAATTTCACTGATGCCCATGTTTCATAAATCTCCCTGCCTTAAAATGACAAGCGTTTACTGATTGGGCTTGATTATAATTCAGATCAATGCTTAAAGAATTCGTAGAACACAAAATGCTGGTCCATGCCGACCAAGTAGCCCCATCTAAGCTAGTCCCATTTGGCCCATCTATATTCAATATAGATTACTAAAACTCTCATCTTCTTTGGATGTCTGCATGTGAGCGTGCGTGCGAGTGAGATCCTGAAATTACGCCAAAGCGGTACACAATAGCGCTAAAATTTGTGCACCACCTTACTTACAATTGTCTTGTGTGTTTTCAACAAGTTTCATTCAGAATTATGTTTTATTTTACATTATTAACATTTTTAGCTTTACAAAATCCCACTTTCAGCCCAATAACTTTGTGCTGTGCCAGTTGCTAGCAGTTCCAGCTATGACGTCACGATTGATCTCATTTGCGACAATGTTGCAATCATAGAACACTTAAGGGCCTGTCCCACGAGCATGCGCCTCCATGCGGCAAGCGCGACCTAACGTGGTCGCTTGAGCCGTACGGCCTCGCGGGGCCGGTCTCACTTCGATCGCCTGAGCCATATGGAGTTGTGCGGAGCTGGTCCCGACATTGCGCGGGGCTCTGAAAAACTGACCGTGTTCAAAAATTCCGAGCAGCAACGGCCTGCCGGCCCGCAGCCACCTCGGCAGCGTGTGCACCGCCTTGACGCCGTGCACACTGCCTTGACGGGTGTGCGCAGCATCTTGATGCCGTACGTCACGCGCGAACTTCCCACGGGCTTCGCTCGAACTTCACGTCACTCACTCGACCTCCACGCGGCCCCCACTTCCGATTTGGTCACGCTCGCCGCATGCAGGCGCATGCTGGTGGGACACGCCCTGTACGGGGATCACTCGACCTCCGCGCGGCCCCCGCTTCCGGTTTGGTCGCACTTGCCGCATGGAGGTCGCACGCTCGTGGGACAGGAAATTTAGTCCTGGCAGAGTGAGGCTGAAGAGGAGGGGGAGGGAGTGCTGGAGGAGGCAGGCTAAGTGGAATTGGAATTTTTTTAAAGTCCTGTCTGCAAGTGCTTGAATCTTTTCAAAGTTTAAAAATAGGGATGAATAGACTGTGGGACCCGTTGGGTCCCATGTTCACACGGGAGGGCTGGTCCCCCGACACAATATTCCACCTCTCCACCAATTCCAATATTGGTGGCCAGTGTGGGGGCCTTCTGGAGTGCTGGTATGGGTTCTTGGGGTGGCAGCTCAGTCCCTCAAGCCTGATCTGCTGGCAGCTCACTCACGGCTGGTGGGTTGGCAGTTGACTCATGACTATTCCTTGAAATTCCATTTCAAGCAGGGTGCAAGTCCACCAAATTCAAATCCATGTTCCTACCATTTCAAGCAGGGTGCAAGTCCACCAAATTCAAATCCATGTTCCTACCATTTCAAGCAGGATTCAAGGCCACCAAATTCAAGTGCAGTTTCTTACCACTATGAGCAAGGTGCAAGGCCACCGAATTCAAGTGCAGTTTCATACCACTTCAAGCAGGGTCCAAGGCCACCAAATTCAAATGCAGCTTCATACCATTTCATGCAGGGTGAAACCACCATAAAACCACACAAAACACCAAACTCACAGTTCAGTAGACATCCAGTGTGTTCAGTTGATTCATAGCTCAGGCAGAGTCATGACCTCTCCCTCCCCCATCATGCAGAGACTGAGCCACACCCACACCTCCGGGTTTTATAACCCCTCCCCCTCCCACCAGAAAAGGTGTGGCTTTCAGGGCGTGATTGACAGGAGAGAGATTCTCAACATTTTTAAAACACTAACACCACTTTTATTTTTCATTGATGGGAAGAATTCTCTGCACCTGCTCAGCGGAGGGGGGATTGAGTAAGATGGCTAAAAATCACAGCCGTAAGTATAGCGTTTTATCTAAAATCAATATACAGTGCAAACAGGAAGTGCATTTGCAGTAGTGCCTTTTAACTTCAAGCCAAAGCACCCAAGCTGCCGTTTGCAGTAAGTAGTGCCTTTCAACCACATGCCAAAGCACCCAAGCCACCATTTGCAGTAAGTAGTGCCTTTCAACTTCAAGCCAAAGCACCCAAGCCACCATTTGCAGTAAGTAATGCCTTTCAACTTCAAGCCAAAGCACCCAAACAACCATTTGCAGGCAGTGCCTTTTTACTTCAAACAAACCATATTTTCATTTTCAAATCACATTAAGGGGACTCACAGTTGTGTAGACATTTGTTCAGTGTTATTCAGAGCTCAGAGAGACGTGACCCTTGGCTTCATCCATCTTGCAGAGACTGAGTGAGGCACACCACTTCCTGGTTATATAGTCCCTCCCCCTCCCTCCAGCAGGGGCAGCAGAGAGAAGGGTGATTTTTTTAAACTTCAAGCCAAAGCTCCCAAGCCACCATTTGCAGTAAGTAGTGCCTTTCAACTTCAAGCCAAAGCACCCAAGCCATCATTTGCAGTAAGAAGTGCCTTTCAACTTCAAGCCAAATCACCCAAGCCATCATTTGCAGTAAGTAGTGTCTTTCAACTTCAAGCAAAGCACCCAAGCCACCATTTGCAGTAAGTATTGCCTTTCAACCTCAAGCCAAAGCACCCAAGCCACCATTTGCAGTAAGTAATGCCTTTCAACTTCAAGTAAAGCACCCAAGCCACCATTTGCAGTAAGTAGTGACTTTCAACTTCAAGCCAAAGCACCCAAGCCACCATTTGCAGTAAGTAGTGCCTTTCAACTTCAAGCCAAAGCACCCAAGCCACCATTTGCAGTAAGTAGTGCCTTTCAATTTCAAGCAAAGCACCCAAGCCACCATTTGCAGTAAGTAGTGCCTTTCAACTTCAAGCCAAAGCTCACGACACCATTTGCGGTAAGTAGTGACTTTCAACTTCAAGCCAAAGCACCCAAGCCACCATTTACAGTAAGTAGTGCCTTTCAACTTCAAGCCAAAGCACCCAAGCCACCATTTTCAGTAAGTAGTGCCTTTCAATTTCAAGCAAAGCACCCAAGCCACCATTTGCAGTAAGTAATGCCTTTCAACCTCAAGCCAAAGCACCCAAGCCACCATTTGCAGTAAGTAGTGCCTTTCAACTTGAAGCCAAAGCACCCAAGCCACCATTTGCAGTAAGTAGTGCCTTTCAACTTCAAGCCAAAGCACCCAAGCCACCATTTGCAGTAAGTAGTGCCTTTCAATTTCAAGCAAAGCACCCAAGCCACCATTTGCAGTAAGTAATGCCTTTCAACCTCAAGCCAAAGCACCCAAGCCACCATTTGCAGTAAGTAGTGCCTTTCAACTTGAAGCCAAAGCACCCAAGCCACCATTTGCAGTAAGTAGTGCCTTTCAACTTCAAGCCAAAGCACCCAAGCCACCATTTTCAGTAAGTAGTGCCTTTCAATTTCAAGCAAAGCACCCAAGCCACCATTTGCAGTAAGTAATGCCTTTCAACCTCAAGCCAAAGCACCCAAGCCACCATTTGCAGTAAGTAGTGCCTTTCAACTTCAAGCCAAAGCACCCAAAACAACCATTTGCTGGCAGTGCCTTTTTACTTCAAACAAACCATATTTTAATTTTCAAACCACATTAAGGGTACTCACAGTTGTGTAGACATTTGTTCAGTGTTATTCAGAGCTCAGAGAGACGTGACCCTTGGCTTCATCCATCTTGCAGAGAGTGAGTGAGGCACACCACTTCCTGGTTTTATAGTCCCTCCCCCTCCCACCAGCAGGGGCAGCAGAGAGAATGGTGATTTAAAAAAAAACATAAATATCTCTCCGATTTGACATAGATGGGAAAAATCCTCCGCACCTGTAAGGCGGAGGGGGGCTCTGGGCGAGGTGGCCAAAAATGACGGCCGTAGGTGGCGGCATCTGTCGGAAATCGCAGCACAATAGGCCAAAAGCCAAAAGTCAAGATCAGAGATTTAGTAATATAGAGATGAGTGGTGGAATATTGCGTTGGAGGAGCGGGTTGCGTTGGGGGAACGAGTGAGTGGTGGAATATTACGTTGGGAGAATGGGTTGCGCTGGGGGACCAGACCTCCCATGTGATATGGACCTAATGCAAGTCTAGTATCCCTCTAAACGTTTTCTGTCCCAGTAAATGCTGTTATAGTATCTATCTCCTCTGGCAGCCGATTCCATATACCCACCACCCTCAGCAAAAGTTGCTCTCTGGATTATATTAAATCTTACTCTTCTCACCTTAAACATATTTCCTCTTGTTTTTGATACACATACCCTGGGTAAAAGACTCGGTATATTCACTCTTATCTATATCCCTCATGTTTAAATTTGTTTTCAATCCAAGGGTGGTGGAGACAAAGTCATTTGGTGGCAAATTCTCTCTTTTCTCAATGCACTGCTATCTGATTTTGGTCTGTCTGAAATCCAACCTAGCCAGGCTCACCTGCTAACTCATTTCCCTACACTTGCGTCACTCTCAAATCCAACTTTGCATCCTCTCCAATCCCATTGACTTTCACGCACTACAGGTGCACAACCTTTTATCCGAAGATCCAAATAACGAAAACCTCCGAATAGCGGCCATTTTTTCGGTCCTTGAAGAAAGGTCCTTGAAAACGTTCACCGAGGGCGGCCCGCAGAGGTGACAGCGGAACCTCCGGTCGGTCCTCGAAGAAAGGGGAACTAAATCCCCATTCATAAAAGAGAAGGTGAGGGTATATTGCGCCGGAGGGTTAATAATTGACAATATGCTGCTGCCTGCCCGCCGAGTTAAAAAGTTCCCACGGTAGACTCACGATACACAGTGTTTCGTGAGTCTTGCGTGGGAACTTTTTAACTCAGCGGGGCAGGCAGCAGCAGATTGTCGCTCCCTTCAGTTTCACCCCACCTACACCCCTCTGCTTCCCGGCCATGTGTGTGACCCCTTCCCTCCCCTCTCCAGCTCCCCGCCCATTGCACCGGCGCGGGGGCTTTGCACTGTCACCGGAGACGTCAGGACCAACGGGACACCGACCCCCAGGCCCACTGCAAGCACGGAGATCCCAGAGACCCACAGCCAGCAGCAGCCCAGCCCCGTTCCAACTCCAGAGGAAAACTGCAAATTGGCCGGAGACGTCAGGACCAACGGGACACCGACCCCCAGGCCCACTGCAAGAACGGAGATCCCAGAGACCCACAGCCAGCAGCAGCCCAGCCCCGTTCCAACTCCAGAGGAAAATTGCAAACTGGCCGGAGACGTCAGGACCACCAGAAGCCGTTCCCCGAGCTGCGCCCCCTCATCGGGACACCGACCCCCAGGCCCACCGCAAGCACGGAGATCCCAGAGACCCACAGCCAACAGCAGCCCAGCCCAGCCCCGCTCCAACTACAGAGGAACCTGGGTTGCGGATGACGGGGCGCAGCTCGGGGCGTCGTAGGGGCCCATCTGGGAGCGGGTTCCTGTTGGTCCTGACGTCTCCGGCCACCTGCCATCCTCTGGGAACTGTACCGCCCTTGCAGGAGAGTGGGGTTGTTTGCTGTTGCAGAGGGAGGGGGCAAGGGCGGTACAGTTCCCAGTCTCAGCTCCAGTCCAGGGGGGTGGCCGGAGACGTCAGGACCAACGGGACACCGACCCCCAGGCCCACTGCAAGCACGGAGATCCCAGAGACCCACAGCCAGCAGCAACTCCAGCCCAGCCCCGCTCCAACTCCAGAGGAACACGTAGGGGCAGAAGCTGATGGTGTGCAAGGTACGTCTTGTTCTTGGGGTGGCGGATGAGGGGGCGCAGCTCGGGCTGTGGGCAAACTGCCACTTGTTGCCGTAGCGGCCCATTAGGGAGCGGATTCCTCTGGAGTTGGAGGGGGAGGGGGGGTATTGTGCTGTTTGATCGCCCCCTGCTATCCCAGGGACAGGGAGACACAGCGGCTTTTTAGACTGGTGGGCAATCACTTCCAAAGTTCTGCCCACACAGTCAGTACACCTCTCCTACACTGCATTTCATACAAACATTTATTCTGCAAGAAAAAACTACATTGAAGACTCAAACTCGCGACCGAGTTTACTGCCGGGATCAAGGCGCAAACTCGCGACCTTGCGGATATGAGCCGAGCACTCTACCACTGAGCCAGCCATTAAAATCTACGCTAAAAAAATTCCATTCCGAAGACCGACAAATTCTGAATTACGAAAAGTGTCTGGTCCCAAGGCTTTCGGATAAAAGGTTGTGCACCTGTAATAACATCCAATGGTTCATTTTTAAAGTTACTGATACTTTTCCTTTTATACATTGCACCTCTGCTTTTTCTTATTTCGAAACAAAAACTACCTCCAACCACTGGTCAATTTCCACACGTGCATTTCTTTAGCACTGCAACAATACTCCAGCATATTGTTTGTTTCTACAATCCTTTAGTCTTGCAGACATCCATCATACAAACCAACCTTCCATCCATCTACAACTCACGCTGCCTCGACAAGGCCACTGGCATAATCAAGGACAAGTCTCACCTTGGTCACTTCTTCTTCTCCCCTCTCTCATCAGGCAAGAGATACAGAAGTTTGAAAATGTATACCTCCAGATTCAGGGACAGTTTATTTCCAGCTGTTATCAGGCAACAGAATGGTCCTCTCATCAGCTAAAGTACAGTCCTGACCTCCCATCCACCTCATTAGAGACATTTGAATTACCTGTACTCAACCTTATTGGACGGTATCTTTTTGTTTTTTTGTTTATTTAGTTATGTAAAAGTGTGTTTTTTTGTGTTTTTTTTGTGTTGTTATGTGGGGGAAGAGGGTACGGTGCGGGGGATACCGTCCTTCAGCCGCTTCCTGGTGAAGACGCGACTATTATTCGAGTCGCGTCCTCGCCCCCCCCCCCCCCCCCAGCGGCCTACCTACTGGATTGGCGCGGCCTTTCCTGCCGGGATCGACCAGAGCTCCAGCAGCGGCGGGACAGTGCTGATAGATCGCGGGGCTGGCGATGCCTTACCGGGGATGGCCGTCTGGAGTCCGGAGTGCTGGACCTGCGGCACCGACATCCTGGAGCTGCAGTTTGCGGGCTCCCAACGCGGGCGGCGCTGATCAACAACGCGGGGTCCTGCGACTCCGCCCGGCTCGGCCTGCGGACTCGGGAGCTGCGGACTCGGGAGCTGCGGGAGGCGGCTGATCAGGAGGTCCGGGCCGCTGAGGAGGAGGATGTTCACCGTCGGGGTTCAGCGTTGGCGTTCCACCAGCCCGGCGTGAGGGCCTGAACATCGGGCCACCCGGGGCGGCGACTGCGGGTGCTAGGAAGGCCTCGACCACGAGTGAACATCTGGGAAGAACGGAGGGGAGGCTGGCTGGACTATGGTGCCTTCCTCACCTTGGTGCCACTGTGTTATGTTGTGTCGTGGACTTTCAGTGTTTGTGCTTTTTTTTAAATTCTACTTTATTTTTAATATGTTTTATTATTTATTATTATTTATTTATTTTTATTTTTATGATACTGCCTGTAAGGGAAATTCATTTCGTTGTCTCTAACTGAGACAATGACAATAAATTTGAATACAATACAATACAATACAATCTTGCACTGAATGTTGTACCCTTTGTCTGTACACTGTGGACAGCTTGATTGTAATCATGTGTAGTCTTTTGTTTGACTGGGTAACATGGAAATGTTTTTCACTGTGCCTTGGAACACGTGGCAATAAACTAAACTAATCCTTGTAAATCTCCAATACATGCACTCTGGGGTGCTAAATCCAATTCGACAAACATTCCATTGTAGTGCTTCTGTAATTTGTAGAGGTATGATTTGGGTTGTGCAGGTGATTCAAGACCCTGACCGGTGTTGAAACATGGGTGTTCTTGATCCTGGTGGTGTGCAACCAAATGCCCTCTTTCATTTGGTAGGATCCCAAATCTATATTCTACCTCCAGCATTCTAAAAGTCATCTTATTGTTTGATGAAGATGGCAAGAATCATTACAACAATTCTGAAAGATTTATATCCATCAATAATATTAGTGAGTGAATTAGTGAGCTGCTTGATGGTAGCAGCAAGAAGAGTGGATGGCCTGAATGGCAAGGATCCTTGATATATGCCATCTCCTGGAAGCAGCACTACATGTGGAGGTACTGGATCGTGAAGAGAGCTGTGTCCTATAATGAACTGGGCCAAGTTCAGCACTCTGCTGCCTTGTGCATTCCTGTGCATTGGATTGGCTGCACCAGGCCACGATGCAACCAGTCAGGATACTTTCCACAGTGCATCTGTAAAAGTCTGTTGGTGTATTCGGTGACATGCCAAATTGCTTTGAACTTCTAAGAAAATAGAAAATAGAAATGCTGGCATGCCAACTTTGAGATTACATCTATATACTGGGCCAGGACAGGTCAACAGAGATGCTAAGCCCTAGTGTGCTGTTCTTGAAATGGCTCAAGTGGGAAACCAATTTGTGTACAAAATTCTTCCGTTTTTTTTTAGAAAATACACTGGTGGATACTGAAGTGCAAGCCAACAAAAGCAGTATTATTAGACCACATTTCAGGTATCTTATAGATACAGAATGCGGCAACATGAACTTTGCAAATTTGTACTGTGTTTGAAGAAATGGGATAAGTGGTCAGTTACTGAGTATATAATCAATAATGGCCAATGAAAATATTTTTTACCTTTATATTGAAGGAATGCCAAGGACGGGTACAACCCACCACCAACTCATTTCTTCGTAGTTCTTACTAGCTGCAAGAACAAAATGCAAAGCCCTCTGCAGTGCAAGGACTCACTGGATGTATTGGCTTTCATTCTGCCTCATAGACCTGACAACAGTGAAAGTTGCGCAGTAAGTAAACCTGGAAGCAATAGGAGATGGGAATCACACATAGAAATTAATTGACTGACGTGTACCATTATTTTTTTAAATGTAAACTTTTAATGGACAAAGAAGGGAGTTTGTGCTTGGAGTCAGAATGTAGGCAAGGTACTGGGAACATTGTGTCTTCATTTACAAAGAAGGACGGAGAACAGCATGATCAGTGTGGAGAATATTAATGCAAAGGCAGTTTAAGATTAAAAAGTAGGTAGTGTTGAGGTTTTTGAAGAGCAAAAGATAGCTAAATCCCAGGGTCTGATGGGATCTATACCAGGTTATTATGAGAAGCAAGAGAGGAGATTGCAGGGGCCTTGACATAGATCTTTGCAACTTCTTGTCAGAGGCAATATCCTAAAGGGTCCTGAAGAAGGGTCCCGACATGAAACATCACCTATCCATTTTCTCCAGGGATGCTGCCGGACCCGCTGAGTTATAACCAGGATTAGGTGGTATTAGGTGATCAATTGTTGGCAAAATTGGATTGTTTTCTCTGGAATGCCTGAGATTGAGGATAGACACAATAGAAGTATGTAAAATTATGAATCATAGAGCAGATAGATTCAGAATCTTTTTCCCAGAGTACAAATGTCAAGACCAGCAGGCATAGCTTTAAGATGCGAGGGACAACGTTTAAAGATGTGCAAGTTAAATGTTTGATTTACGCTGAGGGTAGAGGGGGCCTAGAATGGGTTACCAGGTGTGTCGTGGAGGCATATACGATAGTGGCATTTGAGGCTTCTAGATGGGCACATGGATATGGAGGGATATGGTTCACATACAGGCAGATGAGATTAGTTTACCTTGGCATTATGTTTGGCATAGACACTGTGGTCTGAAGGTCCTGTTCCTGTGCTGTTCACTTCTATGTTTTATGTTCTAACGTAGAATGTAACAAGCTAGTTTTATCTTTTCAGTTTGCTGTGATTAAATGTTTAAATGTCATGAGGTTTTATTTTTAAATGTCATGAGGTTTTATTTTCTGTTAACATATTCCTACTACATTTCAAGATAAATATGTGCATGCTGCATAGATTAATGAATGGTGTTCTTTGGCAGGATGGCAAAGAGGAATCCCAGTGGGTAGAGGAGCGAATCTGGGCTCACAGAGCTCGAGTACGGGATGTGGAGTTGATCACTGGACTTGATCTTTATCAAGAAAGCAAGCAGCCAGTCACAGAGATCTTGCAGCTCAAAACATTTCTACCAACAATTGAAGATCAAATTTGAGTGCCTTGTCAATGGTAATAGTATTTTTAACAATTTTTTTATGCATAAGTGAATTTAAGTGCACTTTAGGGAGGCTTTGTAAACAGGTTCTGGTAGAACCCAAGGTGTTAGAGTACAGAAAAGGTAATGGAAGTGTGATACAATGGAACAAGTCACCTCTTTTGTTACATATTCAATTGAAGTATTTTTTTAATTTCCAGATTTTTTAATGGATTTGTTATTGCCTGTCAAGTTTTTTTTTTAAGCATAATTTTACAAGGAGACAAATTCCAGTGGAAATATTAGATTGAGATTTACCATGCATGTCCAGAATAATGTGCTGACATTTAGGTTCAAGATTCATTTTAATTAAACCTGTACTCATATTTGGAAGATTGATATGACCAGACAAAATTGAATGTACTGCTTCTGAAACCAGATCTATGAAAGGTATAATTTCAACATTTGCACTATAAAAATAACATTATAACATCGTTGCAGTTGCATTTCAATTTGATATTAAAAAAATATAGCTTTCATGTTATATCTTCCCCCATACAGATTAGTATATAGTCACCCCTTAATGTTATACAATCAAGATGATTAATTTGTCCATGTTGCCCTCACCTTCTGGAGAATTTTTAACAGGTGTGGTCTCTGTGCCAGAAGTAGTATATACATTTGAGAGGCTTTAACGTTCACCAAATAGATTTGTGGGATGGTGGATTCATTGTTTGAGGAGAGATTATGCAATCTTTGTGATTAGAAGGATAAGAGATGATCACATTGAAACAAAACCTCTCATGAGGCCTAACCAAATAGGTAGGGTGTTAATGTTTTCCCTGCCAGAGATGAATAGAACCAGGAGTTAGCCATTCAGCAGTAAAATGAGAATAAATTATTTAATCCAAAAGGCTTGGTCGCTGATTACATGCAAGGCAGAGTTCAATAGCAGTTAAATCATGTGGATTGATGTAGGAAAGAGGTGCTGCAGTTAAAGATTAGCCATGATCATATTGAATGGAGAATTTACAATGGGCCAAATGGCCTTCTCCTGAGAGGTGTTCTGGATACATTTAAAAAATGTTCTCAAAGTAACCGTCTCCTACACTTATCACCATAACCAGACCAAATTACATGTAAATATTCATTGTTAAAGAGTTATATAGCATGGCAGCTGGTCCTTTGGCCCACCTTGCCTATTCTGACCAAGTTAGCATCTTGGCTGGTCGCATTTGTCCAGTTGGCCCATACCCATCTAATCCTTCCTATCCATAGATTGGTCCAAATGTCTTAAGTCGTAATTGCATCCACTTCTAAAGCTTCCTCTGGCACCAATTTGGGAGTCATCCACAATCTACATTAACAATTCGGATGACAAACAACACCTTCACTACCCTTTTCCAGTCGGCTTAGCATTCATCCCTACAGCACTCTCGTGGTCACACATCTCCAATGAGAAACAACCCTTCACAACTATCGAAGGTAGACACAAAATGCTGGAGTAGCTCAGCAGGACAGGCAGCATCTCTGGAGAGAAGGAATGGGTGACGTTTCGGGTTGAGACCCTTCTTCAGACTCTATATGATCTGAAGAAGGGTCTAGACCCAAAACATCACCCATTCCTTCTCTCCAGGGATGCTGCCTGTCCTGCTGAGTTACTCCAGCATTTTGTGTCTACTTTTGATTTAAACCATCATCTGCAGTTCTTTCCTTCACAACTCTCGTTTGACTCCTGTCTCCCAGCCAATTTTGAATCCAGCCAATTGGCTAGCTTGTCTTGGATCGCATGTAATCTAAACCTCCAGACTACTCTACCATGTGGGACCCTGTCAGAGGCCTCGCTAGAGTCCATATAGACAAGGTCCACTGCCCTGCCAGCATGAATCTTCTTGAAGAACTCTTGGGACATATGTGAAAATATTTCCCATGCACAAAGCCATGCTGACAATCTCTAATCCGTCCATTCTGGTAGATCCTGTCGTTAAGAATCCCCTCCAACAATAATTTTCCACCACTGATGTCAGGCTCACCAGCTTGTGGTTTAGTTTACATTCAGAAATACAGTACGGAAACAGGCCCGTCGGCTATCGATAGTTTGTTCTCAGTTAACATATAAGATTGTTAAGGACTTGGAAACATGTTCCCGATGTTGGGGGAGTCCAGAACCAGGGGCCACAGTTTAAGAATAAGGAGTAAGCCATTTAGAACGGAGATGAGGAAACACTTTTTCTCACAGAGAGTGGTGAGTCTCTGGAATTCTCTGCCTCAGAGGGCGGTGGAGGCAGGTTCTCTGGATGCTTTCAAGAGAGAGCTAGATAGGGCTCTTAAAGATAGCGGAGTCAGGGGATATGGGGAGAAGGCAGGAATGGGGTACTGATTGTGGATGATCAGCCATGATCACATTGAATGGCTCGATGGGCCAAATGGCCTACTCTTGCACCTATTATCTATTGTCTATTATCCCACTCTCTTGTCTAGTCCCAATACATTAGGGGTGCTTTTAGAGGCCAAACCTGCACATCTTTGTGATGTGGGAAGAAACAGAGTGATCACAGAGGGAACATGCAAAATCCACACCAAGAGCTCCCAAAGTCAGAATCAACCCCCTGTCTCTGGCACTGAGAGGCTTGATTCCCTCGCTTGTCCTTGCTGACCTTAATAACAGCAAAATAACTACCACCCTTCCGTTTTACAAAACTTCACTTGTGGCAAAAGATGATGCAAATTTCTCTGCAAGTCTGCAATTTCTTCCCTAACTTCCCACAAAGTCTGAGGCTGCATTTGATCAGGCTCTGGGGACTTTATCCATCTTAATGCGCTTCAAAACCACCAATGCCTCCTATTTGGCAATGCATACAAGATCCAGTCGTCACCCCTCAAACACTAATACATTTTAACATTGTCTTTATTTTGGAAAAAGTGAGTAAATAAGTTGTTAAAAACTAAAATTTATCTAATAACTTTAATGGTCCTTTAATTTGAAGAATGTTATTGCATTGTATTAAACAAACAGGCAGCTAAGATTAATTGTTTTGAGCTAATCCAATGAAATCTTTAATGTTTTAGTATTGTAGTGGAGATCTAGTTTTTGAAACAGATTGGACAAATCTTTGGCAAACTCAGTAAAAATTACCACATTTTAAGATCAGCTGCACCTTTCTGGTTTCTGCTGCACCTCCAGCATTGTGGAAATCATGATTATTATTTTCTTGATCCATATATTTAAGTGACAAAATTCATGAATGTTTTAATTGATTTACTCATTCCAAACAATACTGAAATTGTATGGTTATATATTTGTATTAAAATGACATGATTAACCGTGAAATCTGAGTGCCTAATTTTTTGTCATGTTCATTTTCTTATACGGGTACAATTATAATTCTGACAATAAATATTCCATCTGTATTATTATGTTCCAAGTGGTTCCAAGAGGGGGCGTGGACCTGTACAGGTATGGCTGCCCAGCCTGCAGCTGTTCGTCTTTTCATCTCTTTTTTAAATTTTTAGTTAGTTAAAGTGTTTTTGTTATGGAGTTCTAGTCTTTTTTATGTGGGGGGTGGGGGGGGGGGGGAAGGGGGAAACTACCTTTCAGGGTCCCTACCTGGTCGGAGAGGCAGCTTTTCTCCGGGCTGCACTGTCGACCCGTCCTCGCGGCCTACCAGCGGGCCTGGAGCGGCGTTTCCTGAGGGGACCGCCCAGAACCTTGGCTTCGGCGGCGGCACAGCGCTGGAGCGCTATTGAGGAGCGGGCGATGCCTTGCCCGGGTCACCGCGCTGGAGCTCCGGTGAGCTGAAGACCGCCGAGTAAAAACATCGCGGAGCTGTGGGTCTGCGGAACGACCAGCCACGGGCGGCGACGCTGAACTTTTCATCGGGAGCCTGGGATCTCGCGACGAGATCGGCAGTAGTGGAGCTCCATCCGGCGTGGCCTTGTTGGCTTCGGAAAACCGCGGTCTCAAGTAAGGAGGCGGCCGTTCCAGGTGTCCCAAGCCGCTGAGAGGATTCTCCCGACGCCGGAGCACCATCACCCAGTGAGAACGGCCTGGAACATCGGGCCTCCGTAGCGGCGACTGCGGAGGCCTCAATAGGCCTGACTATGGGTGGACATGGGGATGGGACTGGACTTAGTGCCATCCATTGTGGGGGGATGTTTTTTATGTTAAAGTTCTTTATTATTGTCATGTTTGTATTCTTTTTTATGTGCTGCATTGGCAACAAGCATTTCACTACATCTAGGTGTATGTGACTAATAAAATAACCTTTGAACCTTTGCCACTTTTACTGCCTGTTTATTCTGACATTATTTTAAATAACACAGTCTACATCCTAAATTGTCATTGCTATGAAGGCAGTGGGATACAACATGTGAGTTAAATAGGGCAAACCTAGCCAAATGGTTACATTACAGGTCAAAACAAAAATGTAAGATTCTTCCTTGAATTAACCTAGTTGAGCTATGTAATGAAACAGAACAGTCGTTCTATATTCATTAATGCATAAACATTTAATTTAAATGAGTTTAAACCTATTTTCAGATGTACAGAGTTTTCTTCCCAAAAGTGAGAATTTTAAAATGACTAAAGGTGGCCGAAAAATACGTTTTCAGACGCAAGGAACTGCAAAAACAAGACAAGCCTGGAGTAACTCAACAGGTCAAGCAGCATCTCTGGTGAAAATGGATAGGTGACATTTTGGTCAAGACAGTGGTGCTGCTGTAGAGTTGCTGCCTCACAGTGCCAGAGCCCCGGGTTCGATCTTGACCTCTGGTGCTGTGTGGGTGGAGTTTGCACATTCTCCCCGTGACTATGTGGGTTTTCTCCAGGTGATCTGGTTAACAGCCACATTCCAAAGACATGCAGGTTTGTAGGTTAATTGGCTTCTGTAAATTGCCCCTAGCATGAAGGATGCAAAAGTGAGATAACATGGAAGTAGTGTGCCTGTTTCCACACACTATCTCTAAACCCTTCTTCAGACTGATTGTGGTAGGGCAGAAAGTAATTTTGAAAGGCTGCACAATTTCATTCTCACCTTAAACTGTTTTTGTTTTAGATCCTCTGACCTTGGGTAAAATGCTGACCTTGTATCCAATTTAAGAGTCAAGAGGGTTTAGAGAGTTTCATTGTCATATGTCCTAGAAACATAGAAACATAGAAACATAGAAATTAGGTGCAGGAGTAGGCCATTCGGCCCTTCGAGCCTGCACTGCCATTCAATATGATCATGGCTGATCATCCAACTCAGTATCCCGTCCTGAAAGGGAACAGTGAGATTCTTACTTGCAACAGCAGCACCAGAGGTTTTTAAACACAGTATTCAATAGACAAGATAACAAACAAAAAATGTAATAAATAAAACCAATATGAAGCCAAGATTATCCCTTTATATTTAACACTCCAGTGGGAACAAGCCAATTCATTCCCTACAGCCCATGGTTTTAAGAGGCCCAGTAATAACAACTTAGGATAGCTTCAAGTTATTCTGATAGCACCTCTCAAACCTGTAATAAATTTGCAGACGGTACATATTGTGTCAGTGACATTTTGCTGACAATTGAGAATAACTGATAGTAATTGACTGGACTAAATGGACCTTGAGTTTTATTAGTCTTAGAGTGATACAGTGTGAAACGGGCCCTTTGGCCCAACTTGCCTAAACATGTTCCAGCTACACTAGTCCCACCTACCTGCATTTGGTCCATATCCCTCCTAACGTGTCCTATCCATGTACCTGTCTTAACTGTTTCTTAACTGGCAGCTTGTTCCATAAACCCACCACCTTTGCGTGAAAAATATTATTGACAGGACATATCTAAACATTGATTATTCAACTGAAATGTTGAACACAGTTGCTGCCTACAACAGTGCATCACCAGCATTTTTTATTCCCAAGAATTGATGTTTGTTGTCCAAGACATTGAATGATAGATATGATTCAAGGACAAGGAAGTGAGAGCAGGAATAGGCTATTTGGCCCTACTGCACCACTCAATATAAAGGTTACTTAAGTTCCTCTTCCAGCATTCTCTGCATCACCACCAGGTGGAGACATTTCTCCTGATCTCAGTTCAATGTGGCCAGGACGGAATTGAGACTGGCCCAGTTTCTAGATTCTTCAGTCATCATACTCCCTACATCCAGTCAGTTTAGTTATGTTTGATTTTTTTTTTTCTAAACTATAGTGAACTCTACTGCCCGCCACCTAGACACACTTGTTCCTACTTATTCCCCCGTTTATCAACCAATTCTCAAACCATACCAGTATATTGCCCCCAATGCCATTTGTTCTAATTAGGCACATTAATGTCCGACATGCAAGTTTATCAAAACCCTTCTGATAATCCAAATATACCAAATCCACAAGCATGCCCTTATTCCTTTCTGTCAGTTAAATCTTCCAAAAGGAAAGTCCTGCAGATTTTTTTAACTCAACTTTGCTTCCACATCCATGCATATGTCATATTTTGTTCTTATGAATTAATTAATTAATCAGCTAATTAATTGATTAATTAATTAATTGATACGTTTATTGGCCAAGTATGTACACATACAAGAAATTTGCCTTGATGCTCTATTCACTAGAACAACACGACATACAGTAAACATTAAGAATAAAACATGATAGTTTAAACATGTGAATGAAATAAAATACCAGAGCAAAAAGAGGCTACAGACTTTTGGTTATTGAGTAGAGCTACTGCTCGTGGAAAAAAGCTGTTTTTATGTCTGGCTGTGGCGGCTTTGACAGTCCGGAGTCGCCTTCCAGAGGGAAGTGGGGGGAGGGAGGGGGGGGGGGGAAGGAAGATTACAGCCAACGACCTTCTCAGCTGATCGGACCAGACCATGATGGAGAAGGTGAGGACAGACTCTACAATGGCAGTATAGAATTGGACCATCATTGCCTGTAGCAGATTGCTTGTCTAGCTTGTGAATCAACTCTCGCAATTTGGACAACCAGATATCCATGAGGAGGACTTGGTAAGGTTGACTGGTCTGGGAGCAACTGACTCAATTTCAGTGGTCGATCCCATTTTGTTCTGTTCCGTACATTATAGCAGTGGATGCAATACAAATAAATGTCTTGCCAGGTCATTTTGGGAGTATATTTAAGAGTCAACTACTAATTCTGGAAAGTTTCATGATATCCTTAACTGATACCAGTGCTACCCCACTCAGATATCCAGATTTTGCAAATTTAAACCGATCCCTGGATTTCGAGTTCATGCCTCTGGATTTATGGTCCAGTAATTTACCCAGTGTGCCGATATTCCCAAGGACAGTAATAATATTTAATTCCTTTGTCAATTAGCCTAAAAAAAAAATTGGTTGTATATATCTAGGTATTTTCAGATAGACACAAAATGCTGGAGTAACTCAGCGGGACAGGCAGCGTCTCTGGAGAGAAGGAATGGGTGACGTTTCGGTTCGAGACCCTTCTTCAGACTAGGTATTTGCATTCATTTAACATGGAAGATAGAACAGGACAGCACAGGAATAGGCTCTTTGTCCCACAATGTCCATGCCAAATATGAATCCAGGTTAAACTAATCTCCTATGCCTGCATATGTGATCCATATCCCTCCATTCGTGCCTATCCAAAACCCTCTTAAATGCCACTATCATATCGTCCGCCACCATCATACCTAGCAGTATCTATACGGAGTTTATAAATTCTCTCTGTGACCGTGTGTGTTTGCTCCGGGTGCTCTGGTTTCCTCCCACATTCCAAAGATACATGGGGGCTTGTAGGTTAATTGACCTGTAAATAATTCCTAGTGTGTAGGATGGAATTGGTGTATGGGTGATCGTGGCCACGCTGACTCGGTGGGCCAAAGGGTCCGTTTCTACGCTGTAACTCTAAACAAAACTAAAAAGGAACTCAACAACATAGCTTTTTCACTACTTTTTAAAAAAGGCATCACATAAATGCTAGGCCCTTCAGAGGAAAAATTGTCAAACAGAAAGCATACAGCAGCTACAAATGGAGAAATAAGAATAGGTAATCAGATGTTTGGTTAGATCTAGGTTTCAAGCAGCACCTTAAAAGGGAAGTGGAAATGAACAGTGAAGAAAACCAAAGTCTGTGACCCCAAAAAATATTTGAAACAATCAGTCATTTAAAAGGAAGGAAATAACGACAGAGCAAGGAAATAACAAGGATACAAAATAACTTAAGAAGAGGATTTCAAAGCACGAGGCAGGGATAAACTTAAATATTCTCTACTCCGGAGAGGAGGGTGGAAAGAAGGCCACAGTCAAAATATCAATGAGGAAGGCAAGAAGAAATATTACATTTTGCAGAGATAAAAAGCTAAATTCTATAAACACATTAGTAAGGAACCTTGAAGGGGGGGGGTTATAGACAGGATAATTCCAGGGGAAACTAAAAAGGACAAGGCAGAAAAAGCAAGTCATTGCTTCACATCGATATTCACTAGAGAGATAGATAAAAATCATCTTGTTTGATGGTAGGAGTGAAAGGCCTGTAAATACAATATATATGGAAATATTTAGGCAAATTAAATCAGAGGGTATATCACTGGTCTGGATGAATCATATACAGGCACTTTCAAAGAATGAGGAAGCACGCATTACTCCACACATTTGATAAGGAAAAGATGTAGTAACCAAAGACTGGCAGGTAAGTAATGTAATACTAATATTGGAGCTTCGAATCTGTTAATTTTACATTGGTGGTGCAAAATAAAATGGGATCCGTATGCAAGAATACCTGAATAACATCTCTAAAATTAAAAGTATAATGATGAATGAATAGTCAGAGTCATACACCATGGAAACAAGCCCTTTGGTCCAATTCATTTAAGCCAACAAAGGCATTTTCCCGAGACAGTCACATTTGCCTACATTGGGCCAATATCCCTTCAAAACCTTTCCTATCCACATATCAGTTCCTGTGCTGTACTTTTCCACATTCTACATCTTTCCAAAGCACATCTTCATTCTATGCTCTCTACTTCCAGATAACCTGCCCCGGGAAAAAGACCGACAATCTTTCTTGATTTTAAATACATTATACATATACTTTAGAAATATTTAATGTGGTTCAGCCATATCTGATTAATTATTCATTGTAGAGGATGCAGGCTACATAACCGGCTACATAGCTGGAAAATTGGGATTTGGAAAGGAGGACGAAGCTCAGAAAACTTTGCAGTTACCAGGGCAGCAGGTGGAGATGTAGGCTGATAATTTCCCAGATCCTGATGGATTTCAACCAATGGCCTCTTTTTTTTTTTTTTAAAAGGGGCCACTCATGATGGTTGATGTGTTAATTTCAATTTTCCAAATTTCAGACAAGCTTCCATTAAATTGAAAAATAGCATCTTACAGTAGTTAATTAACCTGCCAACCTGCACATTGATTGTGATGTAGGGAGAAACCCAGAGAGCACACACATGGCCTTGATTCACAAGTGGCTAGAACACAGTTTTAATGTTGCTAGTTACTTGCTAACAGAACATTATTGTTTAGTACTGTGAAACATAGGGAGGTTATGTTTCAGTTAGAAAGGACATTGGTGAGACCACACATAGATTGTGTACAGTATTGACTCAGTCTGAAGAAGGGACCCGACCCAAAACATCACCTATCCATGTTCTCCAGAGATGCTGCCTGACGCAGTGTGTTACTTCAGCACTTTGTGTCTTTTGTAAACCAACATCTACTGTTCCTCATTTCTGCAAGTAATGGGCCTGTCCCACTCAGGCGATTATTTGGACGACTACAGGCGTCTGCCGCAAAATTTTCAACGTGTTGAAAGATTTTTGGCGACAGTGGTGACAATTTTTGCTGTCGTAGGTTGTCGTAAGTGCTGTCGTAGGTTGTCGCCAGGTGTCGTAGATGAATTTCATTAAAACTAGTCCCTGGCATTCGCCACAAGAGTGCCTGAGTGGGACGGGCCCATTAGAATTCCATTGTTCCAGTCCCAGATCATATGACCATCAAACACCCTTCACAGTGAAACTAAGGTGATAAGAAAGTACAAGAAGAGGTTTCTTTCAAACTCATGAGTTTTTCAGGCAATAGTGGAACAGGGGAATCATTATGCATCAAGTGGATGGTGAGCCAGTTCTGAATTACAGAGTCCCTGGGGACAGTAGGAAGCCACCAGATTTACAGCGATTGTTTGTCAAATACATTTTAAAATGACTTGTAATGCATTACAAGCAATATTTTTTTTAAATAGCCATTACCATCTATGAAAGTCACATGATACATAGCAATGGAAGCAAGAGTAGAAATAATATTGTGATGACCAACATGGAAATTATCCAGGTCAGATATTTTCTCTGTGACAGTATCCCTCAAAGATTCTCAGCACATCCAATATCTTGACAAAACGACAATGTGTCCATTGAACACCAATAACAAACCCTCAACTGATTTAAAAATAAAAGTTGAAAAGTTCAAGCACAGTTTAGGATCTTGCCAACAATGACTGACTCTTGCTTCTTAAAACAATTGCTTTGCTTCATTTTCCACTTAGAGCATGCTCTCTCCTTTCAATTTAAAATGCTGAATGGAAAAATCTATGATTGTCACGAGTGAAGTATTGGAATGATTACTATCTCTAGAAATTGTTACCAAAGAGGAAGAGGAAGATTCAATAAAAATTAGAGGGGTAACTTTTCACACTGAGGGTGGTGGGTATATTAGGTATGTTGCAAAGCCTACCTGAAGCGTCGCTGAATATCTGCCGCTGAGGTTGTGCGCGATTTTGGCGCCGTTTAGAGGGGGCGGGTTTAAAACGCGATTTTCTCTAAGCTGTTCCAATCGAAAATGTTCAGCCTAGTTAATTATTAACGAAAAATCGCTGATAGACCCCGTCGCAAAAGCTATTATTAGGTTTAAAGGCCTTGAATAATAGTTATAGTAGTTTAAAAATCAATCTTTAAACCCGCGACCGTCAGCAACCGCAGGGTCTCATAAAGAAAATAGCAGAAGGTAGGTTGTATATTTTTACATTCAAAAGGGCTTCTAAAGATCCTTTTATACAAAATTTAATATTGCGAGTAGCTCAATTTGGGCCCATTATATCGCGCAGTATTTTTCTCGGCATTTGAGGCACAAATCTACCGCAATGTGAACGTTCTAAACCAGCGCGTTCCACAGGGACCCACTGGAAAGCTGATTTAAATGGGCATTTATTTACAGCAATTGAACACTAAATTCCTTCCATTTGGCCTATAAATTAATGTAAATGAGATTTAAAAATCATGTTTTATTGTGAATTATTTGTGAATATTATTTGGACATTTAGGCTATTTAAAAATGTTAATTATTTATTAAGAAATGGATAGGTGTTTAGATCTAGTCATTGAAGTCTGAAATTAGCTACAATTAGGTAACTAACTAATTATATGCTTTAATTTCAGGTCATCCAAGTAAGATTATTTTATATTTGTTTCAGAATGCTTCAATCTATGATAACTGAAAATTTCATTCAGTTCTCTTAATTTTTAAGAAAGTTATGGGCTTTTGACTGTTCACGATCACAGCTTTTTTGTTATGTCCATAGAAAGTCAATAGGGAACAAGATGCTCATTTCCCAGTATGAAAATGGCCATAACTTTTTAAATACTTGAGATATGAAAGTGAATTAGGTGTCAAATTAAACTTATTTTTATGCTTTATCTGATGGGATAAGTTACAGACTTGATTTTTAAAATCTCAAAATTTTGTAACATTGCTAGGTATATGGGACAAGCCAGAGGAGGAGGTTGAGGCAGGTACTATCATAACAGTTAAGAGACATTGGACAGGTACATGGATAGGACAGGTTGAGAGGGATATGGGCCAAGATGGGGCATGGTTGTCAGCATGAGCAAGTTGTGCCGAAGGGCCAGTTTGCACGCTGCATGAATCTATGAACTCAGGCAACATGCAATGGATGGGTGACACTACGTGTCAGGATCCTTCTTTGGAATGATAGTAAAGCGGATGAGTGGGGAGGGGGGGGGAGGGGAAGGAGGGGGAGAACTCTGGGAGAGGTGCACGATCTTCGGTTTCCTCCCACACTCGAAAGACGTACAGGTTTGTAGGTTAATTGGCTTGGCATAAAAATGTAAATTTGATCCTAGTTAATGTGCAGGAATCTCTGGTCGTTGTGGGCTCGGTGGGCCGAAGGGCCTGTTTCTGCGTTGTATCTCTAAACTAAATCTGGTACAATTTACAGCCTATACAACCCAGGATGTAATATTTACCTGTTGGTTTAGGTTAGATATCCCAGGCTGTAGTTGTGATATTGTGAGGTAATATCTATATATTTTTAAACTCTATTTCCATTGCCATCCAGGGAATAAAGTGTTCTTCAGCCAGCAGTACTGCTGGCTGAAGAATTGGTTTAAATATTGTAATGCATTAGTCCACTTAGTTCCCTTGATTTGCTTCCATCAACACCCAACATTAGGAATGAACAATAAATACCTGCTTGGTCATCAAGGATTAAACTACTAACAAATTTGATATCCCTCTTGGAAGGGAGGATCTGCCTTAGTTTAATAAGGTGTTGTGGAATCTTTTATTTACTAATAAAAACTAAAAAAAAGGCACAATAACAATTTTTATTTCATCAGAAAACATTTTTAAAGACAATAGTGAAGCTTCTCAACTTGGACAACCACTACAATATTTGCATTTAACCATGTGTGTCTTAGGGCAGCACAATGGTGCAACGGTAGAGTTGCTGTCTTAAAATGCTTTCAGCACCAGAAACCTGGGTTCGATCCCAACTACGGGTGCTGTCTGTACATTCTCCCCATGACCGCGTGGATTTTCTCTGAGATTTTGTTTCCTCCCACACTCCAAAGACGTACAGGTTTGTAGGTTACTTGGCTTAGTATAAGTGTAAATTGTCCCTAGTGTGTGTAGGATTGTGTTAATGTGCAGGGATCGCTGGTTGGTGCAGACTCGATGGGCTGAAGGGCCTATTTACACAATGTATCTCAAAACTATACTTGATATACTTTTTTTTTTGTTGCAAAAAAGCTGAATCTCCAGTAGCAGATATGGGGAGCAAGTCCTTTCAACAACATGTGAACTGGGAGGGGAAACCTCAACACAACTGGTGTTGAGGTTTTAGTTTCAACACATTTCACAATAAGCATCCAATATATGGGAAAGTGAAGTGCATGTGGAAACACTTCTGTCAACAGGGATTCCATCACTCATCTTCTGCTTCAAAGTGTAAATTAATGCCCCTGTCCCACTTAGGAAACCTGAACGGAAACCTCTGGAGACTTTGCGCCCCACCCAAGGTTTCCGTGCGGTTCCCAGAGGTTTTTGTCAGTCTCCCTACCTGCATCCACTACCTGCAACCTCCGGGAACCACCTGCAACCTCCGGGAACCGCACGGAAACCTTGGGTGGGGCGCAAAGTCTCCAGAGGTTTCCGTTCAGGTTTCCTAAGTGGAACAGGGGCATTACTCTCTTTGGTCATTACCATCAACTGCCCTGGTGTGATGATATTTTCCTTTGTAGCTTAGTTAATCGTCCTTTCACCTAAAGGAAATATGACAACCCGCTAATCATCTTACCCCATCCTCTGATAGGTAAGGCCTCAAGCAGTTGAATAAATGCATGCTGAGGCAAGATTACACCAATACCTTACAGCTGATGGGAGATGAGGCTGCTTATTCATCACTGATTGAGTTAGTGACAACATAAGTATCTGTTTATCAGATTAGAACACCCTGTCTGTTTATCCTTTTGATTCATTTAATTATCTTCTTTCCACTAAGTGGGAGGAACTATGAATTGATTATGTGTAGCAAGGAACTGCAAATGTTGGTTTATACTGACACAAAATGATTAATGACAATTCATGAATCAAATTTACTGTAAAATGTACTATATTAGTGGAGTGACTCAGGGAGAATTTGCACAGAGGTTCAGGAGCCTTGTTGAGGAATTAGGGCTGTGTTATGTGAGTGGATGGAAGCCTATCCCTTGATAGTTGTATATTTGAATGTCTGCCAGGAATTCACTAATATCGGAAAGAATAAATTATTCTGTCAAGCTTTAGATGCCATATTTCAAAGTAGTAAAATATAAAGAAAGGAGTTGTATGTATTAGCTTTTTCCTGACCTGCAGTTCTAAACCTGGCAAGCAGTGAAAGTAAAATTGTTTCATGAATTGCAATTAATCATCAATTAATCCAAAGGTTTGATAAGAATAACAGCCCGACTTTGTGATCTTAGAATGAAAATTCTGTAAAATGTCCTGAAGTTCCAGCAACAGAATTTTCACACTGAAACATGAGCTGCATTATTAAGCATTTTAAATAATATCTAGCTCATTACTGAGATTTAATAAGTGATTTTATGAAATCCCCCCTCCTCCAAATTATTTAATAACATGACAATAACTCCAATCCCGTACTTGTACAGGAGAAGATCAAGTCAAAACATTTTAATATGGTGTGTCGATTACACTGCATAATATACTAGAATAAAAGCATCATATTTTGTAACATGTTCCTAATGTATGCAATCAATCAATCAATCAATATTTATTACATGTCATTTGAACCTCAGTGAGGCTCAAACGAAACTCCGTTTCCACAGCCATACAAACAAATACAATATCCTACAGACATACACACAATTCAATTTACAAAAACATCCATCACAGTGAACCCACTGCGATGGAAGGCAAAGTCTTTTCTCTCCCGTTTTCCATTTCTCTCCCGATGTCCAAGCCCCAGGCGGGCGATGATAAGTCCCACGGCCATTTTAGGCCGCGCGGGGCGATGTATGGCCCCTCTCCCGGTCTAAATGTCACAAAGTTGGAGCCCCCGGCGGGTGCTGGAATGTCCCACGGCCATGAAGCCGCGCCGGGCGATGTACGGCCCCGCTCCGGGTCATTCCAACCCCGCGACTCGGGCTAGAGAAGTCGCGTTGCGGGAGCTCCGGAAAGTGGTCTCTCCATCCGGACCCGCGAGCTCCCGATGTCCCGACAGTCCACCGGACCTGCGGCTGCAGCTGGAGCCTCCGAGCTATGTGGTAGGGCCGCAGCAGCGAGTCACCACCGCTCCCCACGCTGCGATGCCGACCAGCCCCACGATGGTAAGTCCGCAGGTCCGCAGGCTCCGTGACTGGAGCCCCCGGATCGTTCAGGCTGGAGGCTGCTCCACGGTGCTAGGCCCCAATGACAACGGAGACCCGACAGGAAAAAGGTCGGGTCTCACGTACAGGGAAGAGATTTTAAAAAGTTTCCCCCCCCCCCCCCCAGCCCCCCACATATACACAGTTAAAAAACTATTAAAAAACACAAACAACTACATTTAACTAGACAAAAAATTAAAACAAATGTTAAGAGAAGGAATATTTGAAATTAATGAATGAAAGATCCATACAACATTGTGCTATGTAATTCCTAAATTAGAATAAAATGTATATTGACCATCTGATCCACTGCAGTATATCGTTGGGCTCTTATTGACTTCTACTTTGCCTCTTCACAGTTGGAAAGGATTTTAAACCCTGTAAAGGTGGCATAACTTTATCAAGGCTAAATACCTGTCTCTTCTACGTAATGCACTTATAGTTCAAGGATATATTATGTAGTAACTGTCCTCATGTTTATAGTATCTGAGGTGAACATGATCAACAGTTTCCATTACATCTGCAGATTGGTAATGAAAGGCTTAGATAGAATGGGCGTGGTGAGAATGTTACCAGTAATGGGAGAGTCTAGGACCAGAGGTTATAGCCTCAGAATAATAGGACGTACAGTACTTTCAAAACAGAGATGAGGAGGAATTTCTTTAACCAGAGGGTGGTAAGTCTGTGGAATTCATTGCCAGACAGCTGTGGAGGCCAAGACATTGAGTGCTTTACTGAAGTGGTTGATAGGCTCTTGGTTAGGAAGGATGTCAAAGATTATGGGGAGAAGGCAGGAGGATGGGGTTGAGAGGGAATAATAGATCAGCCATAATTGAATATTATAAATATCCTAAATCAATTTATAGTTCTACCTTGAAGCAAATTTGATGTAGACGGGCTGTATACTAATTGATTCTTCCAAATAATATGTACATTTAGATTGGCAAGTGCAATTAGAGGAAAACAAGTCACAAATTATCTTGGCAGCAATTTCTTTCATATTGTAAAGTTGCTATTGTTACATCCTGAATTATTTACCCCTGTTTGCATAACTAATTCCAAGCTCTATTGCATTTTAGAATTGAATTTATAGTGCTTGCAAAACAGTCTCCATTTCAGCTTGAAAGTCAGGGTCTGATTTGACTTCAACTGCTATGCAGTGGTTGCATGTTTTCCTTATGACCAAGTGTATTCTTCGAGTGCTCCTGTTTCCTCACAAAACCCCAAACCCATACTAGTTGTAGGTTAATTAACAATTGCAAATTGCATTTCTATGCAGGTAGATGGAAAAATTACCGGGGGATGGGGAGGTTACTGGGTAGAAACATAGACAATAGGTGCAGGAGGAGGCCATTCAGCCCTTCGAGCCAGCACCTTCATTGTGATCATGGCTGATCATCCCCAATAAATAACCCGTGCCTGCCTTTCCCCATATCCCTTGATTCCACTAGCCCCTAGAGCTCTATCTAACTCTCTCTTAAATCCATCCAGTGATTTGGCCTGCATTGCCCTCTGTGGCAGGGAATTCCACAAATTCACAACTCTCTGGGTGAAAATGTTTTTTCTCACCTCAGTCTTAAATGGCCCCCCCTTTATTCTAAGACTGTGGCCCCTGGTTCTGGACCCGCCCAACATTGGGACCATTTTTCCTGTGGTATGTGGGAGAGATCAGGTTACAGGAAATTAACTGAAGGAATGATGAGAATGCACTGACAGTTGGCATAAGAAACCCTCCTCCTATTGTGAGGAAATGGGAGTATTAAAATGAGTATCATATGATATCTAAAGTCCATCATGCATGCTTTGTCAAATGGTAAAGCAATCTAACAATAATATCATTTATATTGCATTTTGAACATCTTAGGACACTTTATTGGAGAGTCATCAAACAAAGTTTGAAATAGGCATGCCAAAGAAATGATCAAAGAGGAAGGTTCAAGACGCACCTTGTTGAAAGAGGTTTAGGGAAGATCGCATGAACTTTGTGCTTTGGCATCTGTGTTGCTAATGGGGGAATGGTACCGTTTGGATTTGTTCAAGGCCCGAATGGGAGGAATGCAGGTATTGTGGAGAGTTGTACGACTGAAGGAGATAACAGATACCACGGATTAATTTGAAAATAGGAATGAAAGCTTAAAATAAAGGGCCATTGCTCAGGCAGGAACTTAAATGGTGCACAACATTGACAAGTGAATGCATGGAGTCATATAGCATGGGAAACTGGCCCTTTGGCCTAACATCCCCATGCTGACCCAGATGCCCCATCAACGCTAATCCCATCTGCCTGCTTTTGTCCCATATCTTTCTAAACCTTTCCTATCCATGTAATTGTCCATTATATTTTAAATGTTGCTATAGTACTTGCCACAACTACTTCATTTGGCTGCTCATTCCATATACCCCCACCCTCTTGTGTGAAAACACTGTCCCTCAGGTTCCTATTAAATGTTTTCCCTCTCATCTTAAACCTAAGTATTCTTGTTTTTGATTCTACTAATCTGGATAACTACTGTGCATTCACCCTATCTATTCATCTCATGATCTTATACACCTCGATAAGATCACCACTCAGCCTCCTGCACTCCAAGGAATGTAGACCTAGCCTGCCCAATCTCTCCCTCTAACTCAGCCCAAGTCTTGGCAACATCCTTGTAAATCTTCTCTGCACTCTTTCCAGCATAACAAGATCCTTCCTATATCGGGGTGACCAAAATTGAACACTTCAATGCAGCCTCTCCAATATCTTGCACAACTGTAACATAACACCCCGACTTCTATACTCAGTAATGCACACTGACTTATGAAGGCCAAATGCACCTAGTCTTCTTGACCACCCTATCCACTTGTGATGACAGTTTCAAGGAACTATGCACCTGCTCTCCTAGATCCCTCTGCTCTACAACATTCTACAAGGGCCTGCCATTTACTTTGTAGGACCTACCTGGGTTGATTTCCCCAAATGTGACACCTCGCACTCATCTGCCTTAACTATTCCTCAGCCCACTTGATCAAGATCCTGCTGCAAGTTTTGATACCCATCTTCGCTATCTATACCACATACTTTAGTGTCATCTGCAAAATTATTAACCAAGTATCTTAGAGCATGTTTGACAACAGAGCAATAAAGTCAGAGATAGTCTTGTGCTTACAGGGGCTAAGAGTAGGGTGCTAAAATAATCATATCTATAGGTTCTACCATCCTCAGATGCAGTGTTGGATGATATTATGTAAATGGAAACAGGTCACCTTAATTATATAATGTGGTGCAAAACTGAACTCGCTATCAGATATGACACTCCTAGTTTGCAGGCAATCTAAATCACTCTGTTGATGTGGCAGAGGGTTAGCATTAGTATCCAGGAAATTAAATTTGCAGTTATTGTTGTGTGTTAATGTTCCATCTGTGTAGATTTGTTAATTATGAAAGGACTAATTAAGTTTGTATCAAAAATATATTTTATTCTGAACTAGAAAAGTGCAGACATTGAAATTTTGGTTACATTTCTCAAATGTTACAACAACTGTTCAAAAACAAAAATAATCAAACAGTCATTTTGTCAAATCTATAACTACAGTAATCAAAGATAATTCAAAATAAATCTTGATTTAAAATCTGTTGATCATGGAAGGGTTTCCACTTCATCTTTATGGCCTCTCAATATCCATTTTGCAAGGCCAACAAACAACACAAGGCACATTTAAATTAACTTAGACAACTGTACACATATATACATTATTTACAATATTACAGCAACAGTGTACAAGCAATGCAGTTTCAAAATCTAGGCTGAGTGCTGTGACATGTTTTTATTCTCTCATCACCATGTCAGTGTTTTCCTCTTTTTTATGCAGTGAGCTTTGCAGCCGAGAGGGTAAATCTTTCCAGTTACGTGGCATTGGATCAATTGCATAGTTTAGGCCATATCGCCCATCATTTTCCTGTAATACAAGGACTGGAAGATGTCATTGTCCATGGGGCAGTTATAGTGGCAGGCGCAGGTCTTGATGAACATCATCTTCTTCTTCATGAGCTCTCCATTAGGACATTTGAACTCGACGGGTAGGGTAGCGGTTCTGTGCGGGGTGCAGCATCGGCCATCGGTGCAGACGCCACAGAATTTGGTTCTGTAGGACTTCACGCTGGTACAGCCAGAGAATTCAAACTTGGTGGGTCTGTAAACCTTTGGAGTGCGTATACATCTTTTACCTCTCTGTGGGAGGAATGACAAAAGATGAAGTCCAATTACAAAAGAGTAAACTTGGAACAAATGCCAAGATAACTCAAAACAAAATCACAGTTTTTAATCTGCTGATGGAGCAAGGTTTTGTTTTTACCTTTATGGTCTCTTTTATGTTCATTTCACAAGGCCGGACAATGCAAAGTCTGGACTGTTTCTCCAGTCTGCACTCTCTGTTGTCATTGGTTACCCGGGTTGAGATGCCCATCCCACAGGTTTTAGAGCAGGCACTCCACTCAGTGGTCTGCATGAGGCAGTTGGCACGGAACATGGACGGGTCAGGCCCATAGGTCTCCTCTTCCCTGTAAGCTGGAGTAATAAAGATGAAAAATAAGTCAACTCTCCTCCATATTGCACATCAGAAGCAGTGACTGTTGAACTAAATCAACAATTGTTCACCTGTTTCCTTCAAATTGTCCAAGTTAGTTAAATATATTTTAATGATTGAAAAATATCAACTCATTAAAAATGTTATACTATAATGACTTAAGAATCTATGATTTAGCTCAGTTAATCCTGTTGTGGAATTTTTAATCTTCTTGTACTTGATCTCATTGTTACAAACATTGGCCTGATTTAATTATTTTATCCAAATCAATTTTCTATAATAATGATAATAGGTGTCTCTTTGGAGTTGATGCTTAATAATTGACAAACATCTTACCTGCCAGCACAGGCCCAAATACAGCGTCGTGAGTGGGTTGTTCACAGATCCAATCCTCACAGCATTTGCCAGGTACTTTGACCTTCTTGGGTAGTGGACAATCTGGGCTGGCCAGACGGATGCTGGGGCTGCAGACAGGGATGCAGCCCAGAGAACCATCCATGCAGGTGCAACTGTACTTGCAGCCGTTCTGAAAAGTCTCACCGCTCTTGTACACAACGCCATCCATCATGCAAGGAGCTCCATCCTTAGCTGCAAGAGACCACAAATGATATCTCCATAAGCTATTTAGTTTGACCAACAAAACATTGCAACTGATAAACATGCTGGTGGGGTGAAAGTGCTGCAATTTCACTACGCTTCTTGATTAATAGGGGCATCAAAGTTCATGGGGAGAAGGCAGGAGAATAGGGTTGAGGTAAAAAAATAGATCAGTCATGATTGAATGGTGCAGTAGACTCAATGGGCTGATTGGCCTAATTCTGCTCCCATGTTCATTGGTTTGGGCACAATATGTAAATTAATTTTCTAGATCATAGAAAAGAGCAGTAGGAAAGACGCATCCAACTCCTACAGCTGCAAGAGTATGTGCATATTAAAGCTCACTTCGATGATATTTAAATCTGCAAAATATAAAATGCTCTTCACCACTTTTGCTGAATGCGCGGCATTTCCCTCCCTCTTTATTTCAGCTACACGGGGTTCGGTTTAAATGCCCTCCCTCGGTTGCCCCTGGAACACAGTGTAACATAGTGCGTGTAGATGGTAGGTGGGGGGGAGGTGGGGGGGGGTGGGGGCTGCCGCCGACTCTTACCTGCACAAACACCGACTGTGGCGTAGGTGGCGTATCCGAAGTCGCAGAATAGGTCCTTGTGGTGATCGCAGGGCTGTCGCCGGGAGCACACCTCGCCCACTTGCTTGGCGCAGACCCTACAACATCCGCAGCCGTCCGTGATCAGGGAGACTCCGGGAGTGCAGACAGGTGTCAGCACCGGGCAGTCGCAGGGAGCTTGGCATTCATCGGCAGAGGCCTGTAAAGCACAGATCACACCAGTTAGAAACAAACATTGCATCCTGCAGATGGATGACACAGACCGAGCAACCTGGATTGCAACTTCTACTAAATAACGTTAAAATCATGAGTAAATCAACGTGGATATTTCCATTGCAGATCTTTTAAATCTGCAAGAAAAATACGAAATGGTGGAAATACTCAGCACATCAGACAGTTTCTCCATAGTTGTTCCTTTCTCATTAGATGCTGTTTGATCTGCTGGGTATGTATTCCCCCTCTTGTTTGCACGCACGGCGAGGCGAGTTTTCGCTTCGCAGCCTGCGTCTGATGGATATTTCCTCGGCCTCTGTAAGCGCAGAGTAACTCACCAAATAAGCCAGTGTCATCAGTAGGAATGGTGCAAAGTTAACGTTCTTCAGTACAGCAAACATTTTGTTTCGCACTGGAGTTTTCTCTTCTTCCACTTGCAAGCTGTTGCAAACGGGGTCAGTCTTCAGAGCCTTGTTCTTGCTGTTGTCTCTGTCTCTGTCTCGATCAGTTTGTGTGTGCTGTACGGCTGAAGCGACGGCTTTTTATCCTGTTTCGGCAGGGCTGACGTAAGCAGGCGGCCGCCCAGGCCAAGCAGACTTGCCTTTGGATCAACACCAACATTCCTGGGCAGCTTCGCAGTTCCTGCCTCACACCGGATTGTATCTGACCTCTTGACACGCCGCATACCTCCAGGCCCGGCGCATTTCAAAATAAGAGCGACACGGGCTTGGGTCTGGGGACTTGCCTCTGTTCAAATGCCCACACTCGCTGTTTCAATGTGAAACACCTTGCACTTGAAACATGGTGTGTTCAGCACGTTGGCGAGAGGGTGGAACATGAAATGCTTACCAATTCAAACGTCCAACTATCTATTTCATTTCACGCCAAGGAATGCATTTATTAAATTAAATTTAAAGCATTCGTTGAATATAAAGTGTTGGAGCAGCGAACATTGGCAGAGGAGTGGCAAGGGGGTTGTTATGTCTACTGAAGTTTCCAAGATCGCACAAGAACGTGTTGGAATGTCGTGCTTTTTTTGATTATTTTTATTTCCCACTGCCCGATCAGATATTAGACAAGTTTCAGACAGCCAAGATTGCAGGAAAGCGGCTAGACGATGTGTGTGTATACATCAGGACGTGCACCTTCCCCCCCTCTGGGTCGTGATCCTAGACGTGGATTGCGAGTTTCAGATCTGGCAGCTGCACTCGGAAATTAAGAGGAAAATGAACGAGTGACGGCTCGCAACCACATCAACAAGTCGAGGGAATGTTAACATCAGTCAGTCTGAGAACAGGCTGCCTGTCGATTTGTGGCGGCCTCTGCTCCAGCTCTGCCCTCGACAAGGGGGTTTAATAATAATATCAGAGTAAATAGCTCAGACCTAACCTTCAAACGCAACTTCATTTTGGAAAGGCAGAAAAGGGTATCTGGACAGGTAGTTGAATGATTCAATGATATTTCATTGTCACACGTAAAATAAAATGCTTTGTTTTTGCATACAATCCAGTAAAATAATGTAGAATACCTCACCCAGGCAGTACACGTCTGTGGCCACCTTTTGGTGGCTGCTGAATGAGCAAGACATGGGGAGAGGCACAACGATTTGCTGATGCTGGAATCTTGAGCAAAAAAACAAAGTGCTGGAGTAACCCAACAGGTCAGGCAGCATCTCTGGAGAACCATGTAGGCGATAGTTCGGTTCGGGACCCTTCACCAGGCTGATTATAGTGGGGGGAGAACGAGGTGCGAATGGGTGTAAGAGGGAGTGGGGTGAAAGGAGTACAGGATATGGAAATAATGTGGGCAATTGGGATTAGTAGAGATATTTATACTAGTTGGTTGGCATAGATGTAGCAATGTTACAACATTTTGAGATTTAAAAAATCAAGTCTGCAATTTATCTGATCAGATAAAGCATAAAAAGAAGTTTAATTTAACACCTAATTCACTTTCATATCTTCAGTATTAAAAAAGTTATGGCTATTTTCATACTCGGAAATTAGCATCTTGTTCCCTATTGCTTTTCCATTGACTTAACACAAAAGCTGTGATCGAGGACAGTCAAAAGCCCATAACTTTCTTAAAAATTAAGAGAACTGAATGAAATTTTCAGTTATTATAGATTGAAGCATTCTGAAACAAATATAAAACATCTTACTTGGATGACCTGAAATTAAAGCATATAATTAGTTAATTACCTAATTGTAGCTAATTACAAATTTGACCGTTGTGATGGAAAGAGTAATAAACACCCAGACTGCCTTGAAAATTCAAAAATGTCATATTCTCAAGATCAGAACTTTAATATTATTGTATTATATGCTGTAAGTCCGTAACAGATAGGTAAATAAATTACAATTTCTAGCAATAGACCAAGTCTTTATGGAGAAGATCAGTTGCTAGCTGGTACATTGACATATCATAATCAGTAGCATCATCATACTCCCCAGATTGTAATCAATAAGCAACTCTGTACACCTTGTTTTTCCTCAACTTTTCAATTTTGGCATTGTAACTACAAGTTTTTGCTCTTCAAACCAGGCATGACATGCCTTTCTGCCCACTACTTTCCCATTAAAAATGTCCTGTAGATTCCATTTCTTAAGAAAAGGATAATTATTTTAAATAGCCTAAGTATCCAAATAACAAGCTAATCCCATTCACACAAGAATTCACATTATAACATGATTTTTAAATCTCACTGTCATGAATTCTTATGCCAGATGGAAGGAATTTAATTCCCATAAATTAATCCAGAAACATCCTCTCAAAATATAATCAAAATGATTATTTTTTGCACAATACATGTGACTCAAACTGTTGTGAATATTTAGTTTAAAAATAATGATCATGGAGAGAGAATAACACAAAATATAGACAATTTGGACGGCTTATGACATGATTGTCTAAAAAAAGGGCATTTAAATCATCTTGCTTCTGGAACGCGATCGATTGGAACGTTGCGATTGCGGTGAATTTGAACTCCATATCGGCAGGAAAAACACTGCCGGTTCGTATGGGGCCCAAATCACATTTTCGCGACGTAAAATTAAATTAAAGCCATCCCAAGAAGCAAGATTATATGTAAAATACACGATTTACACTTTGTTTCGTCCCGTTCTTGCGATCCGTCACGTTGTAGGCGTTGTGGGCGTTCGGTCGACTTTATTTTAATCCAAATATTAAATTGTCCAGTGATTTAAAAATATATATATAGCGTGAACGGGAGTCGGATCGATTTTTCTTCAGCAGCTAGCAGCCCGAGGAAGTCCGCCTCAGACAGGCAGTACAAAACGGCATTTTAAACCCGCCCCCGTCAAAGGTGCGAAAGTCGCCCACATGGCCAGTGGCAGAACTGCAGATAAGAAGGTAAGTTTTTTTAACATCGCTAATAGATGTAGTTGGGCCAAAGAACCTATTTCTGTGCCAAAGAACTCTATGACTCTAAAGGACACCCCAAAATCTCTTTTGGGCCCATGTACGGGTTGTTTCAGGTGACCTGGTGATATATGATCTAAATATCTTATACTAGGTGTGCAGTAGCAAAAATGTAATCACTTCACTACATTATCACAGAAGTGAGTGTGGCACAGAAGCCATATTCCTTCAGAATAGACAGGGCTAAATAAAGAGTTTGGTTCAAGTGATGTTTTTGTTTAAGTAAGAAGCTTTCTGGGGCAAAAGATTGAGGAAGGAATTTCCGTGCCACAATTGCTTGAGACATACCAGGCTGAAGAGATAGGGTTTGGACAAGGAAAAGCAGAGTGTTGGAAACCTGAAAGGGATCACAGAGAAAATGGAGAGTGAAGCTGGTCATGTTAGTGAACAAAATGAGAATGTTATCTATAGGAGAATGGAGTCAATGTGGTTAACAAACAAAATATAGTAGATGGACCAAGGTTTGATAGATTGTATTCAGCAAGATATTGAATAAACTGAATCTCACAGAAGCAGATGAAGAAATCATCTAGGAATGTTCATCCAGCCAATAACAAAAGCCCTCTTGAAGGTTTTAGTTGAGGGATTGTCAGGGCCAAAGACAGAGGTGTTACCAATGTGGAAATAGGTGGTCTTTGAGGGGAATTGGGTTTCAAAGTGATGTCCACTGATATTGACATAAATATATTTAAAATATAAAAAAGATGACACTTGATCCTATGCTTAATGAATAGTATTTCATGCAAAACATATAACCAAATATAAATAATTAAGGGAAGTTAAACAGGAGGATGATCACTATGCAAATGCACAGTCAGGACCATTTGATACATGATATATTGGGCGAGGGACTGGATGAGTGGGCAAGGTGCCAAATATGAAATTACTTCAATTATTTGATGTGTTTTCAGAATATGATTCAAGTAACAAGGAAAGGGTGATTTTTGGTGGTTGACAAATTTCCAAAGTACATTCAGTACTCGAACGAAAGGGTTAACATGCATCTTGTCCATTCAATGATATTTCACAGTGGATAAACGTGACATTATATTACAACTTGTTCACAGCCTGTGCAAAGAAGGGCAGGGAATTCTTGCAGCAACCAGGCTAAAGTCCATCGTTCAACCATGAGAAATATCTTAGCAATTATCGAATTTCCTGTTTGCAGGATCTTGCTGAGTTAGAGTGGCTGTCTTGTTTGCCTCTACTGACTACACTACTGAAATACTAATTGGCTCTGAAACATTTTAAGTTTTCTAAGGCCATGAAGGGTAAATGAAAAACAAGATAAAACACTGGGATGAGATAAAAGGCAAATTAATTTAAGATAGCCACACATCTCATTTTTAACTGAAGAAGGGTCTCCACCCGAAATGTCACCCATTCCTTCTCTCCAGAGATGCTGCCTGTCCTGCAGAGTTACTCCAGCATTTTGTGTCTATCTTCATTTTACACCGTCTTGTATTAATAACTTTGTTTAAAAAAAAGAAATCAATTTAATTTTGAAGACACCAAGTACAATACGAGTTTCATGTTAAAGACATGTTTGAATTTGAAAATACTGTAAATCCAATTTATGGATGGATTGACTGGAGTCTTGGCCAGATTAAGATTAAATTTGTGCTAATTGGTTACATAGCAGACACGATTGAATGTGTTTATTCCACTTATGCACATGCAATATAATGTAGTTGGCAGTTGGGTGGAATGTGTGGCCTTAAGGTGATTAATGTGCTGCCATAAACTGGAAGTGCTGGTTGCCATTGGTATCGTTTGATGTACCCTTTGTAGAACAGACCTCCTGGTTTTTAGAGGTGGTGCCAATCTTCTGTACATGGGTTTCTGCCTCTGACCAAAAACACACCTGAATAAATTTTTAAAAGTAGAGTGCAGCTGATTCTGTTTAGGTGTCTGACTATCAGAAGGCAGAATGGTTAAGCAGCAAGGAAAGGTCCCTGGATATTACTGGGGGATGCGGGCTTTTGTCTTGGATTTGGATATGCACACTAAATGAGCTCCAAATTGAAAATGGAGAAACACGTGAGCATATCTAGCAATATCTCAATTTTACCAAAGCATTGACTATATTATTGATCATTTATGCATTAAAGTTATAAATTTATTGCAGACTGTACAATTTGAGCACAAATGTACTCCAGGAAGTGCAAATTTCAGGTGAGAATGAGAGGTGATCTTATATTCCAAATAAGATTAGTTCTGCGCCAAGTACAGTGCGAGTGTCATGTTAAGAAGAAACCTCACTAATGTTTGAACAAACGTACCTTACTTCTGAAATGGTTGTCGCAACCAGCTAAATGAGATTACTAAATGATTTGTGAAGGGACTACAGCTAGAGGTACACAGCATTATTTAAATTTTTTTTAAAAAGTAATCATTTCTGGCCGTTTTTGCTGATAATTGGCTGGTAACATTTGTACCAAATAATTGATGGGCAAATATAATTCCCACCATAGAACGAGATAATTATGACGTAATCTAGCCTTAAACATAATGCCGTTTAGAATGGCAAAAGCTACAATAGTGAAGGAACAGCATGGGCTGAGAATCTGGTTATCTAGTCCCTAAGCCCTTTTTACCACTTTGGAAAAGCATTGGAAAAGTGTGACCTAACTTTATTTACCTGCCCTTGCACCATTATCTTTATTTAGCAAAACTCTATCAAGTTCATATTTAAAATTAACAGTAATTAGCAATTATTACCATTTATAAAGACAGTTCCTAACTTCACCCTTTGTGCAGGGAATTATTTCTTGTTTTAATTTGCTAATGACCTGTTTCTAAATTTTAGGTCATGTCTCTTAGTCCTATACTGTGATGGCCACCTAAACAGAAATAAGCTATCTCTTAACAGTTCACCTTGATATGCTGATTAATATTACACTTTCAGGGAGTACAATCATGTTTTGTGCAATCCCTCCATGTTATTTAAGCCCTGGACCCCAGTGTCATTCTGATAAATCCACACAATACTCCTTCCATGGATGATATCTCCTTTCTTAATGTATGTGCCCAGAAATGCTAATAGCATACTAGGTGTAGTCTAGCCAAGGCTTTGTACAGCCGCAGCATAACATCCACACCTTCCCAGTCCTCTGGATATAAGTATAATATGTAAACATCACCTGACAGTTTTTCAAATTACGTATCATTCTGAAAATGACATAATCTTAGTTTCTTCATCATTATTGCACAATGTTCCTTAAATTTCCCGCCCCTCAAATAGTGAGAGTTTTATTATGAGAGACAAGGAAGTTATACAAAAATATAATCTGTACTACATTACTGGGGTAGATCTTCAGAAAAACAGTTCGAGAGACAACTCTAGTGAAAAAATGAGAAATTCTATCCTCATCAATGATCCGTAACTTGGACAAAATTGAATGGTTAGATGGGTGAAATGACCATCTCCTGTTTCACATTGCCAAAGGCCCATTCAGCAGGGCATAACTGACACTCCTTGATCATAGAAACCTGCACCTTCAACTAACACATAATTATGTCTCATGATTTGTCTGCAGAGATGTTCCCAGGCTATTTGATATTTACCTACAAATACAGTCCATGAAATGTTCAGTACTCTGGACTGGGACTCAATTCCGGTTATTGCCAGCAGAGGGCAATCTGCTCAGAATACACATACGCAAATACTACATGGATGAAAAAAATATTTAGTTTTATGCAGATGTATGATTTTCTTAGGGGAAATATATTGAGCTGCTCAGAGCAAGTCAGAAAATGTGACAGCTTGTGTTTCTAAGATCACCGGGCCTTGCAAATTAAAGTATTCGAATCACAGAATCATATAGCATGGAAACAGGCCCTTCCGCCCAACTTGTCTATGTCAACCACCCTGATCCATATCCCTCTAAACCTTTCATGTCCTTTTACCTATCCAAATGTCATCTAAATATTGTTATGATATCTTGTACTTGATTCTCCAATCTTGGGAAAAAGACTGTGTGCTCCTCCCTATCTATTCTCCAAAAGATGCTCACTGGCTCTCCATAGGGGTCCTGACCTGAAACATCACCTATCCATTTCTCCAGGGATGCTGCCTAACCCGCTGAGTTATTCCCGCATTTTATGTCTTTCCTTGGTGAACCAGCATCTACAGTTCCTTGTTTCTACAGCATAATTCTAGCTTTGTAAGATTAACTCCACAAGTGCTACATTTTAACCAGATGTAATACATAATCTTCAAACCTAATTGGTTATTTTTCTTTGTGATCACCAAAGTAATCACAGGGTGCGCATTATCTTTTGTTGCAGTTCTAACTAAAATACCTTTCCGTAGTTAAACATTTCTTTGTTGCAATACTTAGTGACCTTGTATGGCACATTATTCTCACTGCCAAGTCTTCAGATAAATAAATGCGCCCAGACTCTATTGTCCTGCTAACAGTGGCATTGCTGTGTTGTGCAGACAGAGGCCTCAACCCCATCTCTTGAAAATTGTTACTTTAATGACACCCATCCAGACCCCTACCCACACATACAAAACAGAAGACATGTGTTTTAAGATCTCTCACACAAATCCGCCCTGGGTTTAACTTTTAAATGTGCAATTTATTGCTTTGTTCATTCACCTAATAGATCAATCACGTGCAGCAGCATGTGATGGATCAATTTTAGGTCAAAGTTGAAGCATGCTTCATTAAATGGAAGAAAGATTTAACTGTTTTCTTGAAGAAAACTGTTTTCACATTTGCTCTAACTAATCTGCTTAATTATTGATTGCAATTGATTAATGGAAATGGTTTTGTTCAATCTTCCCACATTTTTCTAACATTCCAGGGTGGTAATATTAAAGACTAGGGGTCATAGTTTGAATGTGGAGGAGTGAAGCTTACAGGAGATGTGCGGGCCAAGTTTATTACACGAATGGTGGTGGTGCCTGGAGTGTGCTGCCAGGGGTGGTGGTGGCGGCATATACAGTAGTAGCGTTTAAGAAGCTTTTAGGATAGACACACTGATGTGCAGAAAATAGAGGTACTGTATATGGATTATGTGCAAGCAGATAACATTTGTTTATCTTAGCATTATGTTCGGCACTGGCATAGTGGGTCGAAGGACCCAGTGCTGTACTGTTTTATATTCTATACTGTTATCTTTTCAGTCAGAGGATTATTGAGGTTTTTGAATTAATTGAACCTATAACCTGTATTCCAGATATTTATTAAGAGAATGCAAACCTTTTTCCACTATTCTATACTATCTTTAGCACAACCTCCATTCTTCAACCACCAATGTTTTTGCGATTTTTCTGCAGAATATTCCCAAATATTTGCTTATTTTTATTATTTCCTCATTACAAATTCCCCGACCCAAGAAAATAATCTTCATATACTGTTAAAAAGTACGTTGGTGATTGCAGTATTTATTTTTATTATCAGCTCATTGACAATGTTCTGGGATAGTCCTGGAGAGATAGAGAGATACAGCACAGGAACAAGACCTCCAGCCCACCGACAACATTTGCATTAATCCTGCACTAATACCAAGGGTCTCGACTCGAAACGCTACCCATTCCTTCTCTCCAGAGATGCTGAGTTACACCAGCATTTTTTGTCTACCTTTGATTTAAACCAGCATCTGCAGTTCTTTCCTCCACGTGAACTAGTTTATTATTGTCATGCGTGCCGAGATTCAGTGAAAAGTTTTTGTTTGCTTGCTATCCAGTCAAAAGAAAACTATACATGAATAAAATCAAGTTGTCCACACTGCACAGATAAAGGATAAAGGGTACAACATTTAGTGCAAAGATATACCATTAAAGTCCAGTAAAGTCTCATTAAAGAAAGTTCACAGATCTCATAGATGGGAGGTCAAGACCACTGTCCAGCTTATCGGTTGCCTGATAATATCTGGGAAGAAACTGTTCCTGAATCTGGAGGTATAGGTTTTCAAACTTCTATATCTCCTGCCTGATGGGAGAGTGGAGAAGAGGAATTGACAGCGATGAAACTGGTCATTCATTATGTTGGTGGCCTTGCTGAGGCAGTGTGAAGTGTAGATAGAGTCGATGGAAGGGAGGCTGGATTGTGTGATGGTCTGGGCTATGTCCACAACTTTGCAATTTCTTGCAGTCTTGGATGAAGCTGTCCCCAAACCAGGCTGCATGCATCCCGATAAACTGCTTTTTATGGCACGTCTATAGAGGTTGATGAGGCTTCTTGGAGACATGCTGAACATCCTAGGCATTCTAAGGAAGTAGAGGCGTTAGTGTGCTTTCTTCGCCATAGCTTCAAAGTGGCTGGTACAGGACACATTGCTAGTAATATTTATTCCTAGGAACTTGAAGCTTTTGACCATTTCTTCTTTGGCACCATCAAATACTTTGGGGGTGTGTGTATTGCATTGTGCACAAAATATTCAGAAATATGGAATATGGAAGAATTTCTGGTACTGTCATTTTCTTAAAATTATATTTGACAGGTGAAAGTAAGCTGTTCCTTGTCAGTATAGTGTAATAGTAAGGAAGCGAGGTGGCACAGTGGCTCAGCTCGCAGAGCCGCTGCCTCACAGTGCAAGAGATCTGGGCTCGAAACTGACCTCAGGTGCTGCCCGTGTGGAGTTTGCATGTTTTTTTTTAAATTGAATTGAATTGAATCCTTTATTTGTCATCCTTGTGAGCGCGGGGTTTCCTCTGGATGCTCGGGTTTCCTCCCACATCCCAAAGACATATGTGTTTGTAGATTGATTGGCCTTGCAAAAAATGCCCTTAGTGTGCTGGAAGTGGATGAGAAAGTGGGATACCATAGAAATAGTGTGAATGGGTGATCGATAGTCGGCGTGGACTAAGCACGTTGAAGGGCCTGTTTCCATGCTGTATCACTTAAACTAAAAGAAATGGCTCAGTACAATGCTACCTGTATGCATTTTGGGCTGCTTTCACCCCGAGCTATAATATTACAGAAGATCCAACATTCTGAAGTAGCCGCTCCTGAATGATATTTTGTAGTGTTCTTTTGTGCAGCTCCATGAAGATAAAGGAATACTTTGGCCAGACGCACTGTCATGACTTGATACGTTGCCAGAGGTTGAATTAGTCTCAGATTATAATTACATTCCCTGGCTTCAACTGAGCTCACAGTAACACCACTCCTTGGCATGAAAAATCTATTTCACAAACAGCATGAAAATCATTAGTAGGACAGGACATTTAAACAATGTAATTTGAGGAGTTAACTTTCTTAAGTAAATATCAATATACGTTATTAATATGTCATTGCACTGTGATCCTTGGAACTAAGAATTTCCTGCTGAAAAAATCACTTCAATAATTTGATTCTGGATATCAGGAATTTAAGTAGCAAGGAAAAATTAAGGAAATTTAATGTATTTCTTTTTTGAAAAGGCTTTGATGTGATCTAAGTAGCTTTCAAAGATATGAATTGAATTGAATTGAAAAATATTAGTCCAGGAAAAATCTGTTCACAGTGGAGAACATTTCAACTATCAGAAAGCAGAAGCCAAAAATAACAACTTATGGGTAAGATTCAACCTTAAAGGGTAATGGAGATGTTGACAATGTGCCAAGGAAATTAATTGAATTGAATTGAATTTCCTTTATTGTCACTCAGACCTTTCAGTCTGAACGAAATTTCGTGCCTGCAGTCATACATACAATAATACAATAATAGACAACAGAACAGACAGTAAACACAAATTAACATCCACCACAGTGAGTCCACCAAGCACCTCCTCACTGTGATGGAGGCAAAAATCTTAGGGCTGCAGTCTCTTCCCTCCTCTTCTCCCTCTGCGCTGAGGCGATACCCCACCGGGCGATGGTAAATCAGTCCCGCGGCTCACCGAGCTCCGCGAACGGGCCGGTTCAAACACCGCGGCCCGGGGTGGTCGAAGCTGCCGTCCTCCAGTCCAGCGGACGCAGCTGTTGACGACGTCGTCCACTGGCCCGCGGCCGAACCCCGGACTCAGGCCGCCGCCGCCAGAACGCCGTCTCAGCCACCGGAGCACTGTTCCAGCCCCGAGCCGGGTCGCCCTCACGTGAGCGTCTCAGCCCCACACCAGGTCACCCTCACGGGAGCGCCGTTCCACCCTCGAGCTGGGCCGCCCCGACGGGAGCGCCGTTACCCTCGGGCTGGGCCGCCCCCACGGGAGCGCCGTTACCCTCGGTTTGAAGGTTTAATACATTTTTGGATAAATGGAGGGATGCACAAGAAGACAAAGAGGTTTGATTTTTATTTAATGAATATGAATACTCTTGACAGTTTGATTAACAATATCAGTTGATCTTTGATAATGTTAGCTGCCTTTTTGGGGTAGTGTTCTCATTGCATGACTATATAGGCCACCAGCATACTAAACATATATGGCACTATCTCTTCATAGGCACTCCTGGGTGCCTCTGTGATATTAACCAAGTGGTACTGTGGCTGTGCATGCAATAAGTTCTGGAAGCTCCTTCCAGAGAAGACTGCATAGCCATCTCGAGATGTTGTGAGATCGCAGCAAATGGTGCAATGATTGCAAGTTTTCTCCGGGCCCATAGAACAATTAAAACCATCTATGTCACATTACATGCATGCACTGGAGATTGAAATGCTGCTCCTGATAGTTATCCAGCAATGCAACTTATGACACTGGGCACGAGAGGCAAACAAGATGAAGCATGGCAGTGACGATGAGAATGGCTTTATTAGTTCCTGAAAGTCAGTCTACAGCCACTTGGCAGAACTGGCACAGGTACTCTGAAAATAAATCACACCATATGTTAATGGCTCACAAATAGAGAGGTCATTGAATGAGATAAGAGTCAAGATATTAAAATATGGTTATAGATATTCCAGAATAATGTACTTTTACAATAGAATATGGGTCAGTCCAACCTTTTGAAGCTAGCGCACCAGAAACTTCAGATGCCGAAATCTTGAATAAAACACTAAGTGCTGGAGGAACCCAACTTGTCAGGCAGCATCTGTAGCAGGAATGGATAGGTAACATTCGGTTCAGGAACTTTTGCAACTATTTAAAAAGACGCATCAAATCTTTGAATTCATGAATGTGCATTCATTTTCTGCTTTCACTTTTGGCTGTTCATAGAATCAGGGCAGATCATTTGCTGCCCCAGGAGTGCTGGGTGTTTGCTGTGGAGATCACCATTGGTTCCAGTGGAGTCCCAGGTATGGTCCATCACCTGGAGCCTGGCTGCCACACATTAGACAACGACAAACTGTACCAACAGTCAGATTCACTCACACCGTGGCAGTAGGCCACAACCCCCCCATTTGTTGTCAAAGACAGCACTGGCATATTACCTTGCCATTTACCTTGTCATTTGCAGACATTCAGGACACGTTAAAATTGAATACAATTTAAAAAATAAACAAAACTTAAAACATTTTGGTGCCCACAAATTCACATACAACGCCAAACAGACTTGAAAATTATACTTCTGCCAACATTTTAATTAACAGTTGAATCAAATAAAAGTTCAACTCACCTTTCCCCACAATTACCAATTTCTCCTGATAATTTGACGGGGTCCGTGTACTTGTGCCAGGTTGGTTGGCACAGGGCCACCAGCAGATTTAGCAGCCCGTGAACTAGAAGATAAATAGAATATGATGTTGTGCCATGTTGAGCCTATCCCAATTGGAAACAATCACAATCAAGCCTTACCCTTACTAATCCCATATTTCAGATCTTGGCACATAGCCTCTATGCCATGGCATTTCCAATGCTCATCTAAATACTTAACGGAATGTTATGAGCATACCTGCTTTCAATACTCACTCACATCGTTAGTTCCAGATCTTAAACTCATTCCATGTCTAATAATTCTTCTTCTTATCCCCTGTAAATCTCCTAACCCTTACCTTAAGCCTCACAGACACCTCTTCTTTGGGGGAAGTTTCTCATGACCACCCTATCTATGCCCTTTATAATTTTGTACACCTCATCTGGTCCCCCCAGAGCTTCCTCTGCTTCAAGGAAAACAAACCCAGCCGATCCAGTCTCCCCTCATAACTGAAACATTTCATCCCAGGCACCATCTTGGTCTTCTTCTTTCGTGTCCATCTTTCATGTTTCAAATGTTGACATCGCTGTCATCGTCCGTCCTGAAAATCGAGGCTGGAGTAACTCAGCGGGACAGGCAGCATCTCTGGAGAGAAGGAATGGGTGACTTTTCGGGTCGAGACCCACTTCAGACTGGTTTCTGAAGGGTCTGAACCCGAAACGCCACCCATTCCTTCTCCAGAGATGCTGTCTGTCCTGCTGAGTTACTCCAGCATTTTGTGTCTAACATCTTGGTGAATCGCTCCAAATCTGCTCCAGTGCAAATCATATCTTTCCTATAGTGCGGCAATGAGAACTGCTTAAAGCATTCCTTCAGTTGCCTAGCTAATGTTTTATACAGTTGCACCATAACCTCCCCACTCTTATATTTTATGCCCCACCTAATGAGTGCAAATATCCACGTGTTTTCTTAACATATCCAGCTTATTAATGTAAATAATATCCGGCGAGGATCCCACACTGATTTTTGTGGCACACCATTGGTGACAGATTTCCATTCACAAAACTTCCCTCAACCTCTTTGCCTCCAATTGTGGATCCAACTTATCAAATTGTCTTTGGTGTCATGGGCTCTTATCTCCCATGTGGGACCTTATCACTCTTGAAGACTTCATCAACTGCACTACCTCACATGTTGATTACCTCTTACTTGCCTTTAGAATGTATGAGGACTTTCCTGACAGTGCAGAGGTGTCTCAGAGGCTGGCCCATTGCTGAGCAGAAGGCCACACATTAGAAATGACGATCTTCTGGTTAATCTGTCAGCAGATCCAGGAAGATCTTAGAGGAAACATTCCCCAACGTGGCACCCTCTTAAAAGCAAATATACCTGTTTGAGTGGTTTATAAATATCATGAAAAGATTTTAAAAAAAACTTTCCTTAAACACAAGGACATATCTTGGATACTAAAAATACAAGGGCACATCTGTTTTCAATATACAATGGTGATCATAAGACCTTCAGAATCAGGCAAAGTAATCTGAATAGCCCCAGTCAGTTAGGCTAAAATTCCATTCCACTGAGAAGGGATTATTCATTATGTTCTCATGAAGTTTCGCAAACAGAAGGACATAAGTAACAAAATCTATAAATCTCATGACTTCACTGGTGGCAGGTTACAATTCTTTAGTACCTGTTGCACAACCACATGGAAGCAAAAACGGTGAGGAGATTGTTTCCTACACTGGCAAATGACTGGTTTAATTAAATGTGCTGCTAAAACAAATAAAGGTTCTTCACAGTGAAGTCTGAAACCTTCAGAGTCTTAAGAAGGGACCCGACCCGAAACATTACCTATCCATATTATCCAGAGATGCTGCCTGATCAGCTGAGTTACTCCAGCACTTTGAGTCTTTTGTTTTGTAAACCAGCATCTGCAGTTAGACACAGAGAAACATAGACGATAGTTGCAGGAGTAGGCCATTCGGCTCTTTGAGCCAGCACCGCCATTCAAAGTGATCATGGCTGATCATCCACAACAAGGCAGTTTCTGCCTTCTCCCCATATCCATTGATTCCGCTAGCCCTAAGAGCTCTATCTCTTTTGAATGCATCCAGTGAATCGGCCTCCACTGCCTTCTGAGGCAGAGAATTCCACAAATTCACAACTTTCTGTGTGAAAAGATTTTTCCTCATCTCAGTTCTAAATGGCCCATTCCTTATTCTTAAACTGTGGCCCCTGGTTCTGGACTCCCCCAACATCGGGACCATGTTTCTTGCTTCTAGCGTGTCCAATCCTTTAATAATTTAATATGTTTCTATAAGATATCCTCTCATCCTTCTAAAAGCCCAGTCGCTCCATTCTCTCAACTTATGACAGTCCCACCATCCCGGGAATTAACCTTGTGAACCTACGTTGCACTCCCTCAATAGCAAGAATGTCCTTCCTCAAATTAGGAGACCAAAACTGCACACTATGATCTCACCAGGGCCCTGTACAACTGCAGAAGGACCTCTTTGTTTCGATAGTCAACTCCTCTCGTTATGAAGGCCAACATGCCATTAGCTTTCTTCACCGCCTGTTGTACCGGTATGCTTACTTTCAGTGACTGATGTACTAGGACACCCAGGTCTCATTGTACTTCCCCTCTTCCTAACCTGACATCATTCAGATAATAATCTGCCTTCCCTTTCTTGCCTCCAGTAGATAACCTCACATTTATCCACATTATACGGCATCTGCCATGCATCTGCCCACTCACCCAACCTGTCCAAGTCACTCAGCATCCTCATAGCATCCTCTTCACAGTTCACACTGCCACCCCACTTTGTATCATCTGCAAATTTGCTAATGTTACTTTTAATTCCTTCATCTAAATCATTAACGTTTATTGTAAATAGCTGCGGTCCCAGCACCGAGCCTTGCGGCACCCCACTAGTCACTGCCTGCCATTCTGAAAGGGACCCGTTAATGGCCACTCTTTGTTTCCTGTCTGCAAACCAATTTTCTATCCATGTCAATACCCTACCCCCAATACCATGTGCTCTAATTTTGGCCACTAATCTCCTGTTTGGGACCTTATCAAAGGCTTTTTGAAAGTCCAGGTGCACTACATCCACTGGCTCTCCCTTGTCCATTTTATTTGTTACTTCCTCAAAAAATTTGTCAAGTATGATTTCCTCTTCATAAATCCATGCTGACTCAGACCGATCCTGTTATCTTTGATAATCGATTCCAGCATCTTCCTCATCACCGATGTCAGGCTCACTCTATAATTCCCTGCTTTCTCTCTCCATCCTTTCTTGAAAAGTGGGATAACATTAACACCCCACCAATCCATGGGAACTGATCCAAAATCTATAGAACATTGGAAAATTATCATCAATGCGTCCACGATTTCTAAAGCCACCTCCTTTCTTCCCAGTACCCTGGGATGCAGACCATCAGGCCCTGGGGATTTATCAGCCTTCAGTCCCATCAGTCTACCCAGCACCATTTCCTGCCTAATGTGAATTTCCTTCAGTTCCTCCGTCACCCTAGCACCTCTGTCCCCTAGTACATCTGGGAGATTGTTTGTATCTTCCTGAGAGAAGACAGATCCAAAGTACCTGTTCAACTCATCTGCCATTTCGTGCTGGCTCGAAGGGCCGAATGGCCTTCCTCTGCACCTATTGTCTATTGTCTAAGACAGAACCAAAGTACCTGTTCAACTTGTCTGCCATTTCTTTGTTCCCCATAATAAATTCACCTGTTTCTGTCTTAAAGGGACCCACATTTTTCTTAACTAATTGTTTCTTCTTCACACACCTAAAGAAGCTTTTACTATCCTCCTTTATATTCTTAGCTAGCTTACCTTCATACTTCATCTTTTCTCCCTGTATTGCCCTTTTAGTTATCTTCTGTTGATCTTTAAAAGTTTCCCAATCCTCTGGCTTCCCGTTCATCTTGGTTATGTTATACGTCTTCTCTTTTATTTTTATATTGTCCTTGACTTCACTCGTCAGCCACGGTCGCCTCTTACTCCCTGTAGAATCTTTCTTCCTCTTTGGAATGAAATGATCCTGCATCTTCTGGATTATTCCCAGAAACACCTGCCATTGCTGTTCCACCATCATCCCTGCCAGGGTCCCTTTCCAGTCAACTTTGGCCAGCCCCTTCCTCTTGCCAACATAGTCCCATTTGTTCAACTGTAATACTGGCACTTCCGGTTTTACCTTCTCCCTCTCAAATTGCAGATTAAAACTTATCATATTATGGTCACTAGCTCCTAATGGCTCCTTTACCTTGAGTTCCCTTATCAAATCCGGTTCATTACACAACACTAAACCCGGAATTGCCTTCTCCCTGGTAGACTCCAATACAAGCTGCTCTAAGAATACATCTCAGAGGCACTCCACAAACTCCCTTTCTTGGGGTCCAGTACCAACCTGATTTTCCCAGTCTACCTGCATGTTGAAATCTCCCATAACCACCGTAGCATTACCTTTGTTACATGCTAATTTGAACTCCTGATGCAACTTGCACCCTATATCCAGGCTACTGTTTGGGGGCCTGTAGATAACTCATTAGGGTCTTTTTACCCTTACAATTTCTCAGTTCTATCCACAATAACTCTACATCTTCTGATTTTATGTCACCCCTTGCAAGGGACAGAATTTCATTCCTTACCAACAGAGCCACCCCATCCCCACCTGTATGTCTTTTCGATAGGACGTATACCCCAGAATATTCAGTTCCCAGCTCTGATCCTCTTGCAGCCATGTCTCTGTAATTCCCATAACATCATACTTACCAATTTCTAACTGAGCCTCAAGCTCATCCACTTTATTTCTTATACTCCGCGCATTCATATACAACACTTTTAATTCGGTATTCACCTCCCCTCTCACACCCGTTCCTATTTCACCTGACCTCTCTCTTATCCTTTCTTGAACTTTCCGTCCCATTAATTTGAGTGTCTTTCGTAACTTTTCCTGTACTCTCTTCCCCGTTAACTCCATCCTTATACTCCCAATTTATCAACCCCTCCCCCCCCGCTATTTAGTTTAAACCCACCCGTGTAGCACTAACAAACCTGCCTGCCAGAATGTTGGTCCCCCTCCAGTTAAGGTGTAACCTGTCCCTTTTGTACAGGTCACCCCTACCACAGAAGAGATCCCAGTGGTTTATAAATCTAAATCCCTGCTCCCTGCACCAGCCCCTCAGCCACACATTCAGACCCCCTATCTCCCTGTTCCTGCCCTCACCAGCACGAGGTACTGGAAGCAATCCAGAGATAACCACCCTAGAAGTCCTGCTTTTCAGCCTTCCTCCTAACTCTCTAAACTCACGTTGCAGAGCCTCCTTCCTCTTCTTCCCGACTTAGTTTGTGCCTACGTGCACAACCACTTCCGGCTGCCCACTCTCCCTCTTCTACAATAAGTTATACAAACTTCGTTTAACAAATTTATCAACTCAGAGAAATTGTGAAAAAGTACAGCAATTAACTTTGCAGCACAATACGTGTGTGAGAATAACAACGTTGGACATCGTACGGTAGTTGCATTTTTAAACAACATTATAAGAACAATGCACAATATGCGTGCTTGATTTATTTTGCTTGCTCACAAGCAATGGTGATTGTTTTACATTAGCTGATTATCAAACCTGGTCACAGAAACCTTAAACATGAATCATAAATGTACCTGCTCTCCTTCACTTCTGGCCTGTTGTGCATGACCAGTTGCAATTGTTTGACTCTTGGCTGCTGTGCCTCATATGCTGTGTCCTAAGCTCTGGAATTCCCCATTTTTAACTCCACTACGTTGCTGCTTCTCTCACATCCTTTGAAATGCTTCCACCTTTATGTGATAACTTCACTTGATAATGATCCTCCACAGTGTTTTGTGACATTATATAATGTTAATCGAACTATATCAATACTAGTTGTTTTGAAATAATATCCAATATATTTTATTTATGCATATAATCGGATTCATAACTCCCAATATTCACCAGATATTCGGATAGAATGATGAAATGATGCAGTAACAGGCGAGCACTTTACACCCCATCAGATCTGCATCAGTTCTTCCAGGGAGCAACACAAACTAATCCTACTGCTATATGCACCACTCTATTTCAAACATAATTAAATAGGAGTATACATGTATCAGGACATTTATTAGACATTTGGACAGGTACATTGATAGAAAAGGTTTAAAGGGATATGGACCAAATGCGGGCAGGTGGAACTAGTGTAGATGGAGGATCTTGGTCAGCATGGGCAAGTTGGGCGAAAGGGCCTGTTTCCATGCTGTATAACTCAAGAGTATGAGCCAAGAGTCAAAAGTGTTTAATTGTCAAATTAACATTGGAAATCTGACTCATTCACTTGCTATGGCAATGCTTTCTGGGATCTACTAAATCTCTATCTGAATAAATTCCTCCTAAATCTGTGTGAGGGTTTTGAAGTAATGCCCATTTCCAAGAAGATCATTTATTACTTATGAAAGCCTTTCCACAGTCATAGAGATTTTAACTAAATTCCATCATAACCTAAAACGACCCAAATGACCATAGTTATAACATTTTGAGCATTCTGTTATAATGGGGCATAAGTAAGATTTACTCCCTACTAAATCTGACTGTGCTGACACTCATTGAAAGAATGTACTTTCAGTGAGTGTCAGCGCCAAATAGACTAGTTACTTTATTGACCGGTATATGATTTAATGCTACAATACCTGTCTACTGATAATGGGCAAATAATATCAAGTTTAGGCAGCATACTTTGATTTGTAGAAAGAAGTAGAAGGATGGTCCCGACTCAAAATGTCACCTATCCATGTTGACCACAAATGTTACCTGACCCGCAGAATTACTTCAACACGTTGTGTCCTTTTATACCTTGGTTAGCTCTGTTGAGTAGGTCCATTGGATTGGACTGACAATGTTAGGTTCCATTTTCTGACTATGGTCTCAACCACTGGCCAGCTTATATTTAATGAGCACTAAGTCTGCTTGTTGGTCACTATTCTGTGGTCAATCCATAGACTTATACCATTCATAACTTCATGTTCATGTGTTCTTGGAGAAGAATTAGGCCATTCGGCCCATTCAATTCTACTCTGCCATTCAATCATGGCTGATCTATCGTACCCTCTCAACCCCATTCTCCTGCCTTCTTCCCAAAACCCATGACACCCTTACTACTCAAGAATCTGTCAATCTGCACCTTAAAAATATCCACTGACTTAGCCTCCACAGCTGTCTGTGGCAATGAATTCACCAGATTCACCACCCTCTGATTAAAGAAATTCCTCCTCATCTCCTTTCTCAAGGAATGTTCTTTTATTTTGAGGCTTTGGCCTCTGGTCCTTGATTCTGGCACTAGTTAAAACATCCTTTCCACATTCACTTCATTCAGGCCTTTCACAATTAATGCAGACCCTCATGACTTCGTCAACCCATTGTCTTCTGTTATAAGTTTTAGACTTTAGAGATACAACATGGAAACAGGCCCTTTGGTCCACCGAATCTGCATTTACCAGCAATCACCCTGTACACTAGTACTATCCTACACACAAAGGGCAAATTACAATTTTAACAAAGCCAATTAATTTACATACCTGTACATCTTTGGATTGTGGGAGGAAACCAGAGCACCCGGAGAAAACCCACACGGTCACAGGGCGAATGTACAAACTCCATACAGCCAGCAGCTGTAGTCAGGATCGAACTTGGGTCTCTGGTGGTGTATGGCAGCAACTCTACTGCTGTGACACTGTGCTTCCCAAAGTGAAGTGTTAATATGTTTTAGTGTTAATATGTTTCCACAAACACAGATAAACTTGTTTACTCAGGCTTTTAGAGGCACAGTGGCACAACTAGTAGAGCGGCTTCCTCACCAGAGACCTGAGTTTGATATTGACATTGAGTGCTGTCTGCATAAAGTTCACACATTGTTCCTGCGACTTGCACCTCTTCAAACCTTATCTACTGTATTCATTGCTCCAGATGTGGCCTCCTTTACATCAACCAAGCATAGATTAAGTGACCATTCCACTGAACACACATTCCGTCTGCCAGGGCCTGCATAATCTCACGGCTGCTAACCATTTGTAACCGGTTGCACATCCTTTCCCATTCCCTAACCAACCTCTGTCCTTGGCCTCCACCATTGTTAGATTGAGGCCACATGTAAACTGGAGGAACAGGACCTCATATTGCACTTGGGTAGCTTACAACCAACTATGAACATTGAATTCTCCAATTTCAGGCAATACCCCCATCCTCTCTGTCTTTCCTGCAAACATAACCTCTTTCCCCACCCCCATGCACACCTATTTCTCCCATTACCTTCCACTCCCTCCATCTCCCCATTCCTTTCCCCCATTCATACACTCATCTCCCATCGCCGAGATCCTCATTTCCATTTTATCTGCTTATCACTTGCCATGCTCTATCCTGCCCCTATCCCTCATTTCTGGCTTTCTTTCCCCACTCCATCAGTTTGAAGAAGTATCTCGACCTGAAACATCATCAGTCCATTTCCCTCCACAGATGCTCCACTGAGTTCCTCTGGCACTATATGTTTTGCTTAAGATTCCAGCACCTGTCGTTCCTGTGTCTCCCTGTGATTTCATGGGTTTCCTTCAGGTACTCTGGTTTCCTGCCAAAATTCCAAAGATGTACGGATCGGCAGGTTCGTTCGCTCATGTGTCAGACGACGTATAGCTCGCTGTTGGCTTCCGTCGTTGTCCAACATGTTGACAGAATTGGTCGCCCGACGCGTCACAGAGTGCATCGTTTCGTCGTTTCCGGGCATCGCCACGAGGAGGATTCTGTCATGATCCCCATTGGCAGGTTAATTGGCCAAAGTAAATTACCTCTCATGTGTAGGTGAGAGGTAGAATCTGGTGACAGTGGATGTGAATGTGGTGAGATTAATATTGAATTAATGTGGAATTAGTATCAACGGGCGATGGATGGTTAATGTGGAGTATGTGAGGCAGTCTTCCTGTGCTGTGTTTCACATGAATGGACATTGGAAAGTGATGACATTCATATCGCTCTTGCTCAATATTGTTAGCCAGATTACATTAATTTCTGACGTAACAGATGAATACCACTGGATGCTGTATCTTCTTGGCAAAATTGTTCTACATAGTTTTCTATGCACACACAAGGTGAGGCATGTATGAGCACTGGGAACGTCCTGTAATTACCTAAATAACAATACCTACAACAAAGTTAAGTTGTGCGTGAACATTCTCTGCATAGCATTTGGTATGCAGCAGGTGTACCTGCAGTAGCTGGCAATTTATGTTTCCTCAAAACATTCTATTGTATGCATTCTACCTATGACTTTAATGTTCTTTTCATAGTCAGTGAAAATATTGCAGATAGTAGTCTAACAGTGCTCTTACTAATGTTTTGTGCAGATTTACAATTAAGTCTTCACCATCACCGTTCTATTCCCTATTTATAAACTCCAATATTTTATTGGCTTTATTATGACCTTACCAACCTGCACACATACTTAGGGGAATAACGTATTTCAAACTTTTATTCTCAGACTTTCTATTGAAGGATTTTCATTGTATGTGTACCTCACTGTATCTAACAATAAACTAGACTTGACTTGGATGTTCATTTTCCATTCCTTGTTTCTTTTCATCCCAATGTGCATTTATATTATCTTATAAGTTGATAAGATGACAACTTATTTGCAATGAATATTCTTGTCCCTTCATTTTACCAACTTTCATCTTGAAGACTTTTACTGGCCTTGTCATTCACCAAACCTACTGTTGTATCTCAAGCAAATTTTGTGATTGTGTTTCTTACACCAACGTCCCAATCTTCCAATGATTCCATTTGACCAGAAGACATCGGAGCAGAATTAGGGCATTCAGCCCATCGCGTCTACTCTGCCATTCAATCAATCCCATTCTCCTGCCTTCTCCCCGTGGCTTTTGATGCCAATCTGAATCATGTAAATCCCAACCATCAAACAAAATTTGGATCCATGTATTGACATGTCTGTTTCCAGCTTTCATATCGGTTTACTCAAATTGTTTTTTTCTGTGTTCATCGGCCAACTTGTACAAAAAAAACCTTTATTTTAAATATATTTAACCATTTCAAAAAATATGAAGAATGACTTTCTCAGATGTTCGTCATAAAAATAATGGCCAATATTCAATTTAATATTGTTTATTATTTCTATCAATTTTAACATTTTATGGATGTTTGATTAAAAGAGCCAGATAACTTTAACAAATAACTTATTTCAAACTACAAACTGTTTAACTTCAATACTAGGTTGAAAGTTTGGGATGCTCTGATTTTACTGGATGTATTTGTTTGTCATTTTGTATTTGAAGGAACCCATGGAAATGTGAGTAATCGGATTACTCTTTGTCATTTTGCCAGACCTTCACTAATTTGGAGTGATGAAAAGATCCTTTTTAAAGTTCTGGTAAGTTATTCAGAGTAACAAACTGTTCTGGAATGTTGTAAACACATTCCCGGATCTTAGATAAAAACCAATATTAATTCGATTCACATCAAAGAAAGTTGTCTAGGTATCAGGATTTGTTTTTTTTCTGTTACAAGTTTAGATTGATATTAACAATTAAGTCTGTTGGGCGCTATAATTACTGATATTGTAGATTCCTGTTTAAGGAATCTAACCAAACTCATGACACAATCCTACATGGGCATTACTATTTGCATTTTGAAGCTCTGTGCTTGAGAGGTTTGGTGTATTAACTAGAATGGAGAGAAATGACAGAAAAAAAAATATTACCAAGCAGTATAGCATGATTCAACATTTTTTTTTATTTTGGCAAATCACTCCATAGACTAAACCCAGCGGTGGTGGCCTGAGTCCGGGGTTCGGCCGCGGGCCAGCGGCTGCATCAGCAGGACTGGTGGGCGGCAGCTTCGACCACCCCGGGGCGCGGTGATTGAGCCGCGGGACAGTTTTTTTAACATCGCCCGGTGGGGGATCGCCTCAGCGCAGAGGGAGAAGAGGAGGGAAGAGACTGCAGACCTAAAGACTTTTGCCTCCATCACAGTGAGGAGATGCTGGGTGGACTCACTGTGGTGGATGTTAATATGTGTTTATTGTTGTTTTTTATTGTATTATATTGTATGTATGACTGCTGCAATTTCGTTCAGACTTCGGTCTGAATGACAATAAAGGCTATCTAATCTAATCTAAATTAAAATTGTTACTTATTATGGGATTAAAATGCTTGCTTTTATAATCATAAAAATAAAAATATTGCAATGCACCTACTGTGGCTGATCTTTATCTTATACATGGCAGCTTCAACCTGCAGCAAAACACTCTTGTATTTGTTGGCCTCCCTCTCTCGATTTGTTTATAAAGAAGAAAATATAAATATACACAGAATCTCCACATGCCTTTTTTAAATCTTAAACACATCCTGAAGAATAAGGAAGGTACTGTTAAAATAAGAGTATCAATATTTGCGCTGTACTAAAAATAGCATACTAGCGATCAATGGTGAATCACAGATGTGCATGTGGCTTTTCTGGTTTTAAGCCACGAATATAAAAAAAAGGTTAATCAAAAACAGCAAAAAAGTTTAGGTTTTGTTATTCCATCTTGCGGGATGAAGGCATCACGGGGTAGGTGAACATTTATTGCCTATCCTTACTTGCCCTTGAGAGCTGGTGGTGAGCAGCCTTCTTGGTGTCTCTCATGCTGCTATTATCTTGGGAGGTCCAAGGTTTACGCTGAATATCAAGGAGGGATCGGCAATACAGTTCCATGGCAATGTAAAGTGAAATTTGGAGAGGAACATGCTGTCCTTGTTTTTCTTGATGGAGGTCATGAATGAGGGGATGCTGTTTGAACAACACATTTTGTGGATGATACAAGCGGTACCTACTGTTTGACTGTGGTAAATGGAATGAATGTTGAGCAGATGATGAATGGATAATCAATGAAGTGAGCTGCTTTTTCTCTCATGATAATGAGTTTAGAGAAACAGCGTGGAAACAGGCCCTTCGGAACACCGGGTCGGAGCCGACCAGCGATCCCCGCACATTAACACTATCCTACACCCACTAAGGCCAATTTACACATACACCAAACAAATTAACCTAAAAACCTGTACGTCTTGGAGTGTGGGAGGAAACCGAAGACCATTCCAAAGAGGAAGAAAGATTCCAAGGGGAGTAAGGGGCGACCGTGGCTGACAAGGGATGTCAGGGACAGTATAAAAATATAAGAGAAGAAGTACAACCTAGCAAAAATGAACGGGAAGCAAGAGGATTAGGTAATGTTTAAAGAGCAACAGAAGATAAGAAAAAAGGCAATACGGGGAGAAAAGATGAGGTACGAAGGTAAGCTAGCCAAGAATAAAAAGGAGGATAGTAAAAGCTTCTTTAGGTATGTGAAGAGGAAAAAATTAGTTAAGACCAAAGTTGGACCCTTGAGGACTGAAAAAGGTGAATTTATTATGGGGAACAATGGGGAACAAGGAAATGGCAGATGAGTTGAACAGGTACTTTGGATCCGTCTTCACTAAGGAGGACACAAACAATCTTATTGATATAGTAGTGGCCAGAAGATCTGGGGTGATGGAGGAACTGAAGGAAATCCACACTAGGCAGCAAATGGTGTTGGGTAGACTGATGGGACTGAAGGCTGATAAATCCCCAGAGCCTGATGGTCTGCATCCCAGGGTACTTAAGGAAGTGGCTCTAGAAATCGTGGATGCATTGGTGATAATTTTCCAATGTTCTATAGATTCAGGATCAGTTCCTGTGGATTGGAGGGTAGCTAATGTTATCCCACTTTTTAAGAAAGGCGGGAGAGAGAAAACAGGGAATTATAGACCAGTTAGACTGACATCGGTGGTGGGGAAGATGCTGGAGTCAATTGTAAAAGATGAAATAGCGGCACATTTGGATAGCAGTAGCAGGATCGGTCCGAGCCAGCATGGATTTACGAAGGCGAAATCATGCTTGACTAATCTTCTGGAACTTTTTGAGGATGCAACTAGGAAAATGGACAAGGGAGAGCCAGTGGATGTAGTGTACCTGGACTTTCAAAAAGCATTTGATAAGGTCCCACATAGGAGATTAGTGGGAAAAATTAGGGCACATGGTATTGGGGGTAGAGCACTGACATGGATAGAAAATTGGTTGTCGGACAGGAAACAAAGAGTAGGGATTAACGGGTCCCTTTCAGAATGGCCGGCAGTGACTTGTAAGACTCGGTGCTGGGACCGCAGCTGTTTACAATATACATCAATGATTTAGATGAAGGGATTCAAAGTAACATTAGCAAATTTGCAGATGACACAAAGCTGGGTGGCAGTGTGAACTGTGAGGAGGATGCTATGAGAATGCAGGGTGACTTGGACAGGTTGGGTGAGTGGGCAGATGCATGGCAGATGTAGTTTAATGTGGATAAATGTGAGGTTATCCACTTTGGTAGCAAAAACAGGAAGGCAGATTACTATCTAAGTGGTGTCAAGTTGGGAAAAGGGGAAGAACAATGGGATCTGGGGGTCCTTGTTCATCATTCAATGAAAGTAAGCATGCAGGTACAGCAGGCAGTGAAGAAAGCGAATGCATGTTGGCCTTGTAACAAAAGGAGTTGAGTATAGGAGCACAGAGGTCTTTCTGCAGTTGTGTAGGGTCCTAGTGAGACCACACCTGGAATATTGTGTGCAGTTTTGGTCCCCTAATTTGAGGAAGGACATTCTTGCAATAGAGGGAGTGCAGTGTAGGTTTACAAGGTTAATTCCCGGGATGGCGGAACTGTCATATGCTGAGAGAATGGAGTGGCTGGGCTTGTATACTCTGGAGTTTAGAAGGATGAGAGGATATCTTATTGAAACATATAAGATTATTAAGGGTTTGGACACGCTAGAGGCAGGAAACATGTTCCCGATGTTGGGGGACTCCAGAACAAGGGGCCACAGTTTAAGAATAAGGGGTAAGCCATTTAGAACGGAGATGAAGAAACACTTTTTCTCACAGAGAGTTGTGAGTCTGTGGAATTCTCTGCCTCAGAGGGCGGTGGAGGCCGGTTCTCTGGATACTTTCAAGAGAGAGCTAGATAGGGCTCTTAAAGATAGCGGAGTCAGGGGATATGGGGAGAAGGCAGGAACGGGGTACTGATTGGGGATGATCAGCCATAATCACATTGATGGCCTACTCCTGCACCTATTGTCTATTGTCTATTGTCTATCTCGGAGAAAACCCACGCAGGTCACGGGGAGAACGTACAAACTCCGTACAGATAGCACCCATAGTCGGGATCGAACCCGGGTCTCCAGCGCTGCTTTAGCTGTAAGGCCGCAACTCTACTGCTGCGCCACTGTGACCGCTATGTTGCTATGACATTCAGTAGGAAGATATAGAATTATTTTCCTGACTTTTATCTCATGCATGGAACAAAGGACCGTGGTGTGGGAAGGGAAATCACTCATCATAGGATAATACTCAAACTCTGACACAGTTCTGTAGCCATGGTCTTTATGTGGATGATCCAGGATTTCTGGTCAAAGGAGATTTCCAGTATGTTGATGAATGTCGACAGTGATTGTAATGCTATCAAACATCAAGGATATGTTGAAGATAGTCAAAAAATGCTGCGGTAACACCACGGGTCATGCAATATCTCCGGATAGGTGACATGTTGGGTTGAGAACCTTCTTCAGGCTGTTCTCAGTTTTGACCCAAAACGTCACCTATTCCTTTTCTCCAGAGATGCTGCCTGACCCACAAAGTTACTGCAACATTTTGTGTCTATCTTCGATGTAAACCAGCATCTGCAATTCCTTCCTACACATCAAGGGTAGGTTGTTAGATTCTCTAATGTTGGAGATGGTGATTGTGACATGAATGTTATTTACCATTTCTCAAGCAACACCTGAATGTTGTTTGGCTCTTGCTACATACAACATAGGCTGCTTCATTTGCAGAGGATTTGCAAATGCAATTGAAGAATTGCAAATGAACAGATACCTTCTTAAAACATAAAATAAAACAATTTCCAGAGGCTGCTCGGGTATACAGTGGGAACAATGAAGGATAGGACAGACAGAGGGAGAGAAAGAGAAAACTGGCAGCTAAAAACATCCACAAATATTTTGTAGGCAATGGATGGGAAAGGGCTGTGAGAGAAGAGAAGGGTTGATCAGAGACAAAAAAAAAAGAGATCTACGCATTGTGGCAGAGGACATGAATAATAATACCTCACAACACTCTTCACTGCAGAAGAAAATGCTGCTGTTGCCTCAGTAAATGAAGATGAAATTGGCATAGACACAAAATGCTGGAGTAACTCAACAGGACCGGGTGACGTTTCAGGTTGAGACCCTTCTTCAGACTGACTGTGACTCCAGCATTTTTGTGTCTATCTTCGGTCTACACCAGCATCTGCACTTCCGTTCTACACTTGAAGTTGGCCTTCCGGATTGATTAAAATTGATGAAAAGGTGTAGAAAGGCTTGCTACACTTAGAGCAAATAATTCCCCTGGTCCAGATGGCAACATCCTTGGTTGCTGAGAAAAATAAGGGAGGAAATTACAGAGGCCCTAGACACAATCTTTTAAACATCTATAGGTTCAGCAGAGATGCCTTAAGACTGGAAAAATGTAAGAATAAACAGACCAGTCAGTTTAAGCTTGGGAGTCAGACTGTTCCAATGGATTGGTTAGAAAAAAGTCAGTATAAACTTGTTCAAGGCACATCATGTCTACCTAAGCTGATAGATTGCTTTAAGGAAGTAACAGAGATGATGGTGATGTGATATATGTGGACTTCCAAAATGAATTTAACAAGGTGCCATGCTAAGACAATGCTATATTCTTGTCGTCAAGATTAAAGGCTATGGAATTAAATAGCTGTAGTAGCATGGATAAAAAATTGTCTCAGTAACGGAAAACAGAGAGCAGTGTTGAAGGATTATTTAACAGTGAAGTTCCCCAGGGATCTGCATTAGCCACACAGCTTTTCTGAATATACATTAATGACTCAGACTTGGGTGTACAGGGCATTTCTAAATGTGCTGATGACACAATACTTGGTGGCATGATGAACAGAAAGAAGGATAGTGACGATTTTAAGGAGATACATATAGGCTGGTGCAAAAGGAAGAATGGTGAAGTGTGAAATATAATATATTGTTATATTCAGGTAGGGAGAATGAAAAGCTGAAAGGAATGAAAGTTAAAAGGGTGATGTCTGGAGTAGATTTAAATAATTAATCGATAGTGGCAGGGCAGTTTGAGAAAATGTTTAAAAAAGCATACAGGATCCTAAGCTTTATAACCAGGTGCATGGAGTACAAGAGCAAGGAAATCATGATGAATCTTTAAAAGACACCGGTTCAATCATAAATGGATTACTGACTAATTCTGGATGCATTCTTCTGGAAAGTTGTATGGGATTTAGAGGGAGCACAGATAAAGTACTTCATTCACAAATGTATATTGAAGTTGGTTCTCCTTGGATTAGAGAAAGTTGTGAGAGGATTTGACAGAGGTATTTAAAACCATTAAGAGTATATTCAGAATAGATAAAGAGAAACTGATACCATTGGTTGAGTGGTGAAGACCAGAGGCCGATGTCATAAATTCATAGGTTCATGTGATAGGAGCAGAATTAGGCCAGTCAACCCATTAAGCCTACTCCGTCATTCAATTATAGCTGATCACTTTCCCTTTCAACCCCATTCTCCTTCCTTCTCCCCATAACCCTTGACACCCGCACTAATCAGGTTTTGTCATAAGGAAATATGAGAAGACAGGAATAACTGCATTGCCAATAACAATATGGATTCAACTCACCCAATGAGCTCCTTCCATGCAATAACCATACTGTGATACTTCAGAAAAAATGAAGTCATCTTGATTATTAATTAAACAAAATATTGATGACAGATCATAATTGACTTGAAAAATCCAGTCCCATATATTCAGCCTAATATGTGCACTGATCTTAGCCTCAAGACCAAATAAAGCAGCTACTTTTAATTACTATGATATCATTAATAACCAACAGCTTTGGATTGTTTTGAGCAGATCTATGTTGAAAGGATTCAATTGCATTCCTTTGTTTGTTATTGTAACGCACAAGTTACTGAGCTAAAATTCCACACAGATGTCTCACGTTGAAGCATATTAGATATTTAGTGGCTGATGTCACCAGAAATCATTTTGTAGAGTTATGCAACAAAAATTAAGGGTGCGGTTGTGGGGCAAGCAGAATGGTTAGTGTAAAAGTGAATCAAATTTCCCCTTATTGTCATGATCCTATAGAATGCAGGTTATTTCTCTTGTTTAGCTCAAAAGAATCTGTTGTTAAATGACCAAATACTTCTGCCATGATAAGGGTCCCAGAAAGCTCTCTAGCCTGCATTACTATTCAGTGAGATCAAGTCTGATTACTGGCCTACCTTCCATAACCGGCTTTCTCCAGACACTTCTCCTTCCATTGCATACACAGGATCTCTGTTTGCTTCCAATGCATGGTCTCACGTTCCTTAATAACATGGCAGCCTGGATCCAATGACTTTAGCCATTCACCTAAAGGAAACAGGTATCTAACTAATGCAGTGAGATATAAAAAGAACCTGTGTTTAAATCTGTTCTTAAAATACATTCTAATGAGCATATGATTTCCAAATTCACCAAAAATGGCTGTTTTCCTCTTCCTTTCAAAACTTAACATATGTTTACGCAGATTCCAGCTTTCATTCTGATATAGCTTCTGTTTTATACATGGCTAATGATGGACATATAGCACTGATGCCTCAAACTTCTTTTATCAAAACAGTGGATGTTCTTCTGAGACTGGATTATGTTCGGATTTTGACCCTATATAAACAATCAAATAAAGAACGGTACTTTGGGATCGTGCTGCAGTACCTAATTAATTGTAACCCATTTTGAAGAGGATGCTGACCAGAGATATGCTTTGGCATGCGCCACATGCAGCAGAGTTATGTTTTCCGCTGTTTGTTTCCAAACTTTCCGAAGAATGCAGGCTCAGCATAAAATCTCCACTTAACGGCACATTTTAGTTCTGAGCTCAGCTCATTCTTTGTGTAAACTGTGGTTTTGATTACCCTACAGGTTTCACAAAGGTATTGCAAATGCAAAATTGTTAAAAAATCTAACTCTTATGACAATAAAATGCATGGCAATATATTGAAGGTTGCTGAGCTGATTATCAGCTGCGATTTGTTGGAAACATTTAGGAAAGGTGTTCGCATTTATTCATGTCGAGTGTGCGTGATAGACGTCTGAAAATTCGGATAGATGATAATTGTGTGACAGGAATGTAGTTTGAAAGCAAAAATGTATTTTACCATAATTGCTGTACATTCCTCACAAATATCAAATAATGTTTTCAATGATAAGTCACAGTGTATTATTATGGATATAATTATACACCAAATCTTGGCAGTACCATTTTTACCAAGGAAGCATTTATTCTAGGTGGTCAAATTATTCTAAAAAATATGGTGTCAGCATGTGATGCCATTTTGCAAGCAGCAGAATACGTTAACGTTAAATATAGTCATTTAAAACTTCTTAAGTGAAAAGAATCAGCAGAAAATAGTGCTGCAACAGAAAGGTTGTTCGCCCATTTAAATAGATTAGGGCTATTGCGAGATCTCGACGGCTTCAGAGTTCCCTTTGACAGGGGTATCCTCAATGGTAGGGCCATCCCTGACCCTGCACGTTACAGATACAGGGGATACCGTGCCTGGAAGCAGCCTTGCAGAACATGGACATTTGTGCCTGGAATGTGGTCATCAGGGATATTGAAGCATTGGGGTCTAGTAACTCCTCTCCTTTGCACCCTATGTATAGTGCCGAGAAAACAAGATTGAGGACCGAAGGGCACGATTGCTTTACCAAACATTCATGACGGAATGCTGTTTCCTCTATTTCACAGAGACTTGGGTTGTCCCAATCTCTCCAGACTCATCCCTCCAGCATCCCCCTCGTGGTAAACTCTTTGTGATGCTCAGATGTAATGGTGTTGTCCAATTCCTGGCCCCTACACCTGGAATATTAAACATTGAGTGCTATTCCTTCTACACCCCAATGGGAATTATTGTGACTGCCATCATTATGACTGCGGTCCACATCCCAACACAGGCAGGCAATAGGCTACCACTGGAGGACTTGTGGTCAACAAACACCAGGCGGCATACCCCAACACCTTTCCCAACATGGCCAGAGGCTTCAACAAGAATAGTTTGAAAAAGTCACTTTCTAACTACCACCAGCATGTGTCCTGCAGCAAAGTAGCCATGAAGGTAATGGCACAACAACCTCTACTTGTATTATTTGTGCATTATTTGCCGACTTGTTGAGAGTAAATGTAAAGTTACTGAACCTGGTCAAAGAGAGGCTATCACTAAAGATTCAGAGACATGAGTTCAAACTCCACCAAACCAGCAGAGAAAATGCAGTTCATTAATTAACTGCAATAATATGAGGTAAAAACCTGATATCTACAGGTGTGTGCATGAGGAGAGACAAGGAAGAGCAGACATTCCAGACCTTGTCCTTCTTCAAAGTGGACTCTGTTTTTGATCCCTGGCATTCACAAACTAAGCATTTTTTGGGGTAATCATGTAATTGGCAGCACACAATCCATGATGAGGCATTTCATTGTCCAAAACAGGCAAGCATTTTTCTCCTCAAGTTTATTTTTGTGATCACGCTCTCATAGAGCCATAGAATCATGCAGCACTTAAACAGGGTCTTCAGCCGATTGAGTCCATGCAAGCCATCACACTAATCCTTCATTATCCCACTTTTTATTCCAGCAACATTCTCTTCAGTTCTTCCAGATTCTACCACGCACCGATACACTAGGTGCAACTTGCAATGGCCAATTAATCTATCAAATTTTCTCTATAACTGGAGATGCAAGGAACTGCAGACATTGGTTTTCAAAAAAAAGACACAAAGTGCTGGCGCAACACAGTGAGCAAGGTGGGATTCCAGGACATGGGCAGACAACGTGTCAGGTTGGGACCCTTCCCCAGACTGTCTGGAGAAGGTTCCTGACCTGAGCTGTCACCTGTCCATGTTCTGCAAGGATGCTACCTGGGCCATTGAGTTACTCTAGCTCTTTGGGTTTATTTTGCTACAACTAATGGGTTAATTACCATCTGATATGCATTCTTGCTGATTGGGATATTGTGGAATTGTCTAATTAGGCTATGACCATTTTCTGAAATAAATAATACATTCCTGTATTATCTCTTTTATCTGTCAATACATTCTATGATTGTTATTGTAAATTTTCGACCTCTTTTATTGCGAAAGTGCATCTGTAGCCATTTTAATCAAACTTTATTGTTATACAGAAATCTCACCTACTTGTAACCCTTCCATAAGTTCATAAGTTCTAGAAGCAGAATTAGACTATTTGGCACATCAAGTCTACTCCGCTATTCAATCATGGCTGATCTATCTTTCCCCCTCAACCCCATTCTCCTGCCTTCTTCCCATAACCCGTGAAACCCGTACTATGTTTCCCATGTTTGAAACCCATGTTTCAAAAGCCAAACTGAATTATTTTTTGGTTACACTTTTTGAGCAAAACTATAATCACAGATATGAGATGGAGACACAAGGGGCTGCAGATGCTGGCACCTGTAGCAAATTGCTGGAAGTCCTGAGGCAAAGTCATAACTTGAAATGTTGACCATCCTTTTGCCTTCAGCAGCTTGCTTTTTTTAATCACAGATACAACACCATTTTTAAACAGTCTAGCTTCGCAATATTCAGTTATTAATCTAACTTAAATAATTGATTAAGGGTAATGTTTTAATTTGTTTTAATTTATTAAAATATATTAATTTTCATTAAAAGTATTATTTTGAAGTGTTTTTAAAGAGCCCACCTTGCTTGAGGCAAATTACTGGCTATTAAGTCAGTGATAAGTTATTTTCCAAACTCAGCAGGATGCTAATAAAACATTGACTTGAAAGGGCAGATTTGTTCAATGAATTTAATTCACAGAAGAGCCTATAAAATAATTTTATTAACTTGAAAGATCAAAATGATTATTTTTCTAGTTAATTACTGGAAGCAAGCTCGAGTGTGATGTGGAAGGAGCTTGTACTTTGACCCGAAACATTACCTATCCTTTTGTTCCAAAATGTCGCCACAAATTGGACACGGCCTTTGTCCATGATCAGCAGAAGGAGGAGGAGGAAGGAAGGATGCAATGATTTAGTCAGAGGGTGGTGAATTTGTGGAATTCATTGCCACAGAAGGCTGTGGCAGCCAAGTCAATGGGTATTTTTAAGGCAGAGATAGATAGAGTATTGATTAGTATGGGTGTCAGGGATTTTGGGGAGAAGGCAGGAGAATGGGGTTAAGAGGGAGAGATACTGTAGATCAGCCATGATTGAATGGCGGAGTAGACTTGATGGGCTGAATGGCCTAATTCTGCTCCTATCATTTATGAATTTGTGAATGATGTGAGGCCCTCTCTGGTCAAGTTTAATTTCCCTTTTGTTCCAGTCAGAAGCCAGAGGAAATTCAGCAGGCTCAGGTAATGAGGAAGTTCCAACATGTCACATTCAGGCTCATGCTGACAAGAGAGACTTGTGCCCCGGGAATTAATATATTGTTGACATTCCACAGCTGCTAAGGGTATGTGTGCTCAGCTGCTTGTTAAACCCCTACTGATGTCCATTGAAGAATGTTCAAAATTAAACACTCAATACCGTATGTGTGCAGTTTGCTCAAGAGCTCCACGTAGGTTCCTCTGAAACATTTGTTTAAAATATTATTACAATACAGAGAGAAGTCAGTCACATGACACAATCTGCAAAAGGTTGACAGGCATACAAGGGAAATAATTATCAACAATCAATATGAAATATTCTACTGCAGCTTCACCACAACAGAAATCCAATATTGTAATAACAGTAGAAACAAAGATGCAGGTTTATACCAAAGATAGACACAAAATGCTGGAATAACTCAATGGGACAGGTAGTATCTCTGGAAAAAAATAGTGCCATTTTTCGGGTCGGAACCCTTATTCCAGCCTCCAGTCAGTGTGACCCGAAACGTCACCAATCCTTTTTCTCCAGAGATGCTGCCGCTGAGGTACTCCAGCACTTTGTGTTTATCTCCAATATTGTCATTCTAGTTTGCCATTGAACAAAATGTGATCTGCCTCATAACTACCATAGTACATGAATTAGAGCCTGGACATTCTGCTACCAGGGACCCAGACATTTTCATCCACAATCCCTATCCCCATATCATTCCTGCCATCTATAAGGTAAGTCAGGACTATAGTGAAATATTCTCCAGTTCATGGATGATACAACTCAATACTGGTAGAACGATTGCGTTCATCCAAGTAGAGGCATTCACTTCATTGGCACCTTTACACCTCCCTGAGTATTGCATCCTTCCATCACTGGTATACATATAGATATATAGCATCCATATGGTCTATAAGATTGTAAAAATGCTTATCTACCACCTTAAAATAAGCATTATTTTAGCCATGATCACATTGAATGACGGTGCTGGCTTGAAGGGCAAAATGGCCTACTCCTGCATCTATTGTCTATTGTCTATTGTCTATTATATAAAACAACTTCATCGCTGGTATATATAACATAGGATATAAGCATGTAGAAAATGGTGGTGGATGCTCCATGTTAACACTTCATTGACAGCACCTGCAACCTCTATTAATCACGAGACCCAAATCTTTACCCATGAACTTCCCTCCAAGTCATAAATCATGCTAACGTTGCGCCCACACAAATTTTCAGCAAACTATTTTTGGCCATGTATGGAATTTTTTTAAAGACTTTTTCCACAGAATTTCTTAACTAAAATATGTTGTCTGTAAGTGGCCCAGTTTTCTTTCTTAATTTGGCAGACAAGACAACACAAATGAGATCATAGTTTGTGCGGTTGGCAGGACCAGTAATTTAACTGCCCAGAAGATAGCTCACAACTAAGAAGATTAAAAATAACGTTTCAGATGTTTCAAATTACACTAAGTAGGAATGCATGATGCTGCTGACAGAAATCTGTGCTAAATGCTTCATTTTTGTTGAAATAGGAAGTCATTCATGCAGACACAATTAATCACGCAATTCATTGTTAACATTACTGTACTTTCTGTGGTTCATGGAGTAAATGCAGCTGGAAAAAAAAACATGTGTATGTTATGCAAAAAAGTATGAATGACTTCCAAGTCTAAATGTACTTGTAAAAGAGGAAATTTAAAACACTTGAAGAGCTCAAAGGCAAAAAAATGCAAATGCAGTGGACTACTCCCATACTAGGAAAATTATGCCGTCCCTCCACATACATTCCTGCAGCCCAGTTTTAACAGCCAAGGTTTTTTTCTGCTAAATTGTTCCCAAATGGCACAATGGTAGAGTTGCTGCCTTACAGCGCCAGAGACCTGGGTTCAATCCTGATTACGGTTGCTGTCTGTACGGAATTTGTACGTTCCCCCCGCGATCTGCGTGGATTTTCTCCAGCATCTCCAGTTTCATTCCCACGCTGCAAAGACCTTGTCAGAGCATCGATAGACCATCGGTAGACAATAGAGCAGAATTCCAGAAGTGAGATTAAAGTGACTGTCCTTGACATTGAGACAACATTTGACTGAGTGTGGCCCCAATGAGTTCTGATCGAATAAAGTCAATAGACATCAAGGAGAAAACTGCAATATTTGGAATCTTACCTCAAACAAATGAAGATGATTAAGCTTGTTTGGAATGCAGTCATCATGGCTATCATTGCAAAAGTTCCTCAGGGAGGTGTCCTAGGGCCAAACATTTCCATTTGCTTCATCAATCATCTTCTTTCCATCATAAGGTCAGGAATGGGAATGCTCATTGACAATTGTATAAATCTCTATTCTATTTATAACAGACAGAGCCAAGCAAATGAAGCAATCCTTGCTTTCATGCACCATAACCTTGTGAACATTCTGGCATGGGAACATAGATGGTAAGAAACATTTCCCCAACAAAAGTGCCACCAAGAGACAATCTCACCCTACATTTCATATAAACTGTGCCTGAGTATTTCACCATCTCCGTGTAGCACCATGGATCAACTTAACTGGACCAGCCTAAGACCCACTGAGGCAACAAGGGCAGATAAAAGCTGGAGATCCAAGAGTGAGTGACTCAATTCATCACACCACAAAGCTTTATATTGTCTATAAGGTACGAGTTGTTGTGTGATGAAGTATTTGCCCCTCGCCTGATAAATGGAGCTCCAATGATACTCTGGAAGTTCAGTCCAATGAAAGATAAAGCAACCCACTTGACTGATAAGTCATCCTTTCCTGCAGTCCTGGAGCACTGTGGCTGAATGTGTATTACATACAAATACACTGTGCTTACTTAGCTAAGCTACTCCCAAACCTCTAACCCACCACTAAAAGGGAAAAGGGAAACAAATCCATAGAAATACCAGTATCTACAGGTTTCTCTCCAAGCTGCACACACCAACCTGATTTGGAAAGATATCAACAGTCCTTCATTGTCATTGCATCTATGTCCTCAAATTCTCAACCCAACAGAACTGTGGAAGCAGCTCACCGGAGAGTCTGTCGTAGTTCAAGAAAGTACCTCACCATGACCTTCCCAGGGCAATTAGAATAGTTAATACATGCTGGCCTGATAAACATCTCCTTCTTCAGGCGTGGTTTCTGAGCCATATTGGTATTTTGGTAAGATGAACGCAAAAAGCTGGAGTAACTCAGCGGGACAGGCAGCATCTCTGGAGAAAAGGAATTGAACAGTTTTATTGAACTACATGCAGAGCTTCTAACCATATTTTCTTATTCATCCTTATTTCTCTTATTGAGCCTACCTCAGGTGAACCATCAGTAAACCCATGAAGCATGTTTCATCAGCATCAGACTCCACCATTTTGAATGAATGAATGAATAAATGAATACTTTATGAATGAATACTTTATTGTTACATGTGACAAGTCACAGTGAAATTCTTTGCTTGCATACCCACGATATGCAAATAGTCAACACATAAAGGGTGCTGACAAAGTTACAAAGTTCCCACGTGGCCTGATCTCAACAATGACCACCAACCTCGATGACCACCACACCGACCATCCTCGTCGAGCACCGGCAGCTCCACTCCTGACGACTCTGCGGCTCTGACGCAGTATCCGGCCGCAGGCTCCGTCGACCTAGGCCCCGGCCGCGGGCTCCGTCCTAGCCTTCTATCATTCACTCTATCAAACTGTTTAAGGAAAGCACTGTTGCTCCCATCCCCCCATGCACCACCTTAATCACTAATTTTCCTAGTGATCTAAATTGCACCTGATTCATCAACGTTTAAAATTCTAGGCTATATGTTCAGATTTCTGTTGTTTCTATTCCAGCGACATCCTTCAGCCAACCAGTCCATTGAGGGAGATGCAATTCTCAAGGTCTGGGCTTTCAACCATCCACTAGTGACCTTTGCCACGTGATGTAGGGGTGTCCCTTCAACTGTCCAGCTTTTAGGTTCTGGAATTATGAAAACATACAAAACACTTCCCTAAAAATATCTCTGTTGACCAAGTTCTCATCAAACTTCTTCTTTGGGTCTATTTCATTCTTTGTTTGATTATGTTGATATTAATGTGGTGCTTTATAAAACCAAGGTGTTGTCAATAGGTGTATTAATCCCCCACAAAGAATTAGACAGTTGTTGGTTCAGGTGTGAACGTAATACCAAAATTTATTATTTTTATTTGAGCTATGAAAACAGTGGCAGATTTTACGAAAGTCGGATGCCTATTAATGTAATATAGCAGTGTTATTTGAATCCAACAATGGAAATATCCTAAAAGTTCCTACTTGTCAGCAGAATTATATTTGGCAGAATAATGGTGGAAACCATTTACAGGATGTAAGCAGAATTACTGCCGTTTTCTATGCTGTATAAATCAATGATTCTACGATATTATGCTGTTGTTCTAGAGATTTACAGGAAATTCCTGATGCAAGGTAATGAGTAAATATTCCATTTGCAACTATTTAAAAAAATATATTTCACTGTAATAATTTAAGAATCCACCAGAAACAGAGCAGTGTAGAACTCTGCACTCAATGGCATTTGCCACAGTGTTTGCAATGGTTAAAGGAAGTAAATTACCATCGTCTTTTTAAAGGACAGTTTGGGTTAGGTGTTAAATGCAGATCTGGCCAGCAATTCAGAGGGGTGGCCTTCAGAGGGGTGATCCCTCGAAAAGCGCCTGGACCTGATGGTATACCTGGTCGTGTTCTAAAAACCTGTGAGGACCAAATGGCTGGAGTTTTCACGGACATTTTCAACCTCTCACTTCTGAGGTCTGAGGTTTCCACCTGCTTTAAAAGGGCATCAATTATACCAGTGCCCAAGAAGAGTAAGGTGATGTGCCCCAATGACTATCGACCAGTGGCACTAACGCCTGTGGTGATGAAGTGCTTTGAGAGGTTGATCATGGCGCAAATCAACTCCTACCTCGACAAAAACCTGGACCCACTGCAGTTCGCATACCGTCACAACAGATCAACGGTGGATGCGATCTCGCTGGCCCTCCACTCTGCTTTGGACCACTTGGACAACAAAAACTCATATGTCAGGCTGTTATTCATTAATTACAGCTCGGCATTTAATACAATCATCCCCTCCAAGCTGGTTACCAAACTCGCAGTACTGGGTATCTGCGCATCCCTCTGCAATTGAATCCTCGACTTCCTCATTCACTGACCACAGTCCGTTCGTATTGGTGGAAATGTGTCAGACTCGATAACAATCAGCACGTGAGCACCTCAAGGCTGCGTGCTCAGCCCCCTGCTGTACTCACTCTATACTCATGACTGCATAGCTGGTCATAGCGCGAACTCCATCATCAAGTTCGCTGACGACACCACTGTTGTGGGACGTATCACTGATGGGGATGAGTCAGAGTATAGAAGAGAGATCGAGCAACTGTCCATATGGTGCCAGCACAATAACCTGGCCCTCAACACCAGCAAAACCAAGGAACTGATTGTGGACTTTGGAAGGAGTAGGAGGGGGACCCACAGTCCCGTTTATATCAACGGGTCGATGGTTGAAAGGGTCAAGAGCTTCAAATTCCTGGGCGTGCACATCTCTGAAGATCTTTCCTGGTCCGAGAACACTGATGCAATTATTAAGAAAGCACATCAGTACCTCTACTTCCTGAGAAGATTACGGAGAGTTGGTTTGTCAAGGAGGACTCTCTCTAACATCTACAGGTGCACAGCATGCTGACCGGTTGCATCGTTGCTTGATTCGGCAACTTGAGCGCCCTGGAGAGGAAAAGACTACAAAAAGTAGTAAACACTGGCCAGTCCATCATCGGCTCTGACCTTCCTTCCATCGAGGGGATCTATCGCCGTCGCTGCCTCAAAAAGGCTGGCAGTATCATCAAAGACCCACACCATCCTGGCCACACACTCATCTCCCTGCTACCTTCAGGTAGAAGGTACAAGAGCCTGAAGACTGCAACAACCAGGTTCAGGAATAGCTACTTCCCCACAGCCATCAGGCTATTAAATTTGGCTCGGACAAAACTCTGAATATTAATAGCCCATTATCTGTTATTTGCACTTTATCAGTTTATTTATTCATGTGTGTATATATTTATATAATGGCATCTGGACACACTGATCTGTTCTGTAGTCATACCTACTATGTTCTGTTGTGCTGAAGCAAAGCACGAATTTCATTGTCCTATCAGGGACACATGACAATAAACTCTCTTGAATCTTGAATCTTGAATCTTGAATGCTGAGATGCCTTAGAGAACAAATAAAAGCAAAATAATAATATGAAATTGTGCCATTGCCTGAAAATACGATTTTCACTGAAAGGCAATTCTGAGGTATTATTCAAAGGTAATATCCAACACTATAGTTAATTTGTCTGAAGAAGGGTTTCGGCCCGAAACGTTGCCTATTTCCTTCGCTCCATAGATGCTGCTGCACCCGCTGAGTTTCTCCAGCTTTTTTGTGTACCTTCGATTTTCCAGCATCTGCAGTTCCTTCTTAAACACTATAGTTAATTAGGTCCACCAACCAGTTGTTTTGCACGCCTTGGAAACTACCCGTCAGGTCATACAGCCATTTTAATGCCATTGCAAAGCAATTTCCAGTTCACAACAAGACTATTATTTTATAATTGAGCAACCATGCTTGCACTGACTTCAGAGGAGAATGGAACATAGAACATAGAACAACACAGTACAGGCACTTCGGCCTGCAGTGTCCAAACCAAACAAGATGCCAAGGTACACTAATTTCTGCTGTCAGCATGTGATTTATATCCCTCCATACCCTATACATCCACTTTAGGAAATTAAACCAATGTTGGGCCTTCACTGTGAACGGCAGTGCCCTGGTTATCATTGTAGAACTCTGTCTACCATTTATCCACCCAATATGTGTAAATGATCTATATCCCACAGTCTTTCTCACAGTCTACAACTCCACCAATTTTGGTGCTGATAGTGTAGGAAAAGTAGAGAGAGGGAAGCAGGCCCCATTAACAAGTAGTTTACAGAGCAAGGGAACATATTTAAAATTTGGAACATAAAGAAAAACATTTCTAAAAACATGCAGAGAGTAGTGTGACTAATAGTTGGCATTTAGTCTGGGGACTGAAGGGCCATCTGTTGCATCAAATGAGTTGCACGGAAGAAAAGACAGTAGGAGGCCTTTTCTGGACATGTTGCAATAGTTTTGTAATTCCAATGAAGTGTCTGAGTTGGCTCACCAAGGTTTAGGTAATGAGGCACGCCTCATAATGGACAACTTACTGGCTTGGACTGATAAACAACAAGCAATTTTCCAGCCACATACATATGAAACAATGATAATTTCCAAAATCTGTTGCCTTTCCCTGTCTGCCTAACTGTCTGCCTAAGGTCATGCCTAACTTCTGCCAACACATCACGTGTGCCACCAGGGGGGAAAGAACATTGGACCACTGCTATACGCCGTTATACTCTGGGTGGGTGGCGCGACCCACGTCGCAGCGGCCTCTGCAGTCTGTTTGTCTTTTTTTTATTTTTTTGTCCCGTTGAGGGTATAGTTTGTGGTGGGTTTTTTAATGTGTATGTGTGGGGGGCGGGGGGTGGGCGGGGGAAACTTTTAAATCTCTCCCCTGCACGGGGACCCGACCTTTTCCCTGTCGGGTCTCCGTTGTCGTTGGGGCCGAGCACCGTGGAGCGGCCTCCAACCGGAACGACCTGGGGGCTCAAATCACGGAGCCGGCGGAGCTGCGGACCTACCATCGTGGAGCTGGCCGGTTCGGAGCGTGGAGAGATGTGGTGGCTCGCGGCTGCGACCCGACTCCGGTGGATGGTGACACCGGGAGCTCGCGGGTCCCCGGTGTGAGACCGCTTTGCGGGGCACCGGCAACGGCGACTTCTCCCGCCCAAATTGCGGGGTTGAAAGTGACCTGGAGCGGGGCCTTACATCGCCCGGCGCGGCTTTAAGTGGCCGCGGGACTTGCTAGCGCCCGCCGGGGGCTTTGACTTTGTCATCGGGAGAAGAATGGAGAGCAGGGGAGAGACAAGACTTTGCCTTCCATCACAGTGAGGAGGAGATTCACTGTGATGGATGTTTGTGTAAATTGTGTTGGTGCGTGTCTTGGTTCTTTTTTTGTATGACTGCAGAAACCAAATTTCGTTCGAACCTCATGTGAGGTTCAAATGACAAATAAATGGTATTGTGTTCAGGAAAGACTACAAAGCCGTTTCACTCCCTCCTTTTGGAAAATCTGACCACGCTGCCATTTTCCTGCTGCCGGAGTATAAACAGAGGATAGTTCGGGAAGCGGCAGTGACAAGGGACGTAAAGCGGTGGTACGATCAGTAAGAGGCCATGCTGCAGGAGGCATTGAACGATGTCGACTGGAATATGTTCCAAGCAAGTTCCAGGGACGCCTGTGAGTTCGCGGAAGCGGTCACAGACTTCATTGCAACAATAACCGACAACATCGTCCCTACGGTAAGGGTTAGCATCTTTCCTGATCAAAAACCCTGGGTGGGCAGGTCCATTCGTGTTGCCTTGAATGCTTGCACCGCTGCCAACAACTCGGGCCTGGCATCCAGAAACATGGACGTCTACAAGGTAGAGTCCTACCGACTGCGAAGGGCGGTGAAGGACGCAAAAAGGAGGTACAGGGACAGGATGGAGTCACAGATGGAGCAGCAGGACACCAGACGCCCTTGGCAGGGGCTACGGACTATAACTAACAACCGGAGCAACCCCCCCACCTCCCCCCCCTCTACAGGAAGTGCCGGCACCTCCCTAGCTGATGACCTGAACTCTTTCTACGCACGTTTCGTGACAGGCAACATCACCCCTAGCTTGCCGGTTAACAACACCGCCAGTGCGCTGGCTAGCGAGGCTGGAGGGAGGTCCTCCGCTGGGGATGGGCACACATTCTCGTTATCCGAGCACAACGAGAGGAAAGCCGTAGGCCCAGATGGCATGTCTGGGCGAGTACTTAAGTCTTGTGCTGCTCAGCTAGCTCCAGTGCTCACTACAATATTTAACCTCTCCCTGACCAAGTCCGTGGTCCCTGCCTGCTTCAAAAGATCCATCATTGTACCTGTACCAAAGAATGCCTCTGCAGCTTGTTTGAATGACTACCGACCGGTGGCCCTCACCTCGGTAGTCATGAAACGCTTCGAGAGGCTGGTCAAGAACCACATCTGCACCTTCCTGCCTCGCAACATGGACCCGCTGCGGTTCACATACCGTCCGAACAGAGCCACGGATGATGCGGTCTCCCAGGTTCTGCACACCGCTCTCTCTCACCTTGACAACCAGATGGGGGGCTATGTGAGGATGCTGTTTATTGACCACAGTTCAGCCTTCACACGATAGTCCCCACCAGACTTGCTGAGAAGCTGCTGGAACTGGGACTTAACACTCCCCTGTGTACCTGGGTCCTGGACCTTCTCACCGCCAGGCCCCAGAAATACATCGAAGACCCTCACCCTGAACACAGGATCCCCCCAGGGTTGCGTCCTCAGCCCCCTACTGTATCCCTGTACACACATGACTGTGTGGCCAGGTTCAGCTCCAACTCTATAATTAAGTTTGCTGACGACACTGTGGGCCTGATCTCCGATAACAATGAGAAAGCCTACCGGGAAGAGGTGGCTGATCTGGCACTCTGGTGTCAGGACAACAGCATCCTCTTGAATGTCAAAAAAACTAAGGAGCTGATCGTGGACTTTAGGAAGGCACAACATCCGAGGACGTATACGCCACTGGAGATAAATGGGGCTACTGTGGACAGGGTGAGCTGCGTTAAATACCTGGGAGTCCACATCACAGAGGATCTGACATGGACATCACACGCTGCCGCACTGGTGAGTAAGGCAAGGCAGCGCCTTTACCACCTCAGGCAGCTGAGGAAATTCAGAGTCTCTCTGAGGATCCTTCAGTGCTTCTACTCTGGGGCTGTAGAAAGCATCTTGTCCGGCAACATCACAATCTGGTTTGGGAACTGCTCTACCCAGGACAAGAAGGCTTTGCAGAGAGTAGTGCGTTCGGCTGAACGCACTATGGGAACTACACTCACCCCCCCCTGCAGGAACGATGCATCAGAAGGTGCAGATCCAGAGCCAACAACATTATGGGGGACCACTACCATCCCAGCAACGGTCGGTTCCAGCTGCTACGGTCAGGCAAACGCCTCCGCTGTCATGCTGTGAAAACTGAGAAGATGAGACGGAGTTTCTTCCCACAGGCCATTAGGACTGTAAACTCTTATCTCACCAGGGACTAATTTACTGTACCAATTTACTGTTGTGTTGTGTCTTCTTAAAAATAGCTATTTTTTCCCTAATATGTAAATACTGATTCTGTTCTATTCTGTTCTGTAGTTTTTTTGCACAATCCGCAGGCATTGCCACTTTCATTTCACTGCACATCTTGTATTTGTATGTGATAAATAAACCTGACTTGACTTTTCCTGCAACAAATGTCTTTGGTATCATAATATCACAAGGAATATTTTAAAAGTGTGAATGAAGACAAAGTTTGAACTATTTGTGTATCTTGATGAAAAGTGGTTGAAATGTTAACTGTGTTTCCCTTTCCAGAGAAGATGCATGACCAGCTAAGTATTTCCAGCATTTACTGCCTTTATTTCAGATTTCCAGAATCTACACCACTCTGTCTTGGGGCCACTTCTTCCTGTACTATCTGACTTAATCCTTCCCCTCTTGACCGTTATTAAAATAAATACTTTTTCTTTCACACATCAGGGGTTTCATGCAATCTTGAAAGCAAGTAGACCATGAAAATCTATAACATTCATTCCGTTCCACTAGGACACAGTATCAGTGTTCCATGCAAGGAGACATCTATTGAGTCTTTAAATGTATTTCTGTACATTTGGAATTGAGGTTCTATTTCTACTGAATAAAAGTGAAAATTAAAATCCATCCTCCAGGTGGATCTTGGTCAATTGAATGCCATTGTTTTGGCCGTGGGGAATCTTAAAGGTATGCACTTGAGCAGATGCTCTGTGTGCGTATACTGCATACACAATGGCATTTCCAGGAGTCCGAACCTCTAAGCTAAACTAGTGCATCATACTGAAGGACAGGAACAGCTTAAAAAACCCCAAGAAAACTGACATGGGTCAATTTGTCCTTCCGGGTAATTCAGTGGATGTTTTGGAGGCAGAGCCTCGAGATGCCTGCTCCAAGTGGCCAGGATCTCAGAAACATACAAGAAGGCAGGGAATTACAGTTTCCCAGTGGACCATGAGCTTTGGTCCAGGGTTGAGGTCTTGATCTTCAAGTACCTTTTACTTGTGCTGGTGCAGTGAAACCAGTGGTGAATTTCATCGTTGATCTCTGCTTTTACCAAGAGCCGGTGCCCGAGATATGGGGAATGAACCGTGTTTTCCAGTGTCACGTTATGAAGCTTTAATGTTGGATGGCAGTATAGTGCAATGGGGACAGGGCCGGTAGAGCTCTGTCTTCCGGATGCGTTGGCACTGGTTTATTATTGAGAAAGTGCAGATTAAAAAAGTGCAAGGGCTACAATGAGGTAGATTGGGAGATCAGGATTATACCAGACTTATGACGTTGAGTGTAAAGCAGAACCTCTGTATGCGTTGTTGGATAAGTCAACAAGTATTTGGCGCTTGGTCTCTTAGCATGCAAAATGCATGTACTGTCCACATTTTGATGTCTGAGATGTGGGACCTTGCCTCTGGAGTGTGGTAGCTGTTGATTGAACAATCTCCCATAAATTCTGAAAATGAGCTCCATACTGAGGGTGGCTTGATGGAAATTAGGTTCCGCTCCCTCATCAAAGGTACTACACTGTGGTAGCTGTAGATTGAACAGTCTCCCATTAGTGGCAAGAAAAAACAAGGATAGTGTCAGCACAATGACATATGCTTGTTTCTCACTGGTCTTCACTGATATAAGTTCAGCTGTAGAACCTTTGGTTCAATGCTATTGTTGATCAAGTATTAGATCATGACTATTTTTAGTGGGTAGATGAATTTGGATTTGGTGTTTCCATAGTCTCTCCTGCTTGATGGAGTCAAAGGTTTGACTTTGATAAGGTTGAAGAAAATGATGTTTAGTGGTTGTTGCCACTCTGCATTTTTAAGAGTTGGCATATGGTGAAGATCATACCCACTCAACCTCTAGGACCAAGAGTCTAGGTGATTGAAATGTATTTAGGGAAGAGTTCTGCAAACACCCAGAGATGGTGGTTGAGGAGGATTCTGGCAATGAGTTTCCCAGAGGAGACATCCTCTGTAACACCCAGGTTGAACTTTGTCTCCTTTCTTGAAGGTAGTCAACATTCCAGCATCTCTACCATCCCCTGGTGTACGCTCCTCTTTCCAGATGTAACAATGAGATTGTGAATTTATGAGTGAAGTTCTTCACCACTGAGTTTTAGGATATCAGTGGTGATACCATTTGCTTCCAAGGCTTTGCTCTTTATTTTTGTCAGGATATAGTCTGAAGAAAAGTCTCGACCCAAAACATCACCCATTCCTTCTATCCAGAGATGCTGCCCGTCCTGCTGAGTTACTCTAGCATTTTGTGTCTATCTGTTTTTTATCTTCTGTTTTTTTTCATCAGGCAGGAAATATGGTAAGGCTGGCCTGAATAGATGGCAGTGAAACTGAGTCATGGGCACTCTCATTACGGATTGAGGTCATGATAAGGAGGATTTCCAAGTGCGCCTTCCAGCTGTTGATAAATGATTGTCTGCTCCCGATAGGTTCACCCCATTGTGTAGGAAGGAACTGCAGATGCTGGTTTAAACCGAAGATAGACACACAAAGCTGGAGTAACTCAGCGGGACAGGCAGCATCTCTGGAGACAAGGAATCGGTGACGTTTCGGGTCTGAAGAAGGGTCTCCGGCTTTTTGTGTCTATTTCAAGATCACCCCACTCTTGGTTCTCAGTGGATACTTAATTTGTTATTTGGGCTGCATGTAATCTAGAGAGGATTGAAGAACCCACGTGAGCTCTGGTTGCCAGCAAGTGGCTAATGCTCCTGTGTTCTCTCCACTGTCTGTCCTTTAGGTAATGGGTTCTCTGCTGGACCTTTGACTTCAGGAGCTTGTGGAACTGCTTTTTCCCCTTGAGGAATTGTGTAACTTCCAGTCAAGAAAATTACAGTATTTAACATGTTCACATAATTTCATAATTTTAATACAGAAATGCTACGATAAATCTCATAAGGGCAACTCCAAGCATGAATATGTAATCGATATATTGTAGACATTCTTCCCATGTGATGTGAGAAAACACACACACTAAGGTCTAATCATAAACAAAACCCTAAAAATTCACAGAACGTTCTTCAGACCAAATGCAGTACAAAGAACAAAACTGTGGTGAAAACAGTTTGTACAAGTCATAGTATGCCAGCTGAATAAACAGTAAGGTAGACTGTTTTTCTGCAATGCTTTGGAACTAAGTCTGATGAAAAAAGGTAATGGAACATGCCAAAAATATCACTTAAAAGGATTTTCTCAAATGCAATGAAAGGGTAAATTTAATACTGGAATGTAGAAACGTAAATTCAGAAAGACCTTATATCTTTTGGACTGGCGATCAATTAAATTCAAATTGAAATGCACTATGATTAAATAATTTGATAAATCTGTTAAAATTTATGAATCCTTTTATGCCATCAAAATCAGAATTTCAAAGACATACTAACTGTTATTTCAGTTGCTACCAAAGCTGGTCTCTTTGTAGGGCAGGTTTTACCAATTTCTAAAGAAAATGTTAAAATAATAAGCTTTTGTGAAGGGTGTCAGCCTAAATATTAAATGAATTTCCTCATTCACATGCTGCTCTTCACCATTCTCACCTCCTTCAATACCTCATTGTCTAATTCAATAATGCTCCTACATATCAAATTGTAGCCAAAGCATCTTTATTCAGCTCTTTCCACTCTTTCCAAGGATGTCAATTTTTGAGACTCGCCAAAAATTAATTGAATGAATGAATGAATACTTTATTGTCACATGTGACAAGTCACAGTGAAATCCTTTGCTTGCATAACCTAGGTATGCAAATAGTCTCCCATAAAGGGTGCTTACAAAGTTAAAGACCCCTTGCACCCCAAAGTGAAATACCCCATCTAAGACAAGTAAGGCTTATCTGTGTACACTCGTCGGATTGGATCAAGTTATATACCAAAAGGATTCTTTGTACTTGGTTTTCCACAATACAGCAGGAAGGAAACAAAAAAATCAATTTAAGAATAAATACCATTTCTTTAGTGGCTTATAGCATATATCAGAAATGTTCCCTTATGTTCTTTGGAAATTTGGAGGGTAATCTGAATTTATTTTCAAGTGTAGAGTCACTGACTAAATATTCTTGAGCATCTTATTTCATTAGAACTGAGGCACAGTGCGTTCTAAATTTTAATTAAAACCCTTTCAATAATAGCATCTTGTTTGAATAGAAAACATATTTGTCTTTGCAAACTGAGTGAAGGCTTATTGCGGGGAGATTTCATATAAATTGTTAAGCTGCTTTGCTTTTTATACACAAAGCATACAGAACAACAGCAATGATTTAACTCACCTATTTCTACAATTTATCTTATCTAAATAATAGACATGTTCTTTTTCTTTGCCACTGTATTTCAAAAGGTCATCTTGCCTGACTTGAATTCAATTTTCCAACAGCTGTCCTACCTCCGATTCTATACTCAGCCCTACAATGCCTGTCCAGAAATCCTAGTGGCATCAGCCCGTTAGACCAATGACTCCTGTTTGAGGGCCAGGACATGCAGAAATGATTCACTCCACACCATCCACCTCAAGATCAGACCCATTACATATATGGCCCTTTGTAAAGTATCTATAAAGGCCGAACCATTGATATCCCTGCCGCCAAAACTAACCCTCTGCTGGCCTACAATCATTTCCTCCATTGATTCCCTCGTTTCCTGGATACAACTTTGCCATAGTCCTTCTGCCCAACAGCATTTTACTTGCTCCTGACTGAGTACATATGATTCCCAACATGTAAATAGTTTCATAGAAACTTGCCATTGAATTTGGTAGGATCTTTAGGTAGTCCATTCATCTGGATTACCTGGCAGCAATATTGACCTGTTGCAAATCCCCACATTTCCCCCCACATTTCCCCGAGGTATTGGTGACCATTTAACCTCGAACATTTTATAAAACCAATCTCACATCCATTGATCTCCCAGACTTCAGGATAGGGTTTACTCTCCTTCAACAGCAGGCGGAGAGTGTTATGGCTGGCAGCCAGACCACAGCTATGAGCCATCGGATGGATTCTTCAGCTTGAGAAGGCAAAGTTCTGCCAAGTGTAGACATTAAAAGCCCAGTACATGAAAGTTGGGCAGAACGTGAGCAAGGCAAGGCAGGCACAGCGTGCTTTGTGTGAACAGTGCATGTTCACTGCCAGAGCAGATTTTGCCAAGAAATTTAGTCCCAAATATTTATACACTAGTGATATATTAAAAAAAAGTATCCATCCAGATTCTTAATCTTATCTGCACCATATTGCCAACATTAAAATGGTGTTAGCAATTTCCCTAATACCATTTGCAACAGGTTATATAATGTTGAAAAATTCATCAAACCAGTTTCAAAACAGTACTAGTATGCAGCGCCATGTAGTCCTATTGTTCTTTAGGAATAGTGAGTATTCAGTGTCGAATTCCCTCTTTCAGTGGCATCTTTTCTCAAGGTTTTGGCATGAGATGACAGCCCTTGAAGGGTTACACCACAATACAACCAGCTCTCTTTCAAGTAATGGGCAGAGTGGCAAGGAGTGGGAGCATACTATAGTGAGGAAGGTGGTGGGACAGACCACTCAAAGGAGCGGGTTGTTGGGGGGGAGGTGGGGGGGGGGATGGCAATGCAGACAAATCTGTGCAAGCTATTGAAGACATTTGACAAAGAGCACTCATGGCAAGGATTTGACTGTGGGAGGTATCTGAGAGGAAGCAGTGAAAGTAACTTAATGTTTTTGCCAGTGTGGTAGATCACCTAATTGCCAATGTAACACATTTGTAGTGATTGCATTGGCCACTCCCTTATGAGCCCACTGTACTGGCTAACCACCTTTGTTGTATAAGGAGGAGTGCCCTCAATGGATACATGCCCTTTGACAGTTCCGCACTGTCAATGTGTCCTCTGGGTGCAAATGCAAAGCTGGATGTCCCTCTCACTAATGGAAATAATCAATATCAATGATCAATATGCAGTGAGCTAAAGGGTTTCCTATGTGGCATATATCAGCAGCTCACACTTGGTGAGGTTCTTGAGCCAAGGTTTTTGGGCCCGCAGGTGACCCCGTCCTTGGTTTTGAGACCTGTCCAGCCATGTGCGTTTGCTTTGTTCTTTGCCTTATACCATTCTTAAAGGCTGGTTTATTGCACTGACACAAAAAGCTGGAGAAACTCAGGGGGACAGGCAGCACGTTTCGGGTCGAGATGAAGTCTCGACCCAAAACATCATCCATTCCTTCCTTCCAGAGATGCTGCCTGTCCAGCTGAGTTACTCCAGCTCTTTGTGTCTATCTTCGGTTTAAACCAGCATCTGCAGTTCCTTCCTACAGATTATTACACAGACAATTTTCCATGCCTTCTCTCATCTTCCAGATCTGAGGAGAGGTCATTTCTGAAATGTTTTCTTTCACCAGGTGCTGCTACGTGACCTGCCGAGCATTTCCAGGATTTTCTGGTTTTAATTTCAGATTACCAGCATGTGCAGCTTTCTGCTTTGCTTTCTTGGGTTTCTTTTATCTTTGAAAGTAAAACAACATGTTCAATATGTGTTGCACTAAATGGGTCCTGGAGGTTAATATTAACAACAGATGGGGTGATCACTGAGCAAGATAAAAACAAATGTTTGCTTGTTCTTTAGAAGCATAATGATCTGAAGGAGTAATATGCAAAGGCAAATTTAAAAATAATTAAAATGCTAAAATGCTAAAGAATATTAGAAATACATTTGATAGACATGCTATGTGGTTCCAGCACCTTATAAATATGCAGAATTGATCTCACCATTTCCTGTCATATTCCTGGTATTACCTCCAATCTCAGCCTCAAACCTAGGAATGCCTATGCTTCCTGGCTTGACCCAAGAAGCACACCCACTCCTGGCCTCCGTTCGGAATGTCTCTGCTCCCAGTCACAGCCACAGCAAAGCTTTGAATGCTGGATAGCACCCAAGGAAAATGTGCTCACAGCTTCAGCCTCAGAAACACCTAAGCTCCTGGTCTCAGTCTAGGAATGCTTTTATTCCCGGCCCCAACCCACAAGGCAACATGAGAATGAATTCCCCCTGATACTTCAGGTGGTAAAGTGCCTCTGGGATGGGCAATACCCCTTCATCTTTAGTTTTGGTGAAGGAGTTGAAATATATGCCAAGATCATTCCCACTGAGGATAGATAGCTACAGCCTTGAGTGACAACTGAGATGCATGTTAACACTCATTTCATTAGCTTACGTGCCACTTTGGTGGTGAGAGCTTTAATTAATGAACAGAAAACAGCCAAAGGGTAGACACGGTTTTAAAATGGTTTTAAAGCAATGTAAAGCTTTCACTGTTCAAATGGTGCTGGACGTCTGGAGAGGCCCTTTGGAACACATTTGCTGATTTTCCACAATGTTTATTTAAGACCACCAACACTCCAGCAGCATTTATTCCAGACATTCTCTGAGGATTTCAACTAAGGAAAGTGAGATGTGTGCTGTGCTAATGGAGATCTTTGCAAAGTCAGCATGAGACGGGCGTGTTGGTTTTCTGGCATTTTGCTCGATGTTGTCCTTGGTTTTGCAGGAAAAGTGGTGCTTGAAGTGAGCCAGAGCAGTAACTGCAGTTGTTGCAGAAGGACAGGAGCATTGGACTCCTACATCTCCCTCACCTCAATCTCCACCTCCACCACTCACCTATCCCTGAAACATCCTGAAACATTCCACTGTTTGTCGTTCAGTGCACTCCAGTGGAGGTTAATCACAGGAAGCCACATATACTGCTCCATAAATCTTGGTTCCAATCTGTACTTTGAGGGAAATCCTTTCTTCTTTTACACCCTCTGGTCAGATTCCAATGATAGTATTGATAAATTAGTCCTAATTTCAAAATGATAACTCAGCATCATTTTCCACGTTCCATTAAAATAACGTGCTACTTCTTCTCAGGCTTACCATACGATACGATACAATACGATAGAACTTTGTTTATCCCAGGAGAGAAATTGATCTCATTTAAATAGCTAGCTAGTCACAGGTAGCAAGCAATGGGGAAACTTGGCCTCAACTTTCACTCTGAACAGCACTTTTTCCTATGTCAGTTTCTGTCTTCCCAAATAATTCTTCTACCTTGTGCTCATTGCCTGAATGTACTATGCATTATCTGTGACCATAGAAATCTTCTCATGGAACATAAACAGCAAATAGACTATTTCTCTTTTTACTTTTTCACATATGCACAGCAGTAACTTGCAAACGTACGTTGAAGAAGTTCATTGGAACACAACTGTCCAGTCTATACACATGATTGTCAATGCCAGGCATCCATTTGAGGGGCATTTTAAAATCAGAAGGGGGCAGGTCATCTCAGCATATCAATTGATCCCTCTGCATGCTTGTTGCAGCTTTTAGGCGAGACTTTGATTGTTGACCAGATCAGTCATCTGACAGAGGAGCAAAGCTATCCAAATAATGATAATGGGTTTTGGTAGCTGTAGAACCCTGAATGTAATGTTCAGGTGAAGAACATGGTCAGTTAGAAAACTCTTTCAAAGATTTGCTTTTGCAGCATAAACCGAGATTTCATTGTTCCATTCTATGGTTTAATGTGCGGCCAGCCTTTTAAAAGTATGGAGACAGTGAAGTCCAGAAGCTGAATCTCACTAGAGACAGTGAGACAGATTCAAGCCAATGTTACTATCCACTTTTCTTTGGTCCGAAACAGACTTAACCGGTGAGAGGTTGACAGGCAGACGACACAAATCATGCAGATGAATGAAAAACAAATTCAAGTCTCACTAAGAATATTTGATTTGAATTCCCTCAGAGATTCTTCCAAACACCCACCATAACTTTGGCTGAAGGCTGACAAACTGGCTGGGTTTGTTATGGCGACAGATTTAGGAAGACCCAGTGAAAATATCCTTCACTAATGGGACATTTTTGAAAATGAAAGCTCTTAAAATTCAATTTTGCAGATGAGATCCATCCAGTTGTTGCAGGCTTAAGAAACAAACAGTAATTGCCAGAAGTTTTGAAACTATTGCATTTATAGTCTAATTTCCCCAGCTATTCTCCATTTCTCATTTCCCCAGTTGTCAGCGTACTGGCTGAAATTTGCTGCAAAATAATTGTCAACACCCTGCGCGACAGGGATTCTGCTGAGGCACTTTCGTGACTACCCATGACCCTAAGTTTGGACACTTCAGTCATTTTCCCTTCCCAACTTCCAAAGAGCAGGTCAAGCTTTGCACTCTCCCTTGTAGGGCTCTCGACATATCGCATGAGGAAACTTTCCTTAACACTTGGGACAAATTCTTAATTTTACTCATTGAAGACAAAGAGTTGGGGTGAAAGAATGTTATTCCATTTGGACATTTATGACCAGTGGGATCTTTGATCGGACCTCTGTTATTGTGACTAAATAACTTGGCTGTAAATGGAGATAAGTTGGTTAGTAAATTTGATAACGACACAGAAGTTGGTGGCGTCTCGGCCAGAGGAAGGTTGTCAAAGTATAAAGGGAGATATGATCAGTTATAGAAATAGGCTGAGGAGTGCCAGAGTTTAATTCAAGCAAATGTGAAATATTGCACTTTGGGAGACTGACTATAAGGGAATAGTATAGATTTAAAGGCATGGCCCTTAACAGCATTGACGTACAGAGGGACCTGGGGTCCAAATGCATAGCTCCCTTAAATGGCATGACAACTCAACTAGATAGAGTAGTAAATATGGCACATGGTATGCTTGTCTTCATAGGTTGGGCCAATGAAATTAAAAATTAGGAAGACAAAGTCTATGACTTTGGTTACGCCACGTTTGGTGTGTTGTGTGAAGTTCTGGTTGCACCCTTATGATGTGGAGGCTTTGGAGAGGGTGAAGAAAAGGCTTATGTCAAAACTGGCTGGAATAGACAGTATTATTTACCAGGACAGGTTTGACAAACTTTTGTTATCTTCACTAGACCATTGGAGGCTGAGGAGAGGCATACTAGATGTATATAAAATTATGAGAGGCATGGATAGGGTAAACAGTACAAACTTGTTTTTTCAGCATGAAAATGTCAAAGATAAGATACCAGAGTTTTAAGGTGAGAAGATCAAAGTTTAAAAGAGATGTGCCAGGCACATTTTTACACAGAGTGGTGAATGCCAGGAACACACTGCCAGGTATAGAGGCATTTCAGAGATTTTTGGATAGGGTAATGGATATGCTGTGAATGGAGGGATATGGATCAGATGTAGGAGAGGATTAGTTTAATTTGGCATCATGTTTGATATGGATATAGTGAGCCAAACTGCCTGTTCCTGTGCTGTATTGTTCTATGATCTTTGTTCATGGTATCAAATTTTTTAAAATGCGTTTTAAATATTGAAAGACAATTTTCAAACAAAATTAAAATATTTCACTGATTAATTGAAATATTAATTTATACCAGACCACGGTTTTAAAACAAGTGGTTTTTAAAGACATAAGATTTTTAGCAGAACAAGGTATCACATTACCAACAGATAGGAATAAATGGAACTTGTTTCATAGCATTAACCAGAAGTCGGGAGCTTTTACTGCACTATAGCCATGAATCAGCACACTGGGGGAGGTTATCAAAATACTGGTGGAGCCTGATCACAATATGGTTTCAATAGATAATTGGATGTTTCCACTGACATACTTGGTTTATTGGCGTGTGACTGATGGATAAGACTTTCCAGTATTAAGATCATATTGCCTTGTTTAAAATAACATATGTGGAGAAGTTAAAATTAGATCAGAGCCAAATAATTCAGACGATACCCTTTGCGAATGACTTTGCACCGAGGAAGTATCAATGGTTACAAAGACGACGCAGCTGTCAAGCCTTTTATCACATTTTTGCATTTATTTTCTGGTTTCAATTCTGTTATGTTCTTTCTAAAAAAAAATTATCCAGAAATCTGGCCTCAATGGCTCTTGTTTTCTTAATATTCATTCATACCAATGAAATATTGCGACCGTATATAAGTATGAGAGAAATTATTTAGAACAAATACATCAACCATATTTTCATATACAAAATTAATTATCAACAAGTTTTCTTGACAATTTACCACATATTTATGTAAACTGCTCTGTCTTCCAGCAGCTAATATAGTTGTGACTAAATATGTTGTTGGACGATGAGGAAGTTTGTTGGTAGAAATTAAATTAGTTGTTGGAAGATAGGGCAGTTTACAATCAAATGTGTCAAGTTTATGAACTAATTTAGTAAACCACCTATCAAGAGGATGTGGTACAGATGATCTACATTAGAAAATATGTCCTTTTCCCTGAACAAGGATGGATTCATATTACTCATGATATCATAATTCATGACATTTTTTCATTACATTTACTTACTTTACTCTGAATTTATCTCAATGGACATATGTGTAAATGGATTAAGGTATTGTACTGAATACAATATAGAAGTTAGCCATATATGTGTTGTGCTGAGAATATAATCAGATGCATGTGGTACAGTACATGCACCGAGCTCTACTTTCCCAATTTACAACTATTTGAATTTTCAAAATTGTGCACTTTGCATTCTCCTTTCCTCACAGCTTTTACTTAAGACTATGGAATCACCGTGATTGTTTCACACATTTACGGAGGTTAAAGGTAAGCTGTGATCCTGCTGAATGACAGAGAAGTGAAGGGGCAAATGATCCGCTCCAGCTGATCTTTAACCTTACCAGCACTGTCCTGTACTATCAATCTCCATCTTGAATATACTGAGGGACTGAACCTCCACAGCTCTCAAAGCTACAAAATCCCAAACTTTCATTACCTCTGGGTGGAGACATTTCTTCTTATCTCAGTCCTTAATGAATGAATAACAAATTAATTCACGGGAATTTTCACTGGGAAATTAAATGGAATCTAGTGCACTTAAGGACGTAGCCAGGAGCTCAGGTTAAATTATCTTTCAAATGACTGGGTTTCCAACCATTCAGCATTCCTGCAGCAGTGGCCTGATTTTTTCATTATAGAGTTCATTAACCTAGTATAGATGTCAAAAGCATGTTCTCCCACACTAGAATAAAGAGAGTTAGGAATAGAATCTGGCTGACAAATTTAAAGATGTCCAAAGTTAAAGAATTTAAATGTAGTAAAAGTACAGCATCTGAGTGTTGGAGTAACTCAATGGGTCAGGCAGCACCTCTGGTGGTATGGATAGGCGATTCAGGTCGGAAACCTTCTTCAGACAAATTATAGTAGTGGGAAGAAAGCTGGAAGAGAGATTGGGGAGGAGGTGTCAGACAAAGTCAGGCAAGTGATAGATGGATACAGGTGAAAGGGGTTGATTAAAAAATGGGTAGACATAGACCAGAGATGAGAAGGAGACAAAGGGCTGCAAAATAAAGAGATAAGAAATGTGAATTGTGAGGACAGGAGAAGGGATGTAGGTGGAAGGGCAGTGGGGGAAGGGGAAAACGGGACAGGACTGAGAGAGAAATGGGTGTGCATCCAGGTGGGGCACAAGGAAAAGAGGAGAGAGACAGAAAGACAGTGGGAGTTGTTGGATTGGTTATCTATAGCTGTGGTCCTTTGATGGATGTGAAGGAAGAGGTGTAGGGACAAGAGTTACATCTCCTGCAATTGGTGGGAAAGTACTTGCAGAGGAGGTGGTTTTGGTGGGAAGGGATGCGTGAACCAAGGAGTTGCATTGGGAGAGATATCTGTGGAATGCAGAAAGGGGTGGGTATGGGAATATGTGACTGGTGGTGGGATCACGTTGAAGGTGATGGAAATATTGGAGAATGATGTGTTGGATGTAAATGCTCGTGCTTGAAAGATAAGGACCAGGGAACGCCATCCTTGTCCGTCTGGGGCGGGGGTGGGGCAAAAGCAGACATCCCATGCCCACTCTTCCGTCCCTAGTGCCCTGCCCAGATCCAAAATGTCACCTATCCATGTTCTCCAGCGGTGCTGCTTCACCTGATGAGTTATTCCAGTACGTTGTGTCCTTGGCCTGTGGGCCTGACTTTCACCAGCTCTCCAATATCTCGCCTGCTTCCCATTCTTCAAATGAATTTTAAGTCACTGCAATGTTTGAAAATTTATATTTTTAAATTATAAATTATAATTTTAAAATTTAGAATATGGTGTTAATTATCCATTGGCATGCATATGGAAGAACTGTCAAATCTATGAAAAAATTATGAAAACTGATGTTCTGCTATTTTTTCAAAATTTCTGCAATTAATAACTTGAAAGAAGTAAAAGATGAGTCTTAATTGAAATTTGAGGCACTTTTCCTTGTTTGCATATTAAATCACACCTACTTTTAATCTTACTGAAATTCATGGCATTAAGATTCCTACATTAAAACAATGACTATATTGTATGTAATTATTTGGTTTAAAACGCTACAGGTTGCGAACGTCACTATATGAAGTTTGTTCTTTTTAATGATAAAATCCCATTGCTATTGCAATAATTGCCCTCAGAGCACATGTTCTATGGTTATTTTGCTTTAGGCCTCTCTGACTCCCATTTATGGATTTTTTTGCTGGAGACTGAATCATTGGAAAAAGTCACTAAAAGTAAGTTGCTTGTTCATGTCATTGAAGAATATGGAGAATGTTATTTTGCTATGATTCGCAGATTGGCAGAGATATAATATGAAATGTTACCATTAACAATGCTTTTCAAAAATAATATCTCTGAAAGGAACATTTTTTACATTTTATATCATTGCTGTGTTCATTTTCATTAATTGCTAAGTTCTTATAAATTAGATATGGACCTAATTGTCCCTGTAGCCTGGCACCCATTGGCATCTGGTTGGCATTTAGATGCCCTTTCCCAGTTAACTTTAAAAGGGTGTATTGGGCACTTAGTGATGTTTAGACATGGCACGGTGGCACAGTGGTAGAGTTGCTGCCTTACAGCGCTTGCAATGACGGAGACCCAGGTTCGATCCCGACTACAGGTGCTGTCTGTACGGAGTTTGTACGTTCTCCCCGTGACCGCATGGGTTTTCTCCGAGATCTTCGGTTTCCTCCCACACTCCAAAGACGTACAGGTTTGGAGGTTAATTGGTTTGGTATAAATGTAAATTGTCCCTAGTGTGTGTAGGATAACATTAATGCGTAGGGATTGCTGGTCAGTGCGGACTTGGTGGGCCGAAGGGCCTGTTTCCGCGCTGTATCTCTAAACTAAACTAAACTAAACTTGTGTTGGTTTATACCAAATCTCTAACTGAATCATACACCTTTTAAATTTCTCTGAAATTCACTTACGTCTGGGAGCATTATGGTCAATATATTGGACTACTATCTGGTGAAATGGACTATTAATTTGGAGAATTAAATGTTATTTTTACGATAGCAGCTGGAACAAAATAAATAGTATTAGTCACTGAAAACATGAAACTATCAGTTTCTTGTAAAAAAAAAAGACATCTGATTCACTGATATCCTCCAGAGAGCAGCTTTGTCATCCTTATCCTGTCAGGACTGCATATAGTATTCAGTATAATCATGGCTAATTAGTTACCTCACCACGCTTCCCCACAAACCCATATCTGTTCATTCAGGATCAACACTGTAGTTAACTTTTAACTGCATTTTGTTTTGACCCAGGGAATAATTATGTGTAGGAAGGAACTGCAGATACTGGTTTAAACTGAAAATAGATACCTAAAGCTGGAGTAATTCAGTGGATCAGATAGCATCTCTGAAGAAAAGGAATAGGTCAAGACCCTTCTTCAGACTCAGGGGAAATGGAAATTAGAGATATAGACAATATAGACAATAGAGAGATATAGACCAAATGATTGAAAGATATGTAAAAAAGTAACGATGATGAAGGAGACAGGCCATTGTTAGCTGTGGGCTGGGTGAAAACGAGTTACAGACAATGAGACTCAACAAGACGACTTTGAAGCTAGTACAACGACTTGGTTGGGGGAGAGACGGAGAGAGAGGGTTGCAAGGGGTAATCAATATTCATACCGCTGTGTTGTAAGCTGCCCAAGTGAAATATGAGGTGCTGTTCTTCCAATTTGCGTTTGGCCTCACTCTGACAATGGAGGGGGTCCAGAACAGAAAAGTCAGCATGGGAATAGGAAAGGGAATTAAAGTGTTTGGCACTCGGCAGATCAGGTAGGCCCAGGTGGACTGAGTGAAGGTGTTAAGTGGAACGATGTTTGGTCTCGCCGATCTACTGTATCTTTTGTTCAAGGTGAGGACTCTTATACATTGGCGAGACCAAACGTAGACCCTTTCTCTCTGTCCCTCTCTCACCCAGGTTGTTGTACTAGTTTCAATGTTGTCTTGTTGAGTCATTTTCTGTAACTCGTTTTCACCTGGATCACAGCTAATAATGGCCAGCCTCCTTTATCGTTGTTACCTTTTTGCATATCTTTCATTCATTCATACAGAGGAGATTTACTAGAATGTTGCCTGGGTTTCAACAACTAAGTTACAGAGATAGGTTGAATAAGTTAGGTCTTTATTCTCTGGAGCGCAGAAGGTTAAGGGGGGACTTGATAGAGGTCTTTAAAATGATGAGAGGGATAGACAGAGTTGATGTGATCAAGCTTTTCCCTTTGAGAATAGGGAAGATTCAAACAAGAGGACATGACTTCAGAATTAAGGGACAGAAGTTTAGGGGTAACATGAGGGGGAACTTCTTTACTCAGAGAGTGGTAGCGGTGTGGAATGAGCTTCCAGTGGAAGTGGTGGCGGCAGGTTCGTTGGTATCATTTAAAAATAAATTGGATAGGCATATGGATGAGAAGGGAATGGAGGGTTATGGTATGAGTGCAGGCAGGTGGGACTAAGGGAAAAAAGTTGTTCGGCACGGACTTGTAGGGCCGAGATGGCCTGTTTCCGTGCTGTAATTGTTATATGGTTATATGGTTATTTGTCTGTATCTCTCTATATCACCGTCTATATCTCTTTGAAGTGATGAATTACAAATATTTGAAATGATTAGAAAAACATTAATCAAAAAGAAGAAACCACTATGGATTAATTAAAAAAATAAACCAAAATAATTAAAAAAAGCACAGCTCTCTTGTCTCCTCATTCGCAGACCTAGAATCCCCATTGAAATGAATACGCTCTCCAATCCTATGCCAGATCTGACTGATAATATTGGCCAAATAAGTATGTCACAAAATGGAGGATCTCTGTATTTGCAAAGCCTGCTTGTCATCTTTCTGTGAAAAGCTGCAGAGCCAATGGTCCCATGGCTCCAGGGTGTCTGGACCCTGGGAGGAAGTCAAGCACAGGGTGATGTCCAGATGCCCCCTCTATTGTTAATATGTATGAGGGATTTGCAGAAAGAGCTGAGCTGGGTTGCAAATGCATGATCAGGATGGGGTTATAGAATGGGGTGTTGTAAAGTTTTGTTAATTATGTTGCAGTGTCTGCACTGTTATCTTGTGATTGGTCAAAGTATGGAGCCTTGCTCAAATTGTTTATAGAGTGCAAAGAGTAGGAGTAAACGGGTCCTTTTCAGAATGGCAGGCAGTGACTAGTGGGGTACTGCAAGGCTCAGTGCTGGGACACCAGCTATTTACAATATATATTAATGATCTGGATGAGGGAATTGAATGCAACATCTCCAAGTTTGCGGATGACACAACGCTGGGGGGCAGCGTTAGCTGTGAGGAGGATGCTCGGAGGCTGCAAGTTGACTAGGATAGGTTGGGTGAGTGCATGGCAGATGCAGTATAATGTGGATAAATGTGAGGTTATCCACTTTGGTGGCAAAAACAGGAAAGTAGACTATTATCTGAATGGTGGCCGATTAGGAAAAGGGGAGATGCAACGAGACCTGGGTGTCATGGTACACCAGTCATTGAAAGTAGGCATGCAGGTGCAGCAGGCAGTGAAGAAAGCAAATGGTATGTTAGCATTCATAGCTAAAGGATTTGAGTATAGGAGCAGGGAGGTTCTACTGCAGTTGTACAGGGTCTTGGTAAGACCACACCTGGAGTATTGCGTACAGTTTTGGTCTCCTAATCTGAGGAAAGACATTCTTGCCACAGAGGGAGTACAGAGAAGGTTCACCAGACTGATTCCTGGGATGGCAAGACTTTCATATGAAGAAAGACTGGATAGACTCGGCTTGTATACGCTAGAATTTAGAAGATTGAGGGGGGATCTTATAGAAACTTACAAAATTCTTAAGGGGTTGGACAGGCTAGATGATTGATATAATTTAATTGATATAATTAATATAATTGATATGCAGGAAGATTATTCCCGATGTTGGGGAAGTCCAGAACAAGGTGTCACAGTTTAATGATAAGAGGGAAGTCTTTTAGGACCGAGATGAGAAAATCATTTTTTACACAGAGAGTGGTGAATCTGTGGAATTCTCTGCCACAGAAGGTAGTTGAGGCCAGTTCATTGGCTATATTTATGAAGGAGTTAGATGTGGCCCTTGTGGCTAAAGGGATCAGGGGGTATGGAGAGAACACAGGTACAGGATACTGAGTTGGATGATCAGCCATGATCATATTGAATGGCGGTGCAGGCTCGAAGGGCCGAATGGCCTACTCCTGCACCTATTTTCTATGTTTCTATATTATCTGGGGAAATGTTTCTTTACTTTGGTAAACTGTCTTCCAACTAGAACCTTCTGTGGAAACAGTGTAATGGGGTATTTTGTGATTGGGTGAGGGAACTGTCAATAAATGTATATATTATTTTTATTTGTGATTGGCTTGTAGGGGTTGGCCCCCCCCCCATGTATTTCCGCGTCACGGGTCCGAGACAGTATAAAAGAGGGGTCACCACATGGATCGGAGTCGATCTTCTGGAAGTGCACTTGGACTGTGTTGACTGTCTGGAGGTATCTAGTCGCACGAGGCTGAAGGGCTTGGACGAGTAGAGACAAGGATCGGACCCGCGGTGTTGGTTATGTATCGTATAAGAAGTTTGTTTGTGAGTGAGAATAAAGAGATTAGTTGATCCAGTGCTTGACTCACTGTTTTACTGAACTAGACTAATGGGGTAAGCTTTAGGAGAATAATTACATGACTAGGGTTGAATTGAAGAGGCTGACTCCCAATCTTAATGCTGGGGAATCATTAGGCATTGCTGATGGACTAAATTCTCAACAACTGAAAGCCAATGCCTGACCTACATCCGCTAGGCCGCTAAGATTTGTTCCCTTCTATTCAAGTCCTCTGGAGCGAGAAGGCTCACAATTCTGCCCTAGTTGCAATGAAAGATGAAATCTTTTAGTTGCTTAGGGATTTTCACATTCATTCTGTGCCAAACCATAAACTAGTTACTGCACACGGTGGATCTGTAGGATTCGTTGAGTACAGCAGAACACCCAAGAAGCAGATTAATGTTGCATAATTGGAGATCCTAGAAACGATTACATTTGACTTTATGTTGCAAGTTGTTTCACATTCCAAAAAGCTTTTACATTATTGAAGTTACATATTTATATTTCTGGTTTGAGTCTCAATATATGTTTGTCAATGGTAAACGGTGTAAAAGCGTGTGCGGACGTGGCGTCGAAGGACGAGAAGCCGAAGCAAAGAAGTGGAAGCCAAATAACCGGACGGAAACGAAGCCGAAACGCCAAATAACCAAAAGCGTACGAAGCTGAAACACCAACTAACCGAATGGGTGGGACACCTAAATGCAAACTAACCGAAAGGGCGGGACGCCTAAAAGCCAACTAGCCGAAAGGCTGCGTCGCCTGCAGTCCGTCTGTTTTTTTTCTTTCTTTTTGTTTCTTGTCATGTTTTAGTTAATTTTGTTTTATTAAGTTGTGTATGTGTGTGGGTGGGGTGGGAGAAACATGCTTTGGTCTTCCTTCCGGGGATGCAACTTTGTTTTTTTGTCGTATTCCCCGTCTCCGTCTGCGCCGAGGCCTAATGGCGGAGCTTGCGGCATCGGTGCCGTAGCGGCGGAAGCAGCAGCGGAGACCCGACTCGGCCCCGAAGCTGTGGCGGCGGCGGCAGCAGCAGCGGAGACCCGACTCGGCCCCGAAGTTGCGGCAGCGGCAGCAGCAGCGGTAGCGCAGACCCGACTCCGAAGCTGTGGTGGCGGCGGCAGCAGCAGCAGCGGAGACCCGACTCGGCCCCGGAACCATGGCGGCGGCGGCAGCAGCAGCGGAGACCCGACTCGGCCCCAAAGCTGTGGCGGCGGCAGCAGCAGCGGAGACCCGACTCGGCCCCGGAACCGTGGCGGCGGCAGTGGAGACCCGACTTTCGGAGTTGTGGCGGCGGCAGCGACCACCCGCGGAGTTTGAACCGTCGCCTCGGCGCAGAGGGAGAACAAAGGGAAGAGACAGAGACTTTAAGATTTTGCCTTCCACCACAGTGAGGAGGTGTTTGGTGAACTCACTGTGGTGGATGTTAAATTTGTGTTGATTGTGTGTTTTTGTCATTTTTTTATTATATGTATGACTGCAGGGAAACAACATTTCGTTCAGACCTTAAGGTCTGAATGACAATAAACAAATCTAATCTAATCTAATCTAATCTAAAAGCAAACTCACAGAATGACCGCTCTGCTGAAACGGCAACTAACCGAAAGGCCTCGTCGCCTACAAGCCAACTAACCGAATGGTGCTCAACCGAAAAGTCAAATAGCGGACATGATGTCGATGGGGGGCGGGACTTGTCCGTGATTGGTCCAGACCCCCTTGTCCAGACCCCTGGAACTGACAGGGGTCCATGTGAAACGACAGCACCTACCAACAATGAAGGCACTATGAAACCAGCTGCCGCAAGCCCTTCCCACAGAACGGGGTTTTAACTCGGCGTTAAACATCAAAAAAGAGTTACATTGATACAAAAACAAAAATGTTACATGTATAAATAGTTCTTACATTCGGGACCTGGTTAATTAAGTGGTGGGATTATTTCCCTGTCCTAACTATGCCTTTGCTTTAGCCGGTGGTCACATCCATTCCATCCCTCCCTCATAAATGAATAGATGCAAGCGGCATGTAAAACATCTCTTCCATGCGCGCAATACATGAAGCCGATGAAATGAGACAACTGTCACACTAAAGATAGACATAAAATGTTGGAGTATCTCAGTGGGACAAGCAGCATCTCTAGAGAGAAGGAATGGGTGGCGTTTCGGGTCGAGACCCTTCAGACTCAATCTTCAGGTCTGAAGAATGGTCTCGACCCGAAATGTCTGCCTGTTCCGCTAAGTTACTTCAGCTTTTTGTGTCAATCTTCGGTTAAAGCAGTTTACAGATTATCTGGTGTTTTGTGCATACGCAGGCAACCAGACGATAATAAATAAAATGTGCTTCTTGTTGTGGGGGGGGGGGTGGCTGCCAACTGTATGTCCCGGTGGCTGGGGTGGGGGGTGAATCACCCGGTGTGGGTGTCGGGGTAATTCACCCCGTGTGTGGGTCAGGGTCCGGGGGTCGGGGGGGGGGAATCACCCTGATGTGGGGTTTGGGTCCGATGGTGGCGCATCGCAGTCAGTGACTCTGAGAGGGACCAGCTTGTCCCACACCTCTGCTCCATCCAGTGCTGCCAACACGCAACCCGTCACAGTGCGGCCACATGGGGGAGATGAACCGGTGGGCGGCCGTGGCCGTGGGAGAGTGGGGGCTGTCCCAAGGGATGTGCCCCTTCGGCCGCTTACAACTTGGTGCTCGGGTTCAGAGTGCCCAGTCACCTATGGCTTGCGTGGGAAAATGACCCCCACCATCCCGTCTCCACCGGCCAGTGATGTGATGGACGCGGAGGTCTGGACCAATTGCTGACAACTCCCGCCCCCCCCCCCCCCGGCTTTGTCATGTCCGTTATTTGACTTTTCGGTTGAGCGCCATTCGGTTAGTTGGCTTGTAGGCTACGCAGCCTCTCGGTTAGTTGGCTTTTAGGTGTCCCGCCATTTCGGTTAGTTTGCATTTAGGCATCCCACCCTTTCGGTTAGTTGGCGTTTCGGCTTTTTTTTCCGTTTGGTTATTTGGCTTCCACTTCTTTGCTTCGGCTTCTCGCCCTTCGACGCCACGTCTGGGTACCGTGTAAAAGTGAAATTATAACACGTAAACACAACATGCTAGTGTCATGTTTCAGATGTATTATAATTTAACCTTGTAAATACAAATATGGTGGTTAGTCTACCACTTAAAGACAAAACAGGAGAATAATGTGATACTATTATTACCAGTCAAATTTAGAGAGAAAAATTAACCAAGGATCAAATCCTTACTTTTGGCTGTCAATTGATCATTCTTCGACATATCTGTGCTGATAGCACCAATCTCTCCCGATCTGTATACCACATGTTTTATTTGCCCAGGAAATCAAAAAGCAGGCTTATTGCCAGATCCTAATAATGGTTTATACCATGTGTAGGAAGGAACTGCAGATGCTGGTTTAAACCAAAGTTAGACACAAAATGCTGGAGGAACTCAGGCAGCATCTCTGGAGAGAAGGAATGGGTGACGTTTCGGACTGAGACGGCTTTGGGTCTGAAGAAGCGTCTCGACCTGAAACATCACACATTCCTTCACTCCAGAGATACTGCCTATCCCGCTGAGTTACTTCAGCATTTTGTGTCTTTCTAATGGTCTATACCATGTATTTCTCTGCATGAAAAAGCATCTATCTTCTGTTTATAGCATGGATGTGATTTAAAGAAATGGTCATGTTCCATATGATGGCATTCCATCTTCCATAATGCATTATTTTAAACATTGTATGAGAATGTAAAAAGTCAATTTATATATATAGAAAATGAATTTTACTTCGGAGTAACGTGATTGACTACGTGAAGAACCCGCTCAGTGCGCAGGCGCGGCATTACGCCAGCAGTGCAACAGCGGCTGCAACGGGAGTTAGGCTCTCCCGCTACAGAATAAAACGGACCGTCAGGTGAGTACCCTGAGGTCGGGTTTCTTTTACAGGTGAGCCATTTTCTGCTTGTGTTTTTTACAGGCAGAGAAAAAGGCTCTGGAACAAAACTGTCCCCCGTTCAAGGAGGAACGTTTCCCGTTGGGGAGGGGGGCAGCAACAGGCGGCAGGAGCGACCCGGTGTTCCTCTAATTCCCCGACACCGTGCCGAGCCCAGCCCGCTAGTACCTGAGCAGCGGGCTGGATGCATAGCCACCCGAAGAGGCATCCGGCAGGTGTTCCCGATTTCGGACGGGACGTCTCTCCACCCGCACGGGGGGAGAGAGAGCCGCCTGAGCCGCTGGAGCGGCTCACGGAGCAGGTGCCTGCGAGACGCGCTGCTTGAGGGGCGCTCTCGCTACTACAAGGCACAAAAGCTCCAGAAGAAGGCGGTAGGAACAATCACCGGGCGCTCCGCTATCCCCATCACCGCGCCGAGCCCAGTCCCGCTAGTGCCTGAACTACGGGCTGGATGTCCAGCCATCCGAACAGGCATCCGGCCGGTGGTGTCCGATTCGTCGGACGGGGACATGTCTCCACATAAATGGAGGAGAGACAGCCGCCTGAGCTGCATCCAACAGCTATTGGAGCAGCTCCAGCGAGATGCGCAGCAAGAGCGCTCTCGCGGAGGGAGGTCAGGCACCCCCTCCACAGTGTTTCATGCACTGCCCTCTGCTCCCTCATTACTGGAGGCTAGCATTGGTGACCAGGGCTGGGCTGGTCTGGAACAGGGGCAGGCGGATGAATTCGGGAGTATGCCAGGGGTGCAGGAACAGGAAGAGCTGTTGGGTGTGATGGACCGCTTTGTAGCAACCCCACGGGCTGGAGCACCGCTGGAACCAAGAATGGCGGCCAGCATCAACCATCTATCCAATAAACCATTACTGGAAAAGGTGCTCGCTGAGGTGCTGAAACAACACACAGCACCAGAAAACTGTGAGGCCCTCAAAGTAAAAAGTGTCAACAGCCAAATCTGGGGGCATGTGGGGTCACACATCCGGTCCCCAAGAACTCAAGCTACAGTGGATCCTAAAGCTCCTGACGTCGGCCATCACAGCCTTTGCTCGTTCCGTGGAGTCCACGGAGAGGGATACCTGCCAGCAGGATGTGCTGGCATTAATGTGTACCACACAATTTGAGATCAACAATCTCCGGAGGGAAACATAAGACCTGCCCTCAATCCCAAATTTGCTGGCTTGTGTAAAGCCCCAGCTGCGGAGACGGACGCGCTGCTATTTGGGAAAGATTTCAATGAAAAACTGAAGGAGATGCAGGAAGCATCAAAAACCTTCGGCCTAATGAGGGCAGGCCCCGGGACGAGCAAACCAAGACCTCCGATACCCAAGCGGCAGCACCCCACGGCATCCACCAGTCGACGTCCGCAATATGGGACTGGTGAACGCTTGGGGTCCGCCCATTATCCCCAAAGATCTTTTTAGATCAGGGCCCGCAGCGGACCCTCTGGAAAATGCGCCTCCCCCCAACATCGCCAGCACGTCAGAACAAAATCTTCAGGAAAATGAAGAAACAGAATCGCCAATAACCATGGAGGTAGGTGGGTCTGGTCCCTACCAGCATATAGAGAATAAGGGTGCTTTATTAACAGGGGGAGATTGTAGATGTTCCTTTAACATAGTGACCTCACCACTACTAACCACTCCCTATATCACAAGTATAAATGTAACCTCCCCACCCCTTGATCTCTCTCTAGCTCGTGTGACGGACCACGTACAGCTAGTGCAGTATTGTTTGTGAGTTAATAATAATAAAAGCAGTAAAGACAACTGTGCGTTATTGAAGCTCTTTACATGGTGTCACAATCGTGACTCTGCGCCTCCTGTTCTCCTGTTTTCCTGTTTTTTTATTTGACCCAGTAACCTACCCTTCTCTATCTCTCGTGCCATGGCTACCTCGTGCCGCAAACCCGATCCTCTTGTCTTCGACTCGGACATTGCCCACCGTTGGGATGTCTTTAGACGCGACTTTCAGCACTACGTGACGATTGCCCATCCCGCAGCCACCGCCGAGATGCGGGCGTCTCTCCTCCTCAACATAGCCGGCCCCGCTGCCCTGGAACGATCCGAGTCGTTTGTCTATGCTGCAGGTGAAGATGCGCGAGACCCGGTATGTCTAATGGCTAAGTTCACCGCGATGTGCGACATCCCCACTAACTGTATTCTAGAGCGGTTCAAACTGTTCAATCGGCGTCAGATCATTGACGAGTCCGTTGATAACTACATCGCCGCGTTGCGACACATGGCCAGACGTTGTCGCCTGGACGCTCTCACACCAGACCAAGTGACCAGGTATATTCTTGTATATGGCCTTTTAGACTATAAGCTTAGGGCTGAACTTCTGCGGAAGCCCGACCTGTCCTTAAACGAGGCTCTACACGCCGCCCGCATGGCTGAGGCTGTTGCCTCGGCTTCGTCGCCTGCCGGTCATGACATTAACTTTGCCAGTGCTGCTGCCCGCCGGCGGTACACTGGCCCGCCACGGCAACAGGTCTCCCCTGCACCCGGCGTCAGCAGCCCACGGCGTTGCCCCAACTGCAACTTTTCCTCCCATCAGTTTAATGTGTGCCCAGCTTTGGGAAAGACATGTAACTTTTGCAGGAAATTAAACCATTTCTCTGCAGCTTGCCGCTCCAAAGGCAAGCCAGTACCCGCTCCACGGAGAATGTTAAACAACATTGCACAGGCTGATAGCGAGTTTGATTCCCAGCACCAGCCTTTGTCTGATACCAGTTCCTCCCAGGGGGAGGCAGGCATCTTTTCGCTCTTAGATGCACATGCCCTGATAGCAGACCCTTCGGTCAGAGTTACTGTTAATGGTTCGACCTTCACTGCGAAACTAGACACGGGGGCAGTTACAAATGTAATGTCAACAAGCCTTTTCAAAAAGATTAGAACCGATGAGAAAGTTACTGTTGACAACTCCCACCTACATGCCTACGGGGGAGGGGTTCTCGTTCCCGTGGGAAAGGCAACCCTGCACTGCAAGATCCTGCAGGCCTCTCGGCCCCTCACTTTCTATCTGCTAGACTCTGACAACGTTACCTTGCTGGGTGCCCAGGCGTGTCAAGACCTCGGCCTGGTCTCCTTCCACCGTGACATCCACCAGGTGCGGACCCTCATGGACCCCCTGCGGGAATACCCCGACCGTTTCGACGACAAGCTGGGCAAGCTGCCCAGCTGCTACAAGAATGTCGTCAACCCCGATGTCGAACCTGTGATCCGCCCGCCACACCGCGTCTCCTTCGCCATGAAGGACAAGGTGGAATCAACGCTGCGCGACATAGTCACCTGGGGCATCCTCAAAGAGGTGAGCGATCCCACCCGGTGGGTCTCCACCATGGTCGTTGCCGCGAAAAAGGACAAAAGTGAAATTCGCATTTGTATCAACCCTAAGGACCTGAACCTGGCGATCAAACGCCTGCACTACCCTATGCGGACTGTAGAGGACGTCGCTGCACAGGTCGGTCCAGCCACTGTCTTTTCTGTCCTCGACGCCAAGAGCTCGTTCTGGCAGATACCGCTGGACGAGCGATCCTCCTACCTGACCACCTTCAGCACGCCTTTTGGACGTTTCCGTTTCCTCCGCATGCCATTCGGGATCAACTCTGCCAGCGAGGTGTTCCAGCGGACCATGGAGCAGCTGTTTGCCGGTCTGCCGTGTGCCATAATCGTGGACGACATCCTGGTCTACGGGAAGGACGTAGCCGAGCATGACCTCCACCTCCGCCTGGTCCTCGACCGGGCTCGTGATATAAACCTCAAGCTCAACCCCAAGAAGTGCCGTTTCCGCGTCCCGGAGGTCACGTACGTGGGGCACGTTTTCACTGCCTCGGGTCTGAAGCCAGACCCGCAGAAAACGGCTGCCGTCTCCAGTATGTCTTCGCCCACCGACGTGCCAAGCCTGCAGCGTTTCCTAGGCATGGTTAATTACCTGGGGAAGTTCATCCCCGACCTCAGCGAAATGAGCGCGCCTTTGAGGGAACTGACCAAGAAGGACGTCGCCTGGGTTTGGTTCCCGCACCATCAGTCGGCTTTCGAAGCCCTGAAGTCCCAGTTGGTCCGAGCACCTACTCTCAAATTATTCGACCTGAAGCGCCCCATCGTCCTCACTTGCGATGCCTCGAAGTTCGGCCTCGGTGCCGCCTGCCTGCAGCTCTACGACAAGCTGCAGCTACCCGTCTCCTACGCTTCCCGCACCATGACCTCTGCTGAGCAGCGTTATGCTCAGATCGAGAAGGAGCTCCTTGCCGTGGTGTTTGCCTGCTCGAAGTTCAAGGATTACATCCTAGGCAACAACTTCGTTATCGAGACTGACCACCAGCCGCTGGTCACCATCCTGAACAAGCCGATACACGCTGCCTCATCCCGCCTGCAGCGTATGATGCTGCAGCTTCAACGCTTCACCTTTCAAATTGTGTACCGTAAAGGCAAGGACATGTTTGTGGCCGATACGCTGTCCCGTGCACCCCTGCTATCCACTGCCCAACACCCATACGAGTCGTCCGACCTGATGGTGCTTAACCTTAACATTGTGCCTTCTCAGCAGATGCAATCCCTGGTCAAGCACACTGCCCTGGATCCTGCCCTGCAGCAGCTTGCCGACGTCATCAGGCAGGGCTAGCCAGACCGTCGTTCATCTCTACCTGCCGGTGCCGATCCCTACTTCCTGGTCCGCGATGAGCTCGTCCTGCACGACGGCGTGGTGGTGAAGGGACACAAGGTGGTCGTGCCCGCTGCGCTGCACGCTCACTATTTCGAAACCGCCCACCGCGATCATCCTGGGGCCGAAGCCACTCTGTCACACGCCCAGAGTCAATTCTACTGGCCCGGCATGGCCGAATACATCCGGGACAGGGTCTCCGCCTGCGCGACCTGCAATAGCCTCGCTCCCCGTCCGCAACGCCAGCCACTTCTGCAACAGCCTGCCCCTGAACTTCCATGGATGGCTCTCGCCACTGACATTTTCGAGTGGCGTGGCAAGCACTTTCTGGTCCTTGTTGATTCTTATTCCAGCTGGTTCGAAGTTGATCAGCTGCACTCCCTCTCCTCTTCGGCCGTCATTGGCAAGCTGCGCCGCCACTTCGCAACCTTCGGCTCCCCGGCGACCCTCCAATCTGACAACGGCAGCCAGTTCACCAGTGCCGAGTTCCGGGGATTCGCTGCCAGCTGGAACTTTCGTCATTTCACCAGCAGTCCAGAGTACCCGCAGAGTAACGGCCTGGCGGAGCGCGCTGTCCGCAGTGCCAAGGACTTGCTGGAACATTGTAGATTGTCCGAATCCGACTTTTACTTAGCCCTTCTTAATATCCGTAACATCTTCCGCGACGCTGCACTAGGCTCGCCAGCCAAACGGCTGATGTCTCGCACTACGAGACCTCCACTCCCTGTGACCCAGCGGTCCCTCGTGCCCTCTCCCCTCCAGCCTGCTGCTGTCCAGAAGCGCATTGCTCACAAGCACGAAGTGCAGAAGCGCTCCCACGACCAGTCATGCCGCCCCCTTCCGCGTCTGTTCCCCGGCCAAGTCGTCCGGATGCAGTCCCCCTCAGGTCCCTCTAAGCTTGCCACCGTTGTCGGTGATGCTGGATCGCCGCGCTCCTACCTGGTCAACCACGACGGCACCATTTACAGGCGGACCCGCCAACATCTTCGGCCCGTCAACGAGCCTCCTCCGCCTCCTGCCGTCCCTTTCTCCCCTCCCCTGAACGAAACTCTGCCTGCCGCCCCGCGAATGCCTCGGTCCCTGCCTTCCCAGCTCTCTCAGCCTTTCTCGCCGCCTGCTTCCCCTAGCTCGCCTGCTGTCCACCCGATTCCACCTCTATGTCCCCGCCTCTGCCTCCGCCGGCTCTTTCTCCTCCGGGTTCCCCGGCTCCTTCCACCGCTCCGGCTGCTGCTCTTCCTGCAGAGGGAGGAGATGGCGAGCTGCGGACCCGGTCCGGCCGACTGGTTAAGCCGCCTGTCCGTTATGGTGATATTTGCTTAGCTGTATGCTCCTCTGCTTGTTTAACTGTTTGCCTACCTGCTCGTAGCGCATGAGACGTGGTCGCTATGTCACTACTGTATTGTTTGTTTCCAAGGGAAAGGATGTAGATGTCCCTTTAACATAGTGACCTCACCACTACTAACCACTCCCTATATCACAAGTATAAATGTAACCTCCCCACCCCTTGATCTCTCTCTAGCTCGTGTGACGGACCACGTACAGCTAGTGCAGTATTGTTTGTGAGTTAATAATAATAAAAGCAGTAAAGACAACTGCGTTATTGAAGCTCTTTACAGAGATTACACTTGTTTAAAGAAGCATGGGGTATGGTCACGAGTGACAAGTATATACTCAACAGCATTAGTGGATATAAAATACAATTCATGTCAGAAAAAACGCCGCCAGTTCAACAATGGCCCCAAAGGGTATTTCTCCCTCTGTCAAAGAGAAACGTGAGGGACAAGCTGAACTGGTGAGACTTATCACAAAGGGGGTCATCGAAAAGACCAAACATGAACCTTTGGAATTTGTATCGAATATATTCACTAAAACCAAAAAAGATGGTGGCTGTCGCATCATCATTGACTTAACATCACTAAACAAATTTGTTAAGTATATACATTTCAAAATGGAGACATATGTTACTGCCAAACAACTGAATTCCAAAGGACACTTCATGGCAAGCATTTATCTTAAAGATGCTTACTATCTAGTACCCATATACAAGGATCATCGCAGATACCTAAAATTTATCTGGATGGTACAAAGCATTGCCCTATGGGCTAACTTCAGCCCCAAGATTATTCACCAAAATATTGAACCCAGCCATGGCAATACTAAGAAAACAAAAACATATTGTCATGGCATATCTGGATGATATTCTGATAGTAGGGAAAATGATGGAATTGGCTGTGGCAGCAGTATCAGCTACAAAACAGCTCCTCGAAACTCTGGGGTTCGTCCTACATCCAGATAAATCTAAGTTGAAGCCATCCACTATCATGGACTACCTGGGCTTGACAATTAACTCAGTCCAGATGACTGTTACCTTGCCAAAGGCAAAAATGGTTGAATTAGCACAATCATGCAACAATTTAATGGTCAACGAGCGACCAACTATTCGACAAGTAGCAAGAGTAATTGGGGAAATGGTAGCAGCATTTCCGGCTACACAATTCGGACCTTTGCACTATCAAAAAATTTACAGAGAGCAAAGGTACAGGCAATAAAACGACATACAGGTCACTATGATCGTGTCATGAACTTTCCCACTGAAGCAATATCAGAGCTACAGTGGTGGACAGAAAACGTTTGGCATAGTTTCAGCCCTATCTTTATCACTAACCCTACTTTAGTTACTCAAACAGATGCCAGTGCTCAAGGCTGGGGAGCGACTAACTCCATATCCAGCACAGGTGGTAGATGGACTAACCTAGAGTCATCATTACTACTTACACTGGGCATTAACTATCTAGAGATGTTGGGCGCCTTTTATGGTTTAAAAGCATATGTATCTAATATGCAGCACTTGCATGTTCGGTTACAAATTGATAAATAGTACGGTGATGGCTTATATTAACCATATGGGTGGCATAAAATCATTATCATGCGACAAATTGGTCAACATGATTTGGCAATGGTGTGTCGAAAGACATATTTGGCTATCAGCTACTTACCTACCAGGTAAGCTAAACACCCATGCCATGAGAAAATTAAACGCCTGGGTTGCAAGTTTGAACAGACCTTACCTGGAACTGGGATTGTCCAAACAAACCATCACCACCATGTCGGCATCCCTTCGAACATCCACCAAGAGGCAGTACTTAACCAACTTCAAAAAAGGGAGAAGTACAGCAGGAAACATGGACAACATACGCAACAGCTACAGCCACCAACATACTGGAGTTCCTGGCCTATCTACACCACGATGTAGGGATCAGCTACAGTGCCATCAACACAGCGCAGAGTGCTCTTTCTGCTTATCTCAAACCAGCGCCAGGACAACAGGCGATGGGATCCCATCCACTGGTGGTAAAACTGTATCAAGCCCTAAGCCCAGGTATACCCATATTTGGGATATCAGTGTGGTCCTGACATATCTCAGGGAATGGCCACCAGCCAGATCCCCCGGCCTCGAGCAAGCTACACTAAAGACGCTCATGTTGATGGCACTTGTATCCGCTCAGAGGGTCCAGTCACTACACTTATTGCGACTGGACAACATGATCACAGCTCCAGACCAGATCTGTCGTTATCCAGCGACTGATCAAACAGAGCAGACCAGGAACACCTAATCCAGTCGTGGCTTACCCACCAGAACCACGGTTATGAGCCATGACCCACCTACTATCCTACATAGACACAACCAAAATATTCGAGGGAGATGAAAAGCCTCGTGGGTCAGCCACAAAAACCTTATGGTCGGGTGACGAGCCAAACCATTGCGAGATGGCTCAAGCAGGTGCTAGAAACTGCTGGGATAAACACTAACATGTACAAATTTTATTCCACCAGGACAGCATCCATGTTGATGGCTAAAGAATGGACATGCCTATAGACCACATCCTGGCTACAGCAGGATGGTGGGGGGGGAAAAGACCGTTCAGAAATTTTATAATAAGCCGTTGGCAAAACCTGGTTTATTTGCAGTAAAGATTTACGAACTGCAAATATTTAATTTAAGCCCAGGGGAGCAACTTAATTCTTTGTTGTTATTGTTTAAAAAATACCATTGTGTTTTTCTACAAATAGACTCATTGGTTGATTACGATAACACTTCCTCCCTCAAGAACTTCGGCAGTGAGTGAAATGAAACTGTTACACGGTTTGAAATCACAGAGCTTTGAAATCTTCACGTAGTCACTCACGTGACTCCGAAGTAAAATAGTAAGATTAAACGAGAACTTACCAGTTTGAGGTTTGATCTGTATTTTATGAGGAGTTACGATGAGGGATTACGCGCCCTCCGCTCCCACCCTCATTATATGGATCAAACTAATAAATTGATGTCTCCTTATCTTTACTATGTTTACTTCAAATAACCGTGTCTATCTTTGATTCCACACCGCTGCTTGGAAGTATGCCGCGCCTGCGCACTGAGCGGGTTCTTCACGTAATCCCTCATCGTAACTCCTCATAAAATACAGATCAAACTTCAAACTGGTAAGTTCTCGTTTAATCTTACTATTATAAATGATACTGAGCATCCCGGCAACATCTATGCATTATCACCATTGATAAAAATATATAATTTTTCCAACCTTTGACAAATACTTAAAACAGCAAATCTTCATAGATTGACACATCACATAACACTTTTATTTTAGAAAAAAAGTATTTAAGTAAAAATAAATGAATTTGTAATATGAGTTCAATTTTACGATAATATTGTGAATTAGAAAACTAGGGACCCTGACTAATTCACCTCTTCAGCCCTCTGCCAAGCAGACATAGGGAAATGGAATGGAGACCTTACAGTAACTAGAGAGGAAGGAAGTGTAATTGAGATAGTTCAGGATGTCAGTGGGCATATAATGGCCATATACCACTTCTCACCATCAATGGATCAAAACTACCCTTCTAAATGAAGCAGCAATTCACTTGGACTTGCTCCAAGCCTGGTGCTCATGATGCCTCTATATTGGAGGAACAAACACACATTGGTGACTTCTTTGACAACACCTCCACTCAATCTGCAAAGGTGACCCTGTGATTCATGTATCCTGTTGGGTTTAAGTCGCTGTTCCGTTTCCACTCTGACCCCTCTGCACTTTAGCTTCTGACATTACTTCAATGATGCCTAATGTAACCTTCAAGAACAGAACCTCGTCTTCTATCCCCATGACTTTGGGACTTTCTCATGAATTTCAGATAACCACTCCTTTTCTTTTGCCCTCTCTCTTGGAATGTACCTTTACCTCTCAATTTGTTTCTTTTTATTCTCTTCCATCTCTAACGAACATTTTGTTTTAAAGTGATTGCAACCTTGATGACTTTAGTCTGCACCCATTGCCTCTGTTCTTTCCAACCATTCCCCTCAGCAGTATTTACAGATACAGATACAGCACGGAAACAGGCCCTTTGGCCCACTGAGTCCCCACTGACCAGTGATCACCCAGTGATCACCCTGTACACTTGCACTATTCTACATTCTGGGGACAATTATTTTCACAAAATAATCATTGTGCAGGCATTAACCTACAAGCCAATTAACCTACAAACATGCACATCTTTGGAATATGGGAGGAAACCAGAGCACTCGGAGAAAACTCATGTGGCCAAAGGGAGAATGTACAAACTCCATACAGACAGCACCCGTGTTTAGGATCGAACCTCGGGTCTCTGATGCTGTGAGGCAGAAAATCTACTGCTGCACCACTGTGCCGCCCAAAATAAAATGGGCATGTTTTCAAACATTTTCTGGATCTGACGTAGTATCCTTCAGTATGAGCGATCAGCCATGTTTTGGGGACTTATGAACTTTGTGTAAATTATGTCAAATATTGTGATCCATGTTGGCTGGTGTTGCTGAGCATACCTCCTTGTCAGGATTCCTTAAGGGCCTGTCCCACGAGCTTGCGACTGCATGCGGCAAGCGCGAACTAACGTGGTCGCTTGAGCCGTACGGCCTCGCGGGGCCGGTCCCACTTCGATCGCCGGAGCCGTATGGAGTTGTGCGGAGCTGGTCCCGACATTGCACGGGGCTCCGAAAAACTGACACTATCCAAAAATTCCGCGCGGCAACGGCCTGCCAACCTGCAGCAGCATTGAGGCCTCGATGGGCATGCGCAGCGTCTCGACGCTGTATATAGAGTCTTGACGGCGTACGCCTAGCGCGAACTTCCCACGGACTTCGCTCAAACTTCACGTCAACTCGTACGGGATCACTCGACCTCCGCGCGGCCCCCGCTTGCGGTTTGGTCGCGATCGCCGCATGCAGTCACATGCTGGTGGGACAGGCCCTGTACAGGGATCACTCGACCTCCGCGCGGCCCCCGCTTCCGGTTTGGTCGTGCTCGCCGCATGCAGTCGCATGCTCGTGGGACAGGCCCTTTACTCATAGTAAAACCAAGAACAAACTCTGAAAGTGTACTGTTTACAAATCAAGTATTCAAATAAGTTTAGTGATCTAGTTTCAACAAAAGTCAATCCTATAAGGTACAAAAACATGAATCAATTTGTGTAGGTCACACTGGAAAATATATATTGAGTGCCTTCTGTGAAGGAACAAGGAAATCACTGACAAATCTCTCTGGAATACAGTGTCAATCTGTGTATATGCGTATTCCAGAAGCCACTGTCAGAATTCCACCATTATAATGGTGAGCACAGAAAGCACTTTTTTATTTCTCAGTGCAAATTCCTGGCCAATATATATGTGAGATCTTCCGTTTAAAAGTTCTCACAGCAACCACTACTGCCATAACGACTATCAGACATGCCTGCACAATGATATCATCTGTTCTTCAGAGTGGTATGTTTTTAAAGGATCGGGAAGAATGGAATTTTCTAATCACTGCTCATTGTTGTCAGTGTGAGTCACGAGCAGTCTATCCAAGTTTAAGGTAACTACAAAGGCATGCTAACCATAAACAGTCCTTACAGAGATTTCCTTCCTTACAGAGGATACAAGTGAATGAGAATGTAACTGAGATTATCATTACACATTTTGACATCTGAGTCTGCACTGTATGAACTCTGGGTTCAATGAACATACAAGGGATTATGTCTGGTGAATTTGGCCACTGACAATGGTTTATTCTGGATGTGGATTCCTCATCACTGCCAGAGATTGTCTGCTTTCCATCAGTGCTGTCTGGTTCATTTTGCTGTAAAAATGTAAGCCATAAAAATAGTAACAGTTTGGAACAGCTTGACAGTAAAAGTTTTACTTTATCTTGCCCCAATGGAAAGATATATCTATAGACCATTGACAAATATAGACTCACGTCATTTAATCCATCCCTGCAGACCCATAAACACATACATAAGGAAATAATTAAAAGAGGAAAGTATAAAAAGCCAGTATGGTCTATCTGAAAGTCAGTGAATCAGGGGGCACAACTATGGTTAAAAAATAATTGGTAAAACGGATTATTTTTAACATTTCCTTTAGTAATTTGCTAATGAACAACTAACTGAATTTAATAATTGAAGGTCAAACTGCTTATGTTTTGCAAACAGGCTCTTAACATCGATGAAGGAAATTCATGCGTTGTACATTCATTGATCAAAAGTTCCATTCCACTCTCACGTCATCGGCTTTCAGAAATGATAAGACAAACTATATCACAGATTCCTTGATTTTGCCAGATTTCATTGAAACATATGAATCTCACAATTACGTCCTACAATTGGTGCTTGCTTGCGCTTTCAAAAGGAGACACTTTGCCGATCTAAACTATCCTTGAGTACTGTGTATCCTCCAGGAACAAAACCACAACAAACCCTGGCCTGGAAAGTCCCTTATGCAATGTCCCATCCCCAGTTTTGCTCAATAAAATCATTAATATATTTAGAATGGCATAGTGAAGCTGATGCCTCACGGTTCCTACTACAGAGTTCAATCCTGATCTGCAATGTTGTCCAGTGTGGCTGCAGTTTCTTCCCATATCCCAAAGGCACACAGATTTTAATTCGGAGTCACGTGAGTGACTACGTGAAGAACCCGCTCAGTGCGCAGGCGCGGCATTTACGCCAGCAGTGCAACAGTGGCAGCGGGAGTTAGGCGCTCCCGCTACAGAATGAAACGGACCGTCAGGTGAGTACCCTGAGGTCGGGTTTCCATTTACAGGTGAGCCCTTATTCTGCTTGTGTTTTACAGACAGAGAAAAAGGCTCTGGAACAAAACTGTCCCCTGTTCGAAGAGGAACGGTTTCCGTCGGGGAGGGGGGCAGCAACAGGCGGTAGGAGCGTTTACCCGGTGTTCCGTAATTCCCCTGACACCGTGCCGAGCCCAGCCCGCTAGCACCTGAGCAGCGGGCTGGGTGCATAGCCACCCGAAGAGGCATCCGGCAGGTGTTCCCGATTTCGGACGGGACGTCTCTCCACCCGCACGGGGGGGAGAGAGCCGCCTGAGCCACTGGAGTGGCTCTCGGAGCAGGTGCCTGCGAGACGCGCTGCTTGAGGGGCGCTCTCGCTTCTACAAGGCACAAAAGCTCTAGAAGAAGGCGGTAGGAACAATTACCGGGCGCTCCGCTATCCCCATCACCGTGCCGAGCCCAGTCCCGCTAGTGCCTGAACTGCGGGCTGGATGTCTAGACATCCGAACAGGCATCCGGCCGGTGGCGTCCGATTCATCGGACGGGGACATGTCTCCACCCTAAATGGAGGAGAGACAGCCGCCTGAGCCGCTGGAGCGGCTCCTGGAGCAGGAGCTCCTGCGAGACACGCTACGTGAGGGGCAGTCTCGCTGGAGGGTTCAGGCATACCCTCCACAGTGCCTAGGCACTGCCCATCGCTTCCTCCTTAGTGTGGTTAGCTTTGGGGTGACCAGTGGCTGGGCTGGTCATGAAGAGGGGTCACTGGCTGAACAATATCGGGAGTATGCTTGAGGTACAGGATCAGGAAGAGCTGCTGGGTGTGGCCGCTATGTGGCTCCACCACTAGCGAGATGGCTTTTCAGTCTCAACTGATGGCCAGCTTACTACCTGTCTTTTCCAAAAAACCTCTCCAAGACAGGTAGCCATGAGGCGTTGGTTTTATCACGCCTCCCCTAAATTGCATTTACTCAAAGTGCCCGCCATTATTGGGGGATACATTGAGCAGCGCATTTAACCTAAATATTTTAAAAATGCATTTGGTACCCTGACGTCGGCTATCATGTCCACCTGCTCATTCCAGAAGGGCAGGATAGTATGGCAAAACACCTGACCCTACTGTTCAACGGTATACCTCATAACTTCTCAAATGAACTCACAAACCTGCCCTCAATCTATGAAATTAACAGGACGATGAGAACGCCGACCTCACAAGCACAGATCCTGCTACCTGGCACTTACCAAACCAGTCCTAAAAAACTGGACGAAGTGTTCAAACTATTCGGCACAAGAGGGCAGAGTCTGGAATGAGCACCACACTAAACCAGACAGCAGTACCTCTACGTATCCACCAGGTGCGTCTACCTCATGGTACTGGTGAAAGCTCGGGGCCTGCATGCCAAACCCGTAGCATTTTAGGCCACGGCCCAGAGCAGGCCCCAGGGAAAATGTGCCACCCCCCAACAAACATCGTCCCTACAAGAACAAGGAACCAGAAACCGAAGAAAACAACAATGAAGACAGATAAGTATGGTTCCTACCATCACATAAAGGTTAACGGTTGTACTAACAAGGGGTGGGTGAATCACGCCTGGTTAGGAAGCTATCAGTCTTGGTAGTTATATACCAAAAAATAAATACAAGGGGAATAGAATTAATATCTTGCCACCAATTCAGCAAGCACCCCAAGGGGTCTACCCTCCCACGATGGTAAATGTCGCACCATCGTTGATAAACCACTTGAGTATTTCACCAGGTATACCCATTCATGGGATTTGTAACTACTACCATGGATCCAAGGATACTTTATGGTAGACATCGACCTTGAAGATGCACACTATTCAGTACCTTCTCATATAAATTTCGGATATACCGCAATTACCTGGATGGAGTAACCATGATGAGCGTTGCGGCATTTAAGTCAAAGTTATCCAGAATCAACTAGCCCTGACACTTAGAAACATTCCGTCATGACATGTCTATATATTAACGACAAACTATCCTTAGATACAGCTTTAGCTGCATCGCTTCTCGGCCTTTTGGCTAAGATCAAGTGTAGTATCTGTTCTTATCAGTTTAATAATCTGATACGTCCCTTATCTAGGGACCATATATTAAATTGAAATTTGGAACAGGGAGATGGAATAGGGGCTTGCTCCGTCCACTCCACGCATCGACCCAGTATTGCAGTGCCTCTGGGAACGGTGCACAAAATATATATCCAGATATTTACGTTGACCATCCACAACTTTGTTATCTGGTATTCATTAAGACTATCAGTCATGGTGCATTAACCACCAATCAACTACGTGGTAAAGTAATTGGGATATAGCAGCATTACCAGCTACTGAACTTTGTACCTTTCCTATGAGCTGAGATACTAGTGTTCAAATCTATCTCCATACCTGTAATATGGGGGCAAATGGATTAATCTGTAGTGCTATCATGGAATTTATCGGGAGGAAGGATTATGTTTGTACACTTCCACCTGTTTTGAGTAACATCTTATGTGTCCTGATGTGTTACTGAGCTTGTAATACTTAATGCCAATATGAATTGACTTATACATGTTATATATTAACTTACTTAATTCTAGTGAAGCATTTGCTCAGTAATCCACCAAATTTGCATGTTCGTTTATAAGATAACAACATCACAGTGGTGGCATATACCAAACCACTTGGGCGGAGAACATCGATATTAGGGGACAATTTATTAACAATTGGAAACCGTATGTCGTCAAACATATTTGACCATCAGTAACTCACCTATCAGGTGAGCTAAATACTGTAAACATACATTTAAACCAAAAATATTTGCTGAAATTACTAAGCAATATGGACACCAGATATCGATTCCTTATATCCAATTAATTCACCACATACTAACTTACGTCACATGAAACCAATCTCAAGGCAGCGGCAATGGAGACATTCCCGCGTATTGAGGGGTGGGGGGAACCTAATCTCTATGTTTTCCTTTCCTTCTACCTCTTCAATAGGTACTACGGCTTCATCAGTCGGGTACTACGCAAATTACAGTGGACCAAGTCCACAAGCATGGTTCCCAGTGATCCTCGACATGCTCATTAAAATAATTGCAGAATTGGGAAGACCATTGCTGTGCTTGGATCAGCAGCACTATCGACCTGATGACAGCATTCCGTCGCATATCCTAGGGAACATACCTGAGGAGCATCAAGAAATGGTACACTGTTTTCCAAAACAGGAATTACACATTCAACTATAACAAAAACTGTACTGGAGCTCCTGGCAGGTCTTCACCACAATGAAGGACATGTTCTGTCAGCCTACTCAACTTGGGTACCGCTCACTGGTGATCAGATACAGGAGAGGTATATCAATCCATTCCCCAGAAATAGGTACACCCAAATTGGGATGTCAGTGAAATCCTGACATACCTTAGGGGATGATCACCAGCCAGGTCACTCACCCTGGAACAGCCTACCCTGAAGATGGACATGCTGGTGGCCTTACATCAACACAAAGAGCCAGCTCTCCCATTTACTGCGATGGGACAACATGATTATAACACCAGATAGTGTCACATGCCCATTCAAGGGTTGGCCAAACAGAACAGACCAGGAACATCAGGTCCAGTCATGAAATTCCGGGCATACCCACCTGAACCACGTTTTATGTGTCATGACCCACTTAGAGATCGACACAATAAGGAATACCGAGGGAGAGAAAAAAGCCTTATGGGTCAGCCACAGGAAACCTCATGGTCGGGTGACGAGCTAAACTATCTCTAGTGGCTCAAGCAGGTACTGGGAGTTGTTGGAGTAAATACTAACGTGTATAAAATTTTATTCCACCAGGACAGCTTCCACGTCAGTAACTAAGAGGATGGACGAGCCTATGGACCACATCCTGGCTACTGTAGGGTGGTCTAGGGAGTATACGTTCCAAACTTTTATAACAAACCACTGACAGAACCTGTATCGTTTGCAGAAAAAGAATCTGCAAAAAATATATAATTTAAGCCCGGGGGAGCAATTGGTCTTGTTGTTGTTAATAACACCATTATTGTTTTTACAAACAGATTCATGGTTGATTACGATAACATACTTCCTCCCTCGAATAACTTCGGCAGCGAGTGAAGTATGAACTGTTACACGGTTTGAAATCACAGAGCTTTGAAGTCTTCACGTAGTCACTCACGTGACTACGAATTAAAATAGTAAGATTAAACGAGAATTTACCAGTTTGAAGTTTGATCTGTATTTTATGAGGAGTTACGATGAGGGATTACGTACCCTCCGCTCCCACCCTCATTATATGGATCAAACTAATAAATTGATGTCTCCTTATCTTTACTATGTTTACTTCAAATAACTGTGTCTATCTGTGATTCCACACCGCTGCTTGGAAGTATGCCGCGCCTGCGCACTGAGCGGGTTCTTCACGTAATCCCTCATCGTAACTCCTCATAAAATACAGATCAAACTTCAAACTGGTAAGTTCTCGTTTAATCTTACTATTTTACTTCGGAGTCACGTGAGTGACTACGTGAAGAACCCGCTCAGTGCGCAGGCGCGGCATTACGCCAGCAGTGCAACAGCGGCAGCAGCGGGAGTTAGGCGCTCCCGCTACAGAATGAAACGGACCGTCAGGTGAGTACCCTGAGGTCGGGTTTCCATTACAGGGGAGCCTTTTTCTGCTTGTGTTTTACAGGCAGAGAAAAAGGCTCTGGAACAAAACTGTCCCCCGTTCGAAGAGGAACGGTTTCCGTCGGGGAGGGGGGCAGCAACAGGCGGTAGGAGCGTTTACCCGGTGTTCCGTAATTCCCTGACACCGTGCCGAGCCCAGCCCGCTAGCACCTGAGCAGCGGGCTGGGTGCAAAGCCACCCGAAGAGGCATCCGGCAGGTGTTCCCGATTTCGGACGGGACGTCTCTCCACCCGCACGGGGGGAGAGAGAGCCGCCTGAGCCACTGGAGCGGCTCTCGGAGCAGGTGCCTGCGAGACGCGCTGCTTGAGGGGCGCTTTCGCTACTACAAGGCACAAAAGCTCTAGAAGAAGGCGGTAGGAACAATTACCGGGCGCACCGCTATCCCCATCACCGCGCCGAGCCCAGTCCCGTTAGTGCCTGAACTGCGGGCTGGATGTCTAGCCATCCGAACAGGCATCCGGCCGGTGGCGTCCGATCCGTCGGACGGGGACATGTCTCCACCTAAATGGAGGAGAGACAGCCGCCTGAGCTGCATTCAGCAGCTCCTGGAGCAGATGCTCCACCGGCACACGCAGCAAGAGCGCTCCCGGGGAGGAAGGACAGGTACTTCCTCCACAGTGTCTTGTGCACTGCCCTCTGCTCCCTCATTACTGGAGGCTAGCATTGGTGACCAGGGCTGGGCTGGTCTGGAACAGGGGCAGGCGGACGAATTCGGGAGTATGCCAGGGGTGCAGGAACAGGAAGAGCTGTTGGGTGTGGTGGACCGCTTTGTAGCAACCCCACGGGCTGGAGCACCGCTGGAACCAAGAATGGCGGCCAGCATCAACCATCTATCCAATAAACCATTACTGGAAAAGGTGCTCGCTGAGGTGCTGGAACAACACACAGCACCAGAAAACTGTGAGGCCCTCAAAGTAAAAAGTGTCAACAGCCAAATCTGGGGGCATGTGGGGTCACACATCCGGTCCCCAAGAACTCAAGCTACAGCGGATCCTAAGGCTCCTGACGTCGGCCATCACAGCCTTTGCTCGTTCCGTGGAGACCACGGAGATGGATACCTGCCAGCAGGATGTGCTGGCATTAATGTGTACCACACAATTTGAGATCAACAATCTCCGGAGGGAAAACATAAGACCTGCCCTTAATCCCAAATTTGCTGGCTTGTGTAAAGCCCCAGCTGCGGAGACGGACGCGCTGCTATTTGGGAAAGATCTCAATAAAAAACTGAAGGAGATGGAGGAAGCATCAAAAACCTTCGGCCTAATGAGGGCAGGCCCCGGGACGAGCAAACCAAGACCTCCGATACCCAAGCGGCAGCACCCCACGGCATCCACCAGTCGACGTCCGCAATATGGGACTGGCGAACGCTTGGGGTCCGCACATTATCCCCAAAGATCTTTGTAGATCAGGGCCCGCAGCAGACCCTCTGGAAAATGCGCCTCCCCCCAACATCGCCAGCACTGTCAGAACAAAATCTTCAGGAAAATGAAGAAACAGAATCGCCAATAACCATGGAGGTAGGTGGGTCTGGTTCCCTACCAGCATATAGAGAATAAGGGTGCTTTATTAACAGGGGGGAGATTACACTTGTTTAAAGAAGCATGGGGTATGGTCACGAGTGACAAGTATATACTCAACAGCATTACAGGATATAAAATACAATTCATGTCAGAAAAAACGCCACCAGTTCAACAATGGCCCCAAAGGGTATTTTCTCCCTCCGTCAAAGAGAAACGAGAGGGACAAGCTGAACCTGGTGAGACTTATCACAAAGGGGGTAATCGAAAAGACCAAACATGAACCCTTTGGAATTTGTATCGAATATATTCACTAAAACCAAAAAAGATGGTGTCTGTCGCATCATCATTGACTTAACATCATTAAACAAATTTGTTAAGTATATACATTTCAAAATGGAGACATATGTTACTGCCAAACAACTGATTTCCAAAGGACACTTCATGGCAAGCATTGATCTTAAAGATGCTTACTATCTAGTACCCATATACAAGGATCATCGCAGATACCTAAAATTTATCTGGATGGTACAAAGCATTGCCCTATGGGCTAACTTCAGCCCCAAGATTATTCACCAAAATATTGAACCCAGCCATGGCAATACTAAGAAAACAAAAACATATTGTCATGGCATATCTGGATGATATTCTGATAGTAGGGAAAACGATGGAATTGGCTGTGGCAGCAGTATCAGCTACAAAACAGCTCCTCGAAACTCTGGGGTTCGTCCTACATCCAGATAAATCTAAGTTGAAGCCATCCACTATCATGGACTACCTGGGCTTCACAATTAACTCAGTCCATATGACTGTTACCTTGCCAAAGGCAAAAATGGTTGAATTAGCACAATCATGCAACAATTTAATGGTCAACGAGCGACCAACTATTCGACAAGTAGCAAGAGTAATTGGGGAAATGGTAGCAGCATTTCCGGCTACACAATTCGGACCTTTGCACTATCAAAAATTTACAGAGAGCAAAGGTACAGGCAATAAAACGACATACAGGTCACTATGATCGTGTCATGAACTTACCCACTGAAGCAATATCAGAGCTACAGTGGTGGGCAGAAAACGTTTGGCATAGTTTCAGCCCTATCTTCATCACTAACCCTACTTTAGTTATTCAAACAGATGCCAGTGCTCAAGGCTGGGGAGCGACTAACTCCATATCCAGCACAGGTGGTAGATGGACTAACCTAGAGTCATCATTACTACTTACACTGGGCATTAAGAGATGTTGGGCGCCTTTTATGGTTTAAAAGCATATGTATCTAATATGCAACACTTGCATGTTCGGTTACAAATTGATAAATACTACGGTGATGGCTTATATTAACCATATGGGTGGCATAAAATCATTATCATGCGACAAATTGGTCAACATGATTTGGCAATGGTGTGTCGAAAGACATATTTGGCTATCAGCTACTTACCTACCAGGTAAGCTAAACACCCATGCCATGAGAAAATTAAACGCCTGGGTTGCAAGTTTGAACAGACCTTACCTGGAACTGGGATTGTCCAAACAAACCATCACCACCATGTCGGCATCCCTTCGAACATCCACCAAGAGGCAGTACTTAACCAACTTCAAAAAAGGGAGAAGTACAGCAGGAAACAGGGACAACATACGCAACAGCTACAGCCACCAACATACTGGAGTTCCTGGATCTACACCACGATGTAGGGATCAGCTACAGTGCCATCAACACAGCGCAGAGTGCTCTTTCTGCTTATTTCAAACCAGCGCCAGGACAACAGGCGATGGGATCCCATCCACTGGTGGTAAAACTGATGAAGGGCATTTACAATATCAAGCCCTAAGCCCAGGTATACCCATATTTGGGATATCAGTGAGGTCCTGACATATCTCAGGGAATGGCCACCTGCCAGATCCCTCGGCCTCGAGCAAGCTACGCTAAAGACGCTCATGTTGATGGCACTTGTATCCGCTCAGAGGGTCCAGTCACTACACCTATTGCGACTGGACAACATGATCACAGCTCCAGACCAGACCTGTCGTTATCCAGCGACTGATCAAACAGAGCAGACCAGGAACACCTAATCCAGCCGTGGTTTACCCATCAGAACCATGGTTATGTGCCATGACCCACCTACTATCCTACATAGACACAACCAAAATATTCGAAGGAGATGAAAAGCCTTGTGGGTCAGTCATAAAAACCGTATGGTCGGGTGACGAGCCAAACCATTGCGAGATGGCTCAAGCAGGTGCTAGAAACTGCTGGGATAAACACTAACATGTACAAATTTTATTCCACCAGGGCAGCATCCATGTCGACGGCTAAAGAATGGACATGCCTATAGACCACATCCTGGCTACAGCAGGATGGGGGGGGGGGGGGGGGAGAAAGACCGTTCAGAAATTTTATAATAAGCCGTTGGCAAAACCTGGTTTATTTGCAGTAAAGATTTACGAACTGCAAATATTTAATTTAAGCCCAGGGGAGCAATTTAATTCTTTGTTGTTATTGTTTAAAAAATACCATTGTGTTTTTCTACAAATAGACTCATTGGTTGATTACGATAACACTTCCTCCCTCAAGAACTTCGGCAGTGAGTGAAATGAAACTGTTACACGGTTTGAAATCACAGAGCTTTGAAGTCTTCACGTAGTCACTCACGTGACTCCGAAGTAAAATAGTAAGATTAAACGAGAACTTACCAGTTTGAAGTTTGATCTGTATTTTATGAGGAGTTACGATGAGGGATTACGTGCCCTCCGCTCCCACCCTCATTATATGGATCAAACTAATAAATTGATGTCTCCTTATCTTTACTATGTTTACTTCAAATAACTGTGTCTATCTGTGATTCCACACCACTGCTTGGAAGTATGCCGCGCCTGCGCACTGAGCGGGTTCTTCATGTAATCCCTCATCGTAACTCCTCATAAAATACAGATCAAACTTCAAACTGGTAAGTTCTCGTTTAATCTTACTATTATTATTGGTATTGTTTTATTATTGCCTGTGTGCAGAAGTATTGTGAAATGCTTTGTTTGCATTTTATCCAAACATATTAATCAGATCAGATTAAACACTAGTACAATCAAGCCACATGCAAGTATTGCAAGTAGTGCAAAGAGAAACATACAATCATGTAGAATACAGTTTACAGCATTGTAGCACTGCAGGTCCAGAAAAAACAGTCTCATGGATGATCAGGACTACTCTTAGTTTATGGGAGGACTGTTTAGTAAGGCGAGTACAGAGGGGAAGAAGCTGTTTTTCTGGTTGTACGTACTTTCAATCTTTTGTATTGTCTGCCTGCTTGGAGAGGGAAGAAAATGCAAAAAGCTTGAAAGCAAGTAACAAAAGCATTTCACTGTACCTTGGTACACGTGACAATAAACTAAACTCTGAACAACCAGTCTCTGTAAAATTGGCCTGTGATTGACAGGTTAAGTAGCCTCTGTAAAATTGTTCTGAGTGTATAGGTTAATCTGGTGGGAATTAATGGCAACGTGGGAAGAGTCAAATGAGATTGGTGTAGGGATAGTGCAGAGAGTGGGCTGCATGGTGGCGCAGCGGTAGAGCTACTGCCTTACAGCGCCAGAGACGCGGGTTCGATCCTAACTACGGGTTCTTGTCTGTACCAAGTTTGTATGTTCTCCCCGTGACCTGCGTTTTTTTTTCTCCAAGATCTTTGGTTTCCTCCCACACTCCAAAGACGTACAGGTTTGTAGGCTAATTGGCTTGGTATAAATGTAAAATTATCCCCAGTGTGTGTAGGGTAGTGTTAATGTGCGGGGATTGCTGGTCGGTGCGGACAAGGTGGGCCAAAGGGCCTGTTTCTGCGCTGTATCTCTAAACTAAACTTGATGCCAGCGTGGACTGGGGTGGGCTGTAGAGCCTCTTTCTGTGCTGCATGAGTATATTCATGATTCGGGATGACGCATTATTAGATCTGGAAAACTGAATCTAATTTTAATTGGATCGCATTGCAAAATGGCATTATTGGGCAATATCCTTTCATTTTCAGCAAAATTGTTTTGAGACTGTTTAAAAAATGGCCAAGGGCATTGTTTAAATTAAAATTGTTCTGTTTCACAGCATCTATTTCAAGTGGTATCACTAATGCATCAGAAATGCATTGAACTGGGATGGCCCACAGTAACTTGAAGAGTAGCAGGAACTCCAAAAAAGGCAACACTAAGAAGTTTGAAAAAACAATTGATCTCAAAGATGGTATACAGTATCTACATCCAAATACACTGGTTTGCAAAACAGCAAGGGAACAAATCTCATCCTGGTGTAACTGAAGGGACGACATAGCACATACCACACATTGAGCAAAGTTGCCTTTGCACCCGACTTGGTTGTGCTTTTCCCATTTACTCTGTGAGACCCTACGTGTTCAATCATCTGCGTTTGATGTATTGACTTACTGTTGTGGGGCGTACCAAATTACAGGGAAAAACTGTTTTGCGTGCTATCCATGAACCTATACCATGCATCAGTATAATGGAGCCATACACAAGAATAAAAGGTAGTGCAAAGAGAAAAATAGCCATAGTGCAGAATATAGGCAGGCAGTGACTAATGGGGTACCGCAAGGCTCAGTGCTGGGACCCCAGCTATTTACAATATATATTAATGATTTAGACGAGGGAATTGAATGCAACATCTCCAAGTTTGCGGATGACACAAAGCTGGGGGGCAGTGTTAGCTATGAGGAGGATGCTAGGAGGCTGCAAGGTGACTTGGATAGGCTGGGTGAGTGGGCAGATACAGTATAATGTGGATAAATGTGAGGTTATCCACTTTGGTGGCAAAAACAGGAAAGTAGACTATTATCTGAATGGTGGCCGATTAGGAAAAAGGGGAGATGCAACGAGACCTGGGTGTCATGGTACACCAGTCATTGAAAGTAGGCATGCAGGTGCAGCAGGCAGTGAAGAAAGCGAATGGTATGTTAGCATTCATAGCAAAAGGATTTGAGTATAGGAGCAGGGAGGTTCTACTGCAGTTGTACAGGGCCTTGGTGAGACCACACCTGGAGTATTGTGTACAGTTTTGGTCTCCTAATCTGAAGAAAGACATTCTTGCCATAGAGGGAGTACAGAGAAGGTTCACCAGACTGTTTCCTGGGATGACAGGACTTTCATATGAAGAAAGACTTGATAGACTCGACTTGTACTCGCTAGAATTTAGAAGATTGAGGGGGGATCTTATAGAAACTTACAAAATTCTTATGGGGTTGGACGGGCTAGATGCAGGAAGATTATTCCCGATGTTGGGGAAGTCCAGAATAAGGGGTCACAGTTTAAGGATAAGGGGGAAGTCTTTTAGGAGCGAGATGAGAAAAACATTTTTCACACAGAGAGTGGTGAATCTCTGGAATTCTCTGCCACAGAAGGTAGTTGAGGCCAGTTCATTGGCTATACTTAAGAGGGAGTTAGATGTGGCCCTTGTAGCTAAAGAGATCAGGGGGTATGGAGAGAAGGCAGGTACAGGATACTGAGTTGGATGCTCAGCCATGATCATATTGAATGGCGGTGCAGGCTCGAAGGGTTGAATGGCCTACTCCTGCACCTATTTTCTATAGTGCTAGCACAGTGCTACAGGTACAGAGTCAGTGCAGATTAAAAAGAAGCAAGAGTCACAGTGAGGTAGGTTAGGAGATCGGGACTACAACTTAGTTTATGAGAGATCCATTCAGTAGTCTGACTATAGCGGGGAAGAAGCTGTGTTTGTATCTGGTTAGATGTGATTTCAAGCTTTTGTATCTTCTGGGAGAGGGGAGAAAAGAGAATGACAGGCATTTAAGTGGCCCTTGATTATGTTGACTGCTTTTCCAAGGCCAAGTGAAGTGTAGATGGGGACGATGGGAGGGGGAGGCTAGTTTGAGTGATGCACTCTTAGCAATTTGTTGCAGTCTCAGGCAGACCTGTAGCTAATTGTGATGCATCCTGGTAGAATACTTGCTACAGTGCATCCACTGATTGTGGACTATGGGTCAGGAAGTTAAGGATCCAGTTGCAGAGGGAAGTGCTGATTCCTCAGATCAGGAGTTTTGAGATTAATTTGGCTGAGATTATAGCATTGAATGCAGAGCTAGGAAGTAAATAGGTGTCATGCATAGGAGTCCTTGTTATCCAGATGTTTCTGGTTAGTAAAGAGCCAAGGAGAGGCAATCTGCTGTGTTGAACCTGTTGCGATGGTTGGCAAATTGCAATGGTTCAAAGCTATCTGTGAGGCTGGAGCTAATGTGCTTCATTACCAGTCTCTCAAAGCACTTCATGATGGTGGATATCAGTGCCTCTGGATGATGGTCATTAAGACATGCTATCTTGCTTTTCTTTGGCACCCGGTTGATAGTGGTCCTCTTAAAGCAGGTGGGAACCTCATATTGGAAAAGCCAGAGCTTAAAGATGTCCGTGTAAGTTTATTTTTTAGTTTAGTTGAGAAATACAGCGCAGAAACAGGCCCTTCGGTCCACCGAGTCCCCGCCAACCAACAATCCCCACACACTAGCACTATCCTACACACTAGGGACAATTTACAATTTTACCAAGCCAGTTAGCCTACAAACCTGTACGTCTTTGGAGTTTGGGAGTAAACCGGATCATCCGGAGAAACCCCACTCAGCTCATGGGTTCACACTTGGCATAGGTGATTTGACATTCACGACAGTGATCATGGGTACAAATGCACTCAAGGCTGTCGGATCAGTGGCGTTGTTGGCACTGACCTTCTGTTCAAAATTAGCAAAGTGAATTCATCATGGAAGGATGCGTTGTTGCCAGCAATACTGTCCAACTTCACTGTGTATCTTGTCATAGCATGCAAAACACATGAAACCTGCAACTACTGCTGTGGCTGTCAAAAACCTTTCTATATATTTTAAACATTTTTGATCAGAAATATTTAAATACTCTATAAATGCCTTTAAACAAATAAAACTAAATACGGTTACTCGTACACTTTGAAATGTTACAAATTAAAGCATAAGACTAAAATGAAGAAAATGCTTGTGTCATTCAATCAAGGTTGGCGTTGCCATTTACCTGTGTGGAATTTCACTACATGAATCAGCCAAGGATAGAAGGAGTTTAAGGGACTGGATGCACTGGCATCTGACTTCCGTCTTGTCCCTTTGCAAAACTATCACTATGCAAAGCATAGGCCCAGAGGTTAGGAATGAGTTGACCTGCACGTTGAAGTTCATAAGGTCATAAGTTATAGGAGTAGAATTAGGCCATTCATCCCATCATGTCTACTCCGCCATTCAATCATGGCTATTCTCTGCCTCCTAATCACATATTAATTCCTTCTCCCCATAACCCTCAACACCCATTCTAACCAAGAAGTCTGCAAGACGTTCTTGATAAAAGAGCTGGCTTGAAAACTGAACATTCTGGTGTTTTTTAGTTTAGTTTAGTTTAGAGATACAGTGCGGAAGCAGCCTCTTCAGTCCATCAGGTCCACGCCGACCAGCGATCCCCGCACATTAACACTATCCGACACCCACTAGGGACAATATTTTTTTACATTTACCAAGCCAATTAACCTAAAAACCTGGACGTGTGAGGAAACAGAAAACCTGTACATGTGTGTGAAAACCCACACCGGTCACGGGGAGAACGTACCAACTCCGTACAGACAGCACCCGTAGTCGGGATCAAACCTGGGTCTCCGGCGCTGCATTCGCTGTAAGGCAGCAACTCTATCCCTGCGCCACCGTGACCGCCCACCGTGCTTTGTTATAGTTTGCTGCTCCCTTCATATCTTCACCGCACAAAACTAAAACGATGTTATCCCATTATTAGGTGGGAAGTCTATCGTGTCTCCTCATATAGAATGCCACTCCTGTTACAACCAAAGAAAATGCCATTCACTTTCGTCCCTAAAACAAATGAATGTCTTTTGCCATCATGTGCTTATAGATGCAATGCGATCTAATTTCTACCCCATGTGAATTTATAAAAGTAAGCATCACAGCAGGCATCTGATTTATAGATATGCAAACTATTTAAATATTTATTTCAATAGAAGGTTTGAATTAAACCAAAATAGGGTTTATGAAACCTGGCATCCACACTAGAGACTCATTGATGTGCTTTCTTGAATGCTACATTAAACAGAAATGTACTCATTTACACTCCAGCTGGCAACGTTCCAGTGGCTATGGATTGGGAAACAGATTTTGAGTAACAGGTATGTCCAGTAATTCATTGGACAGAGAACTGTTATTCTGGAAGGAAATACAATGTTTTAAAACTTAAAAGTAATGTATATTTTTTATACCCCAGTACAGAAGTTTAAAAATAAAAGTTTTTAAAGTAAACTGTTGACAAAATGTTGGCCCAGAAATTGCAGCACAAATAATGCTAAGTTTATAATGTATGCCACTACTAATGATTAAGAGGTATTCCATGGGTTGCAAATCATTGCAAATTGATGGAAACTTTGTGAAGGCCCACCATTAGTTTTGTCAACCCTCTCGTGAATATCAAGAGGTTTCTGTACATGCCTGGGTAAATCAAACTAAATTCACTGCAGAAATCTTGGGCCTGAAGACACTACAAATGAGATCTTTTATTTTACAAAGACTTTCCAGTTTGAAAGCAATTTTCTGATTTTGCAAAATAAAGCACAGTAGGTTGTAAGTTCATTTGGAGGAGAAAAAAAAAAGTCTCTCTTACAGAGGCAAAAAGCAATAAGGATGCATCTAAATCATAGAACTGAAAGGAAACAAAGAGCACAGATTGTGAAGTGCTTTCCTGGGTATGAGATGAGTTTAGTTTATTGTCATATTTATCGAGGTACAGTGAAAAGATTTTGTTGTGTGCTAACCAGTCACTGGAAAGAAAAGACATGATTACAATCGAGCCATCCACAGTGTACAGATACATGATAAAGGGAATAGCGTTTAGTACAAGATAAAGTCCAGTAAAGTCCGATCAAAGATAATCTGAGATAGCCAGTCTGCCTGCATGTTTGAGAAGGCACAGACTAGTAGATGGCAAGCAAAGAAATGATATGTGGACAGGAAGAACATAAACATATAGGTATTGCATATGTGCATTGATAAAATTGAACGATAAAAAAAACAGAATCCCAGATAGGATGTTATTTTAATCATGTACAGTTTTCATGTTCCTTTGGCATATCATTTGATGGTTTCAATAAAAAATAATTTACTTCAGTTGTCAGAAGTTTATGCTATCATTTTCAGAACCTGAGTAAATAATTGAAACACTTCATTTTCACTTGCTACAAGAGTTGATTAAAGGTTTCATCATTCAGTAAGATCTCAATGCCCTTTTTACCTCATTGCATTGTTATCAATCCATATTGCCAACAAACTGTGACACACGGATTGCCGGCACTGACTGCCTGATACCAACTTGTGATAACCAAACCATTATCCTATTACATGAATCAGGCCAATTTGATGAGCTGCTGAGTGGATCACACATGGAATAACTGCAAATCATAGGATTAAATGAAGACAGCTCGGGATGTGAGAGAGGGAGTTGTTATAAATCATGTCGCTCCAAAGAACAGTGGGGAACGAAAACGATGAAAGGTGGGAAAGTATTCTGGCACCTTTCTTATTCCTTCACTCCATGCAAATGTATGCAAAAGCCATGTGTAGGATGTGGGCTGACTTTGAAGATTATTGGTTCATCTTCACAAAGCCTAATGCTGATCAGTACTAGGTGGTGAATAAACAGTCAGGAAGGCTAGAAGATACAAAGTCCTGGAGTACTCAGCAAGTAAGCCAGCCCTTCTGGAGAACATTAGAGTGACACAGTGGCTCAGTGATAGAGTTGCTGCCTTACAGCCTGAGGCTGCCTGCGTCTCCTCTTCAGAGGCTGAGACAATGACGGAGCCACTGGGACAAACTCGAGACTGCCAGCGCCTCCTCTTCAAGTCCAAGACTGAGCTGCCAGGACAAGGGGAAATTGCCGTGCCTCCTCCTTTGAGACCATGACTCAGTTACTGAGATAAGCCCAAGAGAGCCAGCGCCTCTATCAAGGCCAAGGCTGAGCCACCGGGACAAGCCCAAGTTCACCAGTGCCTCCTCTTCGAGGTCAAGACTGAGTTGCTGGAACAATGCTGAGATCACCAGCATTGCCTCACATGCACACTGGTGATAAAGGACTACATCCCCACTCAGACCCGGGGACCTTCTTAACAGTCCAGTTTCTTCACAGCTGTTATCAGGCAACTGAACCACCCTATCACCAACTAGAGAGTGATCCTGTGATACCATCTACCTCATTGAAACCCTTGGACTATCTTCAGTCAGACATTACTGGACATTTCCTTGCACTCAATGTTATTCCCGATATCCTGTATCTGTATACTGTGGAAGGCTTGATCGCAATTGTGTATAGTCTCTCCGCTGATTGGACAACGAGCAGCAAAAAAAATTCTCACTGTACCTTGGTACACGTGGTAATTACATAAACTAACTGACTCCTTCCATTCACCATAAATAAACCATATCACATGAGTTCAGCGAGTGTCAGTGTGGTCATTGTTGACCCACGTCATCCCTGATCCCACAAGCCTTTTACGAAGCCTCCTCGTCTATATCCAATAATGTAGGGACCAGATCTGCACTCAATACTCCAAATGCAGCCGAACCAAAGTACTATAGAGCTGTATTATGACTTCCTGACATCTGCAATGCCCTGACTCATCGAGGCAAGCATACCACATGTCTCTTTAGCACTCTATCCACTTGTTATAGGCTTGGGTCCCAAGATCCCACTGTACATCAATGCTCTTAAGGGTCATGCCATTAATTGTATATTTTCCCCATAAATATGACCTCCCAAAGTGCATCATCTCATACTTGTTCGGATTAAACTCCATCTGCCGGTTCTCCGCCCATTTCTGAAGCGTATCTATATCACGCTGTATACTTTGACAGATTTTGCCTTCCTCATAGTCTATGACCCCAGCATTCTTGGCATCATCTGCAAATTTACTAATGAACCCATCTCCTCAGCACAACTCTTAAAAATAGTGGAGTCAGGGGATATGGGGAGAAGGCAGGAACGGGGTATTAGATTAGATTAGATATAATTTATTTATTGCCACACAGCCAGGCTGGTGGAAATTTGGGTTGTCTGCAGCGATACAATAATAAAGAACACACAACCACAATAAAACTGTAACACAAACATCCACCACAGCATTCATTACTGTGGTGGAAGGCACAAAATTTGGCCAGTCCTCCTCCATTTCCCCCCCCCCGTGGTCAGGACCAGAGTCCAGAGTCAGTCCAGGATCGGCTCTTCCTCACCGGAGACCACGGCTTTAAGTTGTTGTAGGCCGCAGACCGGCGGTCAAGATTTAAGTCCCTGCCGCAGCCAGAAGCACCATAGACTGCAGGGCCGGCGGTCGAAGCTCCCCTCCAGGGGTGATGGTAAGTCCATGCCGGACCCGCGGTAGAAGTCGGCCGCGGGCCGGCAGTGATGGCTTCTTCTTCCCCCGGGTCCCCAACGTGAGATCCCGGGCTGTAGACGCCGCATCAGCTGGAGCTCTTCAGGCTGCGACTTCAGGCTGCCGGCTGCCCCGGGTCAGCGAAACGGAGCGCTCCTCTCCAGCGAGGGCTCACCCGCTCCACGCCGAGAGTCCACGCTGCGCCCGCCGCTGAAGCCCCGGGCGCGTCTCCGGGAAAGGCCGCGTCGATCCTTGATGTTAGGCCACGGGGGAGGCGACCTGGAAAAACTCGCCTCTCCGTGGAGGAGGCGACCGAAGCGGTTCCCCCTTACCCCCCCACACCACCCCCCACACAAAGAAACATTAAATACAGACTTTAGAACATACTAAAAAAAAATTAAAAAGTTGAAAAACTGACGAGCTGCATGACATGGCTGCTGCCAGAGCAGCGCCCCCCTCAGATCGGGGATTGGGGATGATCAGCCATGATCACATTAAATGGCGGTGCTGGCTCGAAGGGCCAAATGGCCTACTCCTGCACCTATTGTTTATTGTATATTGTCTATTAACTCTTGAATTTTGAGAATAGATGATGGCAATCTTACATTTCCCATACCTTTATCGATTTTATGACACAATATTTTTGAAGTAGAAACTGTCTCACCATTGTTTGCTATTGCTTTACCGAAACTTGTAATTTGCTGCAGCAGTGTAAACATTTGCAAAGCAAACATAACTACAAACCACAAAACCTCCCGTCGCTCTGAAATCTGTGGGCTTTTTAATCTTTGGAGGCAAACAGAATAAACAAAGTTTGCTATGCAACTAATGTACAAAATGCTTTTAAGTGCACTTTGCGGTAATGAAAAATCTTTTCTTTTTAGAAGTATTTACTTGTAAGCCACTTCCAAAATTATGTACATTGGACTACAAAGTTTATACAGAAATTTTATTGTTATATCCTTGTGTAAGGAGGAGATAACAACACAGAAAAGCTGATCAAAATTGCCTGAGGCGTGTAACAAAATAGTTATACTTGTAGAGCATGCTACAATGTCATTTTTCATCTCAGCATGGGTGATTTCTGGACTGCAATTTACTTTGAAAACTGGGACACATGTCTCAACGTCTTCTGAAAATAAATGTGGATATAAATAATGATCAGCAGGAGGGGAAATATGGCCATTCCTACCAGTAAAACTGAAAGCACATGAGCACAATTCCCATAAGTTACTGTTTCCATTTACATACCCATGATATGGATCATTTGATCTTTACCACCTTGAAGTAAGTAAATCTTTTTAATCTCATTTTACTACTTGGCAACCTTGCAGTGTTTCTGCACCAGCTATGTTCCTGTTAGAAAGCTTATACTTTGCAAATTCCTTTCTTTTTTCCAAAAATATCCTTTATTTGGAATCTTTTTGTACTGATTTAGGATTTTCTGTTTACTTTGCAAAAAATCTTGGATTCAGGTATGAAATCCTGCAGTGCTGAGTAGGAAGCCATCCCACTAGAACATTCCTCAGATTTTAAAAGGTACGCCCTTTTAAGAAGTTTATTTTTCCTATTCCATATTTCGCTGCTTAAAAGAATATAAATAATCCCACAGCACTATGAAGACAATATGATGTGAACAAAGTAGAAGAATTAATGGAGACAATGCAGATGAAAATATCATCATTGTAACTTATGCCCCTGTCCCACTTAGGAAACCTGAACGGAAACCTCTGGAGACTTTGCGCCCCACCCAAGGTTTCCGTGCGGTTCCCGAAGGTTGCAGGTGGTTGCCGGAAGTTGCAGGTAGTGGAAGCAGGTAGGGAGACTGACAAAAACCTCCGGGAACCTCCGGGAATCGCACGGAAACCTTGCTAGAAAGGTTGCTAGAAAACTTTGACATAGTCTCTTGAGTAAGACAAAGTTCACATAATCTGCTGAATAATTTATCTCCTGACCTAGAATCATAGAGTGATACAGAGTGGAAACAGGCCCATTGGCCCAACTTACACACAATGGCCACCATGTCACAGCTACTAGTCCCCCTGCCAGCATTTGGTCCATATCCATCCAAACCGGTCCTATCCATGTACCTGTCTAATTGCTTCTTAAGTGTTGGTTTCTCAAAAGCAACTCAATATCTAGAAGTGGTGGCTTGGACATTTCTTCACACAGCTCCCAACGAGAATGATGCTGTGCAGTTGACAATCATCTTAATATGGAGTATGATACATTTTGTACCCATTTCTAGGTGACTTAGCTTCCTTTGGGAATTTCATTTCCTGAGTATTCAATGTTCATTTGACCAACAACCTTTCTTTCAGCACTAAACTTCCCCAAATGGTATTGCAACATGGAAAATGTGTCTGCAAATGAGATTTTGAACACTAGTCTAAAAAATTATAGACTTTACTTAGTCACCGAACTATCATGTTTTATTCCTCCACTTTTACCTGAAACTGTGCTATTTAAAGGGTCACTGCTCAGCCTGCATTACTTTCCCTCACTGAGATATGTGACCTCCTGCAGCCTTGAATACATCTGCAGGTATCCAGACAGTTTTGCCTGCAGAGGTCAGGATCCCAGTTTCTCCCAATTTCATAGCCTGAAAATCATCCATCCATCCTTTCATCCTGGATACAAGTGTGACTGAAATCTAGTTTTGTAGAGTTGAGTTTAGTTTATTGTGACAAGTAGCGGGATACAGTGAAAAGCTTTAGTTGCCTGCTAACCAGTAGAGGAAGCATGATCTCAAATGACCAATGTTCCTGGACTTGATTCCATAAGTTGACCTCCAAAAATGACACGAGGACCACTGTCAACACTTAACATTGTGAATTTCTATGAATTTAAGCACAAGGATTTGGCACGGTAGTGGGTACAATTAATAGCTGGTCTTAGAAAATGCTTTAAATATATTAAAAAATATTAAAATGAAACAATCATTTCAAGCTCAAACATTTTTTGGTGGATGTAATTAATTTAGTCGACAATTGATAAATTAAAGAGATAGGAAGTTTCATATTATTGAGGTGAAATGAGGCAACCAGGAGGTTTGGAAAGAGGCACAAAGAAAATATTTTTACTCTTTTACAGTCTAACAATTGAAATTATGCCTACATGATGAAAACATTTTATTCTACATTTTCCTGTTCCTTGATAACCTTAACCTGATGTGAAAAAGAATAAAAATGCAAATTTTTAAATTGTAATCCTCTATAATTTGAGGAGATACCAGACCTTAATGCATTAGTAATATCCTGCATTACTCTTACTATAGGGACAAGTGGGTGGTCCACCATGGTTTGTCCAAGCAACATTAGCATGCATTGTATGCTAATTGTTTGAGAAGTTATTCTTTTTTATCTGCTATTTTAATTATAATATTGAATAAGTTCACTGTGCAGACAGGAAGTACGCAAAGATTTGAAGTAATATAATGTATTAGTGACAGATCATTTCTAATGTTAGTTGTGATACTAATGATTTCCTAAGGTACACACAAAAAAACTGAAATGAGCAACGTTTTGGGCCGAAATTATTTCCCAAGATGGACAGTGATTTTAGTTGTAGACTGCAAGAGATGGATTTCCCTCTTTTGTTATGGTAAATCATTACTTTTATTTCTTATTCAAGCATTCAGTTTCATCTATACCACATTGATGAATATACTTATATATTACTTGGATAATATTTGCGCAATCTTTTTAAAATCCTGATAAAATCAGCTCATTGAAGTATTTTTCCATTATGATTGCTTCCGTTAGCAGTCAGAGTATTGGTTTTAAGGTAGTTCAATGGTTGATTTCCATTTTAAAAATATGTATGATCTTTTATAGAATAAGGATGAATGTGAAAATAGAATATAAATAGGCATTCCATGCACTGTTTTAGTGTTCAGGGTTTGAAAGTGTGAAAGCAAATTTGGCTTTGGCTGATTTCATGGCAGCAGTCGGTGATGGTAACTTACACCACCTCACCCCAGCTGCAATGATCACGCTGTGACAAGCAACCAAGTGTTGTTCACCTCGCAGGGGATGTGGCGGGCAGAAGTTGATCTACCATTCATTACTTTGGGATGTCCGGGAAGTGTTTGTGCAGGTATTGCACAAGCTTCTCAGCAGATGGGATTACCGCAGAAGTCAAATATTTCAGCCACACGCTGTTGTCCAATAAGCCTGACCTGTTTATGACATTGTTCCACTCTTGAGTTTCCGTGCTGACATTTTGGAGGTAGGTTTAACCCAGTGTTTAGAATAGACAATGAGTGAAAGGCCTTGGCAGATGTCAAAGCAGCTGCATAAATACACAGTACTGTTTGAAATCTATCCTCCTTCACAGCTGTTGACATTTTACATGGCATTAAATTTATCCCTTTTTCATTTGTTCTTTTTTTTACAAATGTACCTAAGTAATTTACGTTTAGACAAAATTTAGATGAGCCACAAATATCAATTGATATATCCTTTCTCATATAAATATTATTGCTTATAAAGATTCATGTTATATGCACAATTTAATGAATACATTTCCTAACACCCTGCAATGAAATTCATTTTACAACCAGCCCAACTTCACTGGTTAAACATGTTCCCAATGAGGAAGCAACCAAAATATTCCCCTTGTTTCATTATGAATACTACTGAAATGTTTGGGAAAAGAATAAATGCATTAACTATTTGTAATCAAACAAAACTTAGCATTGAGGCAGGGGCACAGGATTTCTTATTAGGCATTCACATGGTGACAATGCACAGTGTTACATCTGTGTCCTGATTTCTGTGCTCTGATTCCCAGCTTTACATGCGATTGTCCCCAGAAAGTTTCCAACCTTTATCCGCTAGGCTCATTTTAACAATTGGTTCTCTCACCAAAGTGCTTCTAAGAGGCGTAATTAAAAAATGAAAGGTGAAATGGCCAAACATTTAATGACTGAGAAAGGAATTTGCCTGATAGGGACATCAAGCAAATTATACTTACATCATATTAATGACACTAAATGCCATCTACTCAAACTGGGATCAAATCTAATCACGTATTATTATGCGAAGATGGGTCTGGAATAGTCAAATGTAAAATAAATTACAATCACTAATGAACCCCCACAGCTTGTAATTGGTCTCAGCCTAGGTTGGGCCACATGCATTTTCACGTCTAATGTCACTCACCTCGGGGAATTCTAAGGGCACATGGATAATTTAGAGATTTAATTAAAGAGAGAGGACATTAAAGAGAAATTTAGAGAGGACGTTAAAAAGAGAAGGCGCCTCATGGCTAGACGCATAACCTTGTGTGAGAGTGATTGTGGTGGACAATAGTGAGAACTGGGTAAAGGCCCACATCTGTCCAGACTCTTAAATAAATCAATATGGAGAAGTTCCAGGAAAAAGTTTTGGTTGTTGCAAGCATAGGCAATCAGATAAAAGTGGAACAATAAAGAGGACATGTATTGAAGTAATGGTTCTCAATTAAACAGCAGTCTCTGCTACAATAGTCATACCATACAGTAATGTTTCTTGAGCTTCCCTCAAACTAATCTGTATCCCATTTAAAAAGAAAATGAACTTGTACAATTAAGCTATTCAAAAATTTGAAGTCCTACAACTGGTTAACTATTCACATAAGCGTGCAGTTATAAATGCAGCCAATGGTGAATTCACTCTGGCCTCTTGTTCACTGATTTCAGTATTCAGTATTCAGTATTTCTTTAATATCATTTTCACTGAGTACTCGCATACACAGAGGAAACGAAAAAACGTTGCTCGATCAGTTTCCATTCAGTGTAGTTAATAAAAAAGGATAAATATATAGAGCTTTAAAAACAAATTAAAATTACCATGTCTGAAAACAGAAAGTAGGCCTAAAATTTACAATAGAATAAAAACAGACATTCCGACCGACAGTGGCTTTACAGTGGCTTTACTTTGACAGGTGCCTAACTGTCAAAGTAAATTCTTTGACAGTTAATTTCTTTGCTGCAATCAGTATTTCATATCCCTGAATTCTCCTTTCCAGATCCTGGATATTCCATTGGATTTCTTCCCCACAAAGGCATCATAAACATTTTTTTTCCACAACCTGTTCTATCTATAAATAAATTGTCTTCATAACTTGGACATTGTATTAATTACTCTGTGCTGGCAACTTCTTAATGTCACAGATACAGTGTATGTACTAAACTTTTCATATTAGACATTGGATTCTATGTTAAGTTTTAACAATATCCGTTTAAATTAAATTTATACATTATATTAGGTGCATTCCTCAATATTATGAACTCAATTACAACTGCCTCCACTTTAATTGCTGCTTAAAGGTTGCTTTCTTTATGCCTCTGTTCTCATACCATGTTGCACTCTAAACCCCCAATTTAGCTCACAATAGATGATGGAGCTTCATTGTTTCTTGCTCCTACTTTACTGACATGATCAACATTGGGGTTTCTGGATCATCATCAAAGCATCCATCTTTAAAATTCCTGCTTTCAGTTTGTTTTGTAACATATTGACCAAACTCTATTGAGCTGACATTAATGTTCACCCCTGTCCATTCATATTTGAGAAGATCTTTGGAGATTTGGATCCGCCTCCATGTTGCAAATCCTTTTCTGAAAGATTCTCACTCTGTGCTCATGGAATCATGGAATCATAGAATGATATGGCGCAGAAATGGATCTCAGCCATAACAACCGTGATACCTAGCTACACAAATAATTAGTCCTGTATCCCTTGATTCTTTTCTCATCCAAGCAGCTCCTACCCACTCGCTCTTTCCATGGGACCTTCCCATCCCTCACCACAAGGCAAACCCATTTCTCCCACTATCTCCCATCCTTCCAGTCACTCTGCTCCTTTCCCCTCTTTCATACACTGATCTCCCATCCCAGAGTGCCTGGTTTACCTTTTATTGTCCTTCATTCCCCTCTACCCCTATCCCCTTCCACCTAGAAACCTCTGACTGGCTTTAGATTGCAGTTCTCTTCTTTCTTTGTCTGGCACATTTTGCCTCCTTTTTACATTTTACTTTTACTATTGTATTTACCCATCTGCTAATCAACCCCCCACTCCACCTGTATCCACCTATCATTTGCCAGGCTACGTCATGCCCCCACCTCTCTTTTCCAGCTTTCCTCTCCCCACTGCAATCAGTATGAAGAAGGGTCTCAAACTAAAACATCACTTGTCCATTTCCCCCACAGATGTTAACTGACCTGCTGAGTTCATCCAGCACTTTGCGTTAAACCATGAGGAATTGTACTTCAAGAAAAAGAGGCGGCGCATGAAAAAGAGTTTCTGCTGGTGAAGGATGCATAAAGCTGACAGATAATCCTACAGATGCCACTACAAGTACGGACATACTGTATGCTCAAATTCCTGCAGAAGCAGCCCTACCCTGTCTCTCTCCATAAAATAAGGTGCAGACCAGAGTTAGTCTTCCAGAGTCAGAAAACCAGTCAGTCTTTCAGTAGTTTTTTTATCTGAATTGTGACTGCCGAATTAATGGAAGCATAAAGTGAAAAGAGAGTGTATTAAATTAACGGGCCATAATAGGCGTTAAAAAGTGAAGGCTTTATGAAAGACAAATGATGATTGGGATGAAAAATACCAATGAGTTCTAGTTCTAGCATAAATTCGCAGTGGTGGGAACACATTTTTGTACTTTCTTTTCATAATGATCATTAGCACATGATTAAGTAAATTCTGTGCTAAATGTACCCTTTATTATTTAGCTCAGAATTTACTTCATCATATGCTCATGATCATTATAAAAAAACATAAAACTGCGTTGCCACCACTGGGAATTTATGCAAGAACTCATTTATTACAAGTGCAATTCACGCACGTTATTTTAGCAAATCGCCTAAAATCGGTAATCGGTAAAATGATGCAGCACTTTGTTCTTGGCAAACCAAACACTTCTTGGATGAAAGTGACAGGATAGAAATTAATAGATGCAAAACATAAATTATGTCATTAAAAAACTGCAATTGCTATAAATCTGAAACAAATGAAGTGTTGGAAAAACCCAGTATGTAGAAACAAGGAACTGCAGACACTGGTTTATAAAAAAAAAGAAACAAAGTGCTGAAGTAACTGAAAGGGCCAGGCAGCATCTCTGGGGAATATAGATAGGTGAGGTTTTGGGTCGGGACTTCTTCTGACTGATTGTGGGATGGGGGTGGGGGGGGGGGGGTGATAGAAAGCTGTATGAGAGGGGTAGGACAAAGCCTGGCAAGTAATAGGTTAATACATGTAAGGGATGGGGGGTTGAAAGGTAGATGGTTGGACAAGGACCAGAGACATAAAGACAGGTGTGAACTAAAAGGAGTGAAGTGTTGCGAATGTGAAGCTAGAGGAAGGAATGTAGGTGGAAGGGGAGGGGTTGGGGACAAATAGGTGCGAGTCCAGGAGAGACATGGGGGTGGGGGGGGGGGGGGGGGGGGGGGGGGGCGGATTAGAATGTGGGGGTAGGGGAAGAAATGGGGGTGGGGAAAGTGGGGGAAGAAGGGGGAGGGATTTGAAGTTACCGAAAAAAACTCAGCAGGTTAGGCAGCATCTGTGGAAAGAGAAACGTTTAGTGTTTATGGTCTGTGATCTTTGACAGAACTGAGAAAGAGAGTGTAAATTAGTATTCAGTAGGAGAAAAGTGATGGTGGGATGTGTAGAACTAGGGGAATGTTTGTGATACAATAAATCAAAATAGTTTAGCAGCAGATTAAGCTTCTGTAACTGCACAATGGGCTATTAACAATAGGGTGCTGTCATTCTACAATGAGTAGAACAAGAAATACTTCGCTAACATGATTAAAAAAGAAAAGAAAATGGTAAATGCTGGAAAAATGAAGCTGTGACGCATGAATCCATGGACAGAGAAACAGGTAATATTTCAGATGAAGAACCCTTCTTTGGAGAGTAAAATGAGCCACCTTGGGTAGCAGCAAAATATGGGTGAAACTCTTTGTTGGAGTGAAGCCATGTGGCAGCAACCGGTGCTCAGTCCACAAGAATGACCCTGAGGCAATGGGATAAAGTTAATATACTATGACTGGTTATATTTTGCTGATATGGTTCTGGTAGACTGGAACATGTCCAACAGGCTAGACTATATGCAGAGTGGAAAAGTTAATGGGGTGAAAGGCAGATATGTTCTTATTTATTCAAAAATAAATAAAATGTTATTTAGATAATTCAACGCTGCAATATTTCAAGATCGATGATAAGGTGTTGTTCTTTGGACTTGTGTTGGGTCTTGTTCCAGTGGTGCAGGAAGCCACTGAGAGAAAGAGGTCAGAGTGGGAGTGGAATGTGGGGGCGCTGCAAGCCGGCGCCCTGTCAGCAGCGTGTCCGTTTTCTTCAACCTTTTACATTTTTTTAGTATGTTCGAAAGTATGGTTTATATGTTTCTTTGTGTGTCTTGTGTGGGGGGTGGTGTGGGGGGGTGAGGGGGAAACCGTTTCGGTCGCCTCCTCCATGGCCTAACAACGAGGATCGGCGCGGCTTTTCTCGGATACACGCCCGGGGCTTCAGCGGCAGGCGCAGCGTGGACTCTTGGTGTGGAGCGGGCGAGCCCTCGCTGGGGCTCGCCGGAGGGGAGCGCTCCATTTCGCTGGCCCGCAGCAGCCGGCAGCCTGAAGCCGCGGTCTGCAGAGTTCCAGCTGGCGCGGCATCCGCAGCCTGGGATCTCACGTTGGGCACCCGGGAGAAGAAGAAGCTTCCACCACCGGCCCACGGCCAACTTCTACCGCGAACCCGGCGTGGACTTACCATCACCCCTGGAGGGGAGCTTCGACCACCGCCCCTGCGGTCTGTGGTGCTTCTGGCTGCGGCGGGGACTTTAAATCTTTGACCGCCCCGCCGGCCTGTGAGTTGAATGGTGAGTTAAAATAGTAGGGAACTGAACGTTCAGGGTATAACTCAAACCACTGGAGAAATTCAACGGTCGCATCTGTGGAGGAAAATGGTCAATTTAATTTTGGTCAGTACCCTTCTTCAGACTTCTTCATCAGTGTCCTATGCGGATAGTAGTAGGCAGAGGTGGAAGTGCAGTCAAGGGAGTTTGCAAAGGGAGCCATCCAATGCTGAAAGGGTAGGGTATGGGAATATAGGCATCAGGAGCTGCAGACAAAATGTGTTGGAAAGAACTGCAGATGCTGGTTTAAACCAAAGATGGAGTAACTCAGCGGGACAGGCAGCCTCTCTGGAGAGAAGGAATGGGTGACGTTGAGTCGAGACCCTTCTTCAGACTGATGCTGGTTTACAGAAAGAGACACAAAATGCTAGAGTAACTCAGCGGGTCAGGCAGCATCTCTGGAAAACATGGACATGTGTAGTAGTGGAATCATATTGGAGTTGGCAGAATTTGTGAAGGATGATTCATTGGATGCAGACTGATGATGATGTCTCCATTTCCCATTATGAGATGATGCTCCTGTGCGCCGTCAGGTGATAACTCTTCAAGAGGCTTCTTGTGTGTGGTGATATACGTATTTTGCAAATCTTTTATTAGCTATTTAGTCTGTAGACAATAGACAATAGACAATAAGTACAGGAGAGGCCATTCGGCCCTTCGAGCCAGCACCGCCATTCAATGTGATCATGGCTGATCATCGCCAATCAATACCCTGTTCCTGCCTTCTCCCCATATTCGCTGACTCCGCTATCTTTAAGACCCCTATCTTGCTCTCTCTTGAAAGTATCCAGAGAACCAGCCACCACCGCCCTCTGAGGCAGAGAATTCCACAGACTCACAACTCTCTGTGTGAAAAAGTGTTTCCTCATCTCCGTTCTAAATGGCTTAAGGGCCTGTCCCACTTGGACGACATTTTCGGCGACAGCCTGAAAAGAGGTTGTCGCGGCGTGGTTGGGGCGTGACGCGGGGTGACACATGTAGTGACACACGGTGTCTCCCTGCAGCCCCTGGATTTTGGAATGTACAAAATCTTCAGGTGACATCTAGGTGTCTTATCATGTTGTGCGCCCTGTCACACCCTGACGCAAGCTGTCCTGCGGGTGACGCCCGGTGACGCTGACGTTAAATAAACAATTTATTTCTTAAAAAAGTTATTGGTCCTTAGATTTATTGTAGATAAGTTCATTTCCACTGTGATTATTATACTTCGGTGTGACCTTCTTGTGTTGTGAAAGCGGGTGATGCGAAGTGTTGTAGCTTGACATGACGGTGATGCGGAGTGTCGTACAACTTGACGGTTTTTAGGGCGACTACGGGTGTCGGCCGCTGACGTTCGCAGTCGCTGAAAAAAATGCAAAGTGGGACAGGCCCTTTACCCCTTATTCTTAAACAGTGGCCCCTGGTTCTGGACTCCCCCAAACATCGGGAACATGTTTATTGCCTCTAGCGTGTCCAAAGCTAGTTACCAATTTGTCAGCTTCCTCTTATGCAAACATAATAGTTAAAGTTTTCTAAATTACATTTCTATTTTTTTTTTAAATAGCATTACTACCAACTGTAGAGTTGATTCTTGTGCTGAATATTCTAATATCTGTAAAATAATGCCCAATGTTGCATTTAATTTTTCAAAGTGAAATTAAAGCTAACATTTTCTCTTCTGTGGTGCCTGCTACAAGTACAGTGTTGTCGATCATACTTTCTGCTTGAATAAAAATGCTATTTCTTTGTTCAAAAACATCAGTTTTTAAAAACCATACAAGAGACAATTGTAAGATACTAGACCAAGTGCAGACTCTCCCATCGCAAGATTCCACCACTCACCCGCTCCCCCAATGCAAGCCGTTCCCCCAACGCAATATTGGCTGTTGCGGCTCATTTCTCCTCATCCCCAGCACTCCCTCCTCCTCTTCACCCTCCCTCTTCAATCCCTAGAGAGGGAGGGGGGGGGGAGGTAGAGACAGAGGGGTGGGTAGAGAGGGAGGGGGGATAGAGATGGAGGGGGGGAGAGAGGAAAGGGGGGCAGAGAGGGAGGGGAAGGGGTGTAGAGAGGGAGAGAGGGGGGTAGAGAGGGAGGGGGAGGGGTAGATTGGGAGGGGAGGGGAGCAGAGGGGGAGGGGAGTAGAGGGGGAGGGTAGAGGGAGGGGGAGGAGGGTAGAGAGAGAGAGGGGCAGAGAGGAAGGGGGGTAGAGGGAGTGGGAGGGGGTAGAGTGGGGGTAGGGTAGACAGGGAGAGAGGGAGGGAGAGGGAGGGGGGTAGAGAGGGTGGGAGTGAGGGTAGAGAGGTGGCATCTTCCTCCTCCGCACCCTCCCCCCCCACCTCCCTCTACCACCCTACTCCCCATCCCATCTCCCTCCTCCTCATTTCCCTTATCTTCCTCCCATTCCCTGCCTCAGGACCTACCCAGGCCATAGAGCAGCGGCAGGGCCTGGTTCTCATACGCGGCTCGGGCATGGCTGTACACTGCAGCCGTCAGCTTTGCCGCCGCCTGGGCTCCAGTCCAGGCCCTGACCATCTCCGGGCTCGTCCCTGACCCCGGACTCAGGCTCGTCCTTGGTTCCAGCGGTGGCTTCTTTTTCGGCCCCGATCACGGCCCCATCCCAAGCCTCGGGCTCGGCCCTCACTCCAGCTCCAGCACCACCCTTCCCACAGTGCTGGAGTGCCCCTTCCTCCCGGAGTGTCCCGTCCTGCCTTGCGAGTGCATTGTGACGTCATTCGGGGGTTTTCTTTGGAAATGGGTGAGTTTTCAGGCTGTTTATAAAGCTTTAAGCGATTAAAAATTTTGGAAATATAGGTGGGAATGTGACGGGAAGATGTTTATCGCCTTGACGGGGAAAATGTGAGTAGGATGTGTGAAAATTGGAAGGCTGTGGCCTAGAAATTTGAAGAAAATAGGAAAATAGGAAAATTAACCTGATTGACACACACACAGCCACAAACAAGACAAAGAATTTTCGTATTATAGAGTTGTAATACTTACAAATTCACAATGTAACTCATGTGGCAGAAGCTGCAGATGTGAATCTGCCTCACTACTGAAGCCATAAATCACATAAAGTTTATGTTTACGTTTATTATTGAGCACTGAGGTCCAGTGAAAAGTTTTGTTTTGCATGTTATCCAATCAAACCAGATAATATACATAGATACGAGTGAGTTGAACCCAACTACAATGTAGTGCAAAAGATAAGATACAGGATGCAGAATATAGCATTGGGGTGTAACAGTTCCTTTGTCTGCAATCGGGTAGAGGTAATTCAGACTGTAGCCTAGCTTATGGAAGGACCATTCAGAACCCTGATAACACCGGGGAAGAAGCTGTTCCTGAGTCTGGCAGTATGTGCTTTCAAGTTTCTGCATCTTCTGATTGAGACTTAAGGACTGACTAGGGTTGGACAAGTCTGTTGCCTGTTTTTCCATGGCAGTGTGAAGTGTAGATACAGTCAGTGATATGGGGTTAAAGATTAGTCACTTGTACTAAACGTGGAATTGTGTCCATGAGCTGTGGTTCATTGGCTCATTTAACAAGTTCAGTTCCATTGGAAGACAATGAGGTTAAATGTTGGAACATCAACAGCTATCAAGCTGAGCACAAAATATTTAGATTGACACAGGTGCTGTATTAACATAGAAACATAGAAATTAGGTGCAGGAGTAGGCCATTCGGCCCTTCGAGCCTGCACCGCCATTCAATATGATCATGGCTGATCATCCAACTCAGTATCCCGTACCTGCCTTCTCTCCATACCCTCTGATCCCCTTAGCCACAAGGGCCACATCTAACTCCCTCTTAAATATAGCCAATGAACTGGCCTCGACTACCCTCTGTGGCAGAGAATTCCAGAGATTAACCACTCTCTGTGTGAAAAAAGTTCTTCTCATCTCGGTTTTAAAGGATTTCCCCCTTATCCTTAAGCTGTGACCCCTTGTCCTGGACTTCCCCAACATCGGGAGCAATCTTCCTGCATCTAGCCTGTCCAACCCCTTAAGAATTTTGTATGTTTCTATAAGATCCCCTCTCAATCTCCTAAATTCTAGAGAGTATAAACCAAGTCTATCCAGTCTTTCTTCATAAGACAGTCCTGACATCCCAGGAATCAGTCTGGTGAACCTTCTCTGCACTCCCTCTATGGCAATAATGTCCTTCCTCAGATTTGGAGACCAAAACTGTACGCAATACTCCAGGTGTGGTCTCACCAAGACCCTGTACAACTGCAGTAGAACCTCCCTGCTCCTATACTCAAATCCTTTTGCTATGAAAGCTAACATACCATTCGCTTTCTTCACTGCCTGCTGCACCTGCATGCCCACTTTCAATGACTGGTGTACCATGACACCCAGGTCTCGCTGCATCTCCCCTTTTCCTAGTCGGCCACCATTTAGATAATAGTCTGCTTTCCTGTTTTTGCCACCAAAATGGATAACCTCACATTTATCCACATTATACTGCATCAGCCAAACTTTTGCCCACTCACCCAGCCTATCCAAGTCACCTTGCAGTCTCCTAGCATCCTCTTCACAGCTAACCCTGCCCCCAAGCTTAGTGTCATCCGCAAACTTGGAGATATTGCCTTCAATTCCCTCATCCAGATCATTAATATCATTAGTATTGAGAGAATCTTTTATAGTCAAAGGTATAGTTAATGGATGGTACAATATATTTCATTTGTGAAAGTGCATTTTATTTCAAACAACATCATTTTAACAGAGGAAATCACAAAAAAACAGCAGGTGCTGGAGGTTCTGAGATAACAATCATAAAGTACTGTAAATACTTAACAGGTTATGCCGCATTATGAGGAGAGAGAAATATTATTACTACTATTACCTGCCTTTGTTCCAGATTATCATATTAAATCATCCCTTAAAAATCCCGCCAATTTCAATGAGACATTGACAATGAAGGCATTTCACCACTGCCATTGGGAAGAAGGTACAGGAGCCTGAAACCTGTAACGTCTAGGTTCAGGAACACCTTCTTCCCTTCAGCCATCAGGCTATTAAACACGACAACCTCAAATAAGCTCTGAACTACAATAGACTATTATTATTATTATTATTATTACACTATTATTGTTTGTTTTTTGAGTATGTGCGTATGTGTATGTATATATATGTGTGTATGTGTACTTGTGAGTATGTGTATATATACACACTGAACATTTTTTTCCTCGCTCGTTTATCATATTGTTTACAGTGTACTATATTTACATATTCTGTTATGCTGCAGCAAGTAAAGGGCCTGTCCCACTTGGTGAATTTTTCGGCGAATGCCGGCATCATTGATTGACGTATCAGGTCACCAAAACATTTGTGGCGTGACGTGGCGTGACGTGGTGTGATGACGTATTGACGTGCGGTGTTTCCTCAGGTGTCCCAACTTTTTTTTTGTCGTCTCTGGATTTTGAAATGTTCAAAATCTTTCGGCGACCCTAATACATCAGTCAATGACACCGGCAGTCGCCGAAAAACTCGGCAAGTGGGACAGGCCCTTAAGGATTTCATTGTTCTATCTGGGACATCTGACAATAAAACACTCTTGACTCTTGACAAGTCTTCCCCTCCCCTTTCAGCATTTGGTAACAATCCCTCCCTGTGCAACGCCATGATCTGCCCTTTCCAATTCTGCTTATGGAAGTTTCACATGCAACCTCACAAAGTACAAAACCTATGCTTTCACCTCTTCTCTTCCTACCATCCAGAGATCAAACCAATCTTTCCTGGCGATACATTTTTACACTTCATCCGCATTTCATTGGATTTCATTGTATCAGTCTGAAGAAGGATCTCGACCTGAAACGTTACCCATTCCTTCTCTCCAAAGATGCTGCCTGTCCCGCTGAGTTACTCCAGCATTTTGTGTCTATCTTCAATTTAAACTAGCATCTGCAGTTCCTTCCTACACTCATTGTATTTGGTGTTCAGAAGGTGGTCTCTTCATTTGAGAAATCAACTACCAATTGGGTGATTGGTGACTGTAAAACTGACCACCTGCCAGTTTAATTTTGCATCCAATTCTCATTTCGACCCTACCTGTTAATAGCCTCCTGCACTGTTAAAACAAGGCCCAACATAAGTTTGAGGAATAACACCTCATATTCTTACGGATACTTTGAAGCCTCCCAGACTCATTATTGTATTCAACAACTTTGGGTAAATCACTACGTCTGTCTATATCAGAACTGTTGTAAGTCATCCTTTTGATATTTTTTACACAAATCGCAACTTGAAATGTTCACTCTGTCTCCCTCTCATCAGAAACTGTCTGATCTGCTGAGTGTTTTATTTTCAATGTGCTTTCTTCAGAAGTGCTGCTGAAGTATCTGATGAATGATCTAGTGCTCCGATGACGGGTAATTAATTTAAAACATGAAATTTCTCTCACCACACCCGCTCCCTGACTGGCTAAGCATTTTGCGTTCTTGCTGTTCTTATTTTATTACTGAAGGAGATGTTTTGTTCATTAATATAATACATTTGCAGGTGTTTGCTGTGCACATATTAGTCACTGTGTTTTTTACATAACTGTGGCAATCCTTCCAAGGTATTTAATTGGTTATAATGTAAGTTGGACATCCCAAGCTTGTAGCAGTTGCTCAATGGCTGTAGGCTTTATTTTTACAGGTGCAGGCACACCCTCCTGGCTTTGATGGAAAAGAACTACCTCTGCAATCTGAGCATTGAAGTAATTTCAGATTTGTGGTTTTTGCTACAAAAAGTTTTGAAGCTGAAACCTCGCGTAAAGATCATAAAGCAAACGGCAGTCAAATCCAACTCAATCCTTACCCATTACTCCCATGTTTTTGCAGTAAGCAAAACCACCTGTAACAATAGAATATCTGGTGTCCACTTTTATTACTAGGTAATAAAATAAAATTCCACCTAGCAAATTATTAACTCTCAGTTAACCACAATTCGTTCCATTATTAAGTTTAGAGATACAGTGTAGAAACAGGTCCTTTGACACGCCAAGTCCATGCTGCTCATTGATCTTCTGCTCACACTGGTTCTATGTTATCCACATGCCCATCCAATCCCTACACACTTTTAGGTAATTTACAGAGGCCAATTAACCTACAAACCCAATTGCCATTGGGATGTGGAAGGAAACCGAAGCACCCAGAGGAAACCCACATGGTCACAGGAAGAATGTACAAACTCCACACAGGCAGCACCCGATATCAGGATGAAACCCACATCACTGGCGCTTTGTGGCAGCAACTCTCCCAGCTGTGCCACTGTGACGCAGGTGGAGCTGTTAACCAGAAATATTAGACAATAGACAATAGACAATAGTATGAAGGGAAGCTGGCCAGGAATATTAAGAAGGATAGTAAAAGCTTCTTTAGATATGTTAAGGGAAAAAGAGTAGCAAAGTAAAATGTGGGTCCCTTGAAGGCAGACATGGGTGAAATTATTATGGGCAACAAGGAAATGGCAGAGGAGTTAAACAGGTACTTCGGATCTGTCTTTACTAAGGAAGACACAAACAATCTCCCAGAAGTACTGGAGGACAGAGGATCTAAGGGGGTCGAGGAACTGAAAGATATTTTCATTAGGCGAGAAATAGTATTGGGTAGGCTAATGGGACTGAAGGATGATAAATCCCCGGGGCCTGATGGTCTGTATCCCAGGGTCCTCAGGGAGATGGCTCTAGAAATAGTGGACGCATTGGTGATCATTTTCCAATGTTCAATAGATTCAGGACCAGTTCCTGTGGATTGGAGGATGCAGCTAATGTTATCCCACTTTTCAAGAAAGGAGCGAGAGAGAAAACGGGGAATTACAGACCAGTTAGCCTGACTTCGGTGGTGGGAAAGATGCTGAAGTCAATTATTAAAGAGGTAATAATGCGGCATTTGGATAGCAGTAAAAGGATTAGTCTAAGTCAGCATGGGTTTATGAAAGGAAAATCATGCTTGACTAATCTTCTGGAATTTTTTGAGGATGTGACAAATAAAATGGATGAAGGGTAGCCAGTGGATGTAGTGTATCTAAACTTTCAGAAAGCCTTTGATAAGGTCCCACACGGCAGAATGGTGACTAAAATTAGAGCACATGGTATTGGTGGTAGGGTGTTGACGTGGATAGAAAATTGGTTGGCAGACAGGAAGCAAAGAGTAGGAGTGAACGGGTCCTTTTAGTGGCGAGTGGAGTGCCGCAAGGCTCGGTGTTGGGGCCGCAACTGTTTACCATATATATTAATGATTTGGTAGAGGGAATTAGGAGCAACACTAGCAAGTTTGCTAGTGACACAAAGCTAGGTGGCAGTGTGAACTGTGAAGAGGATGTTCGGAGGTTGCAGGGTGACCTGGACAGGTTGAGTGAGTGGGTAGACCCAGGAGATTCGGAGGCTTACCGCAGGTCTGGTAGACAGTAACACCGGGAGCCCGCGGGTCCCTGCTGGGAGACCGCTTTTCGGGGCTTCCGCAACGGCGACTTCTCCCGCCCGAGTTGCGGGGTTGAGGATGACCTGGAACGGGGCCTTACATCACCCGGCGCGGCTTTAAATGGCCGCGGGACTTGTTAGCGCACGCCGGGGGCTCCAACATCAAGACGCGGAGCGCGGCCTTGCATCACCCGGCGCGGCTTTATAATTGTCGCGGGACTTATTTACCATCGCCCGCCGGGGGCTTTGACTCTGACATCGGGAGGAGAACGAGGAGTGCAGGGAGAGATAAGACTTTGCCTTCCATCACAGTGAGGAGGAGATTCACTGTGATGGATGTTCGTGTAAATTGTGTTGTGTCTTGGTTCTTCTTGTTTGTATGACTGCAGAAACCAAATTTCGTTTGAACCTCTGGGTTCAAATGACAACAAATAAATTGTATTGTATTGTATTGTATTGTATGCGTGGCAGATGCAGTATAAAATGTGAGGTTATCCACTTTGGTGGCAAAAACAAGGGGGCAGATTATTATCTCAATGGGGTTAGGTTAGGTAAGGGGGAGGTACAGCGAGACCTGGGTGTCCTTGTACAATGGTCACTGAAAGTTGGCGTGCAGGTACAGCAGGCAGTGAAGAAAGCTAATGGAATGTTGGCCTTCATAACAAGAGGATTTCAGTATAGGAGTAAAGAGGTTCTTCTCCAGTTGTATAGGGCTCTGGTGAGACCGCATCTGGAGTATTGTGTACAGTTTTGGTCTCCTAATTTGAGGAAGGACATCCTTGTGATTGAGGCAGTGCAGCATAGGTTCACGTGAATGATCCCTGGGATGGCGGGACTGTCATATGAGGAAAGATTGAAAAGGCTAGGCTTGTATTCACTGGAGTTTAGAAGGATGAGGGGTTCTTATAGAAACATATAAAATTATAAAAGGACAAGCTAGATGCAGGAAAAATGTTCCCAATGTTGGGCGAGTCCAGAACCAGGGGCCACAGTCTTACAATAAAGGGGAGGTCATTTAAGACTGAGGTGAGAAAACCCGTTTTCACCCAGAGAGATGTGAATTTGTGGAATTCCCTGTCACAGAGGGCAGTGGAGGCCAAATCACTGGATGGATTTAAGAAAGGGTTAGATAGAGCTCTAGGGGCTAGTGGAATCAAGGGATATGGGGAGAAGGCAGGCATGGGTTATCAAATGGGAACAATCAGCCATGATCACAATGAATGGTGGTGCTGGCTCGAAGGGCCGAATGGCCTCCTCCTGCACCTATTTTCTATGTTTCTATATTGGGCATTCATATAAGGTGAGAGGGAGGAAGCCTGGAGGGCATCTGAGAGATTATTTTTTCACACAAAGTAGTTGGCATGATTTGTCAGAGGAGATGGTGAGGTAGAAACAGGTACAAGATTTAAGAGGCAGGTAGGTGAACAAACAGGACATAGAGGGATATGGAAATAATGTAGGCAAGTGGGATTAGTATAGATAGCATGATGGTCTGCATAAATGTGATGTACTAATGGACTAAAGGCTCCGTTTCTATGCTCCATAACTCCATGCATTTATGTCCATAATCTGTAAACCTATCTTATAGTTGTGTATAAAAACATGAGAGGAATTGATAGGGTGAATGTGGAGTCTTTTAACCATTGTTGGTGAAACAAGAACCAGAGAACATAGGTTTAAGGTGGGAGGGGAATGATTTAATAGGAAACTGAGGAGCAACTTTATTACTCAGAGGATGGCGAGTAATTGGAACAAGCTGCCAGAGGAGGTAGTAACAACATTTATAACAACATTTATAACAACATTTAAAGGCACGTAGACAGGTTTAAAAGGATATGGACCAAACGGAAGGCGAATGAGACAAGCTTGGATTGGGCATCTTGGTTGGCAATGGACGAATTGAATCGAATGGTTGTTTCTGTGCTGCTTGACTGTCATGCTTCTGCAGGCCTTTTTACACTCCTTTAAAGCTGGTCTTGCCAAAAAAAAAATCAGTTTCTTGTTTGTTTCTATTTATTACTCCCAATGCTTCTTGCACATTTTTCTTGTTTCACTGCAACCTTCCTGTGCCCCCCCCCCCCCCCCCCCCCCCCCCCCCCATGGCTCCAGTCAACCTGCTCATGAGGACAGACATTGATTCCAGCTTTGTCAACAATTGTCAACTCTTGTCTCTAACCTCACTTGCAAGTGGTTGCGGGAATGCCTTGGAGATCACTGTAATAATAATAATAATAAATTTTATTTAATGGGCGCCTTTCAGACATCTCAAGGACACCTTACATAGTAATCGGAATAGCATATACTCGGAATATAACAAGTAATAAAGACATCACAGAGACACAAATTAAAAACAGAATTCAATCCAAAAACAGAAAATCAAAAACACAGTGTGAAGAGAGAGCAGCGGCAGCCAAAGCGCGCCAGCGTCCACTCTCTCTTCACGGCAGCCATCTTGGACACAGACCTAGAGGACTACAATTAGACAAAAAAATCATCCCCCCACAATGGATACCACTGTGGGGGAAGGCACAATGTCCAGTCCCCACCCCATGTTCACCCCAAAGTCAGGCCTATTGAGGCCACCGCAATTGCCTCTCTCTCTAGCTCAGCTTCAAAACTTCTTTCCCAATTCTTTAAAGTCCATCAATGAGACCTCATGCTATTTTCTGTCTCTGTCAATATCTTTCACTTTTCTTTCTTAATTTCCAGATGTTTTTTTGCAGTTGTAACGGTGACACGAGGAATTTTTCTCTGCAATCCATAATGTGTCTTCCTTCATCCTGAATTCCTTGTGTCTTACAGACTAGAAATGACAATCTATCTATCTATCTATCTATCTATCTATCTATCTATCTATCTATCTATCTATCTATCTATCTATCTATCTATCTATCTATCTATCTATCTATCTATCTATCTGTCTATCTGTCTATCTGTCTATTTGTCTATCTGTCACTAAAACACTCATCTTGTTATCTTCTGGTTTGTGTTGTTTTTAAAAGGCACGTGATAGCGTTATGATTTTTCGCCACCGTACTCACCATTGTCCTGTGCCGCAAATGCACCAGGTTTGGTTCCAATGGGTGGTATATTTTAAACGTTATTAAGGTTTAAAAATCTTTAAAACCGCGCATGCGCAGATTGGTCTACTCTCCTGTCAGTCACGGCCAGGATGGCGACGTCCCTTCCTGCACCATCGCGGCACTGATTGGCCTCCTCCGCTATCAGTCACCGGCCGCGGACGGCCTCCGTGCCGCCACGGAACACCTTCCTGCCAGTGTTGCCCGCCTGCCTGCCAGCGCCCACCTTCCTGCCGGCTGGCGTGGTCCACCTCCTCGCCTGCCTGCGGGCGCCCACCTTCCTGCGGCGCCCACCTTCCTGCTGGCTGGTGCGACCCGCCTTCCTGTCGGCGCGGCCCGCCTTCCTGCTGGTGCGGCCCGCCTGCCTGCCTGCTGCGTGGCCTTCCTGCCGGGGATCCCGAGGCCTGGGCGCTGAGCCTGCTTGCCTGCCGACATGGTCCACCTGCCTGCCTGCCGGCTCAGCCCGCCTGCCTGCCTGCCGGCACGCTGTTTCTGCTGGGGATCCCGAGGCCTGGGCGCTGAGCTTGGCTCTGAGGGCGCCGACTGCTGATGCTCCTCCAGGGCACACAAGAAGAGAGAGGAGCGGAAACCTCGAGATCCTGGGGAGGTAAATCCTGGGGAGGTGAGGGAGCATGGGGGGGTTGAGGGAGAGGAGGGGGTAGGGAGGGGAGAGGAGTTATGGAGGGAGGGAGTGACTGAGGGTAGAGGAAATGAGAGGCGAGGGAGGGATTGGGGGAGGTTAGGAGGAGAGGGGAAAGAAGAGAGATGAGGTGAGGAGGGAGAGTGGGGGGGAGGGGGAATAGAGGGAGAGGAGGGGGAATGGGGGAGGTAGGGAGTGGGGAATCGAGGGAGAGGAGGGCAGTGGGGGAGGTGAGGAGGGATAGTGGGAGGGATAGGGGAGGTGAGGAGTGGGGGAGGTGGGGGATAGAAGGATAGGAGGGGGGTAGGGAGTGGAGAGTGGTTATGGAGGGAGGGAGTGACTAAGGGTAGGGGAAGGAGAGGGAGGGTGAGGTGAGGGAGGAATTGGGAGGGGGGGAGGAGGAGGGTGGAATGAAGATGGAAGGTGAAGAGGAGGGGAATGGCGTGCTGGGGGATGAGGGGGAATTTGCAACAGTTCAAACATCCTTTTTTATTACAAAACAAAAGTGCAACACACAAAACGTCACCTGTAATCCTCAGCAGAAAGTGTGTGGGGTCAACATGGCAGATCATTTTCTCTTGATCGCTAGGAGGAGTGATTGAAGTTGTTGTGGAAAATATATTTAGAAGTCGAAGCATTTTGTCTTCAGCACACATGTGAAAATTAGACAGCCTGTGCTTTCTGTCAGGATGTGGTCAGCAAGGTAAATTGCCAAGTTCATGGTTTACTGTGTGGATTGTTAATAGGCCTTTAACCCCTTTTATGTTTCACAGGAAAAGGGTCAGTGTTATCATCAAAACATGTTTTCTTTCGCTATTTCCCTAAATAATCTTAAGTGTCAACATTTCCAGACCACAAGTCATACCTTCTGCATTGGACTCAAATTCTTCATCTGAAATAGACAGATGCCTTGTTTCAATGTTTATTTAACTTCCTGAAAACAAAATTTAATGAAAATACCATTGGACACATGCAAGCATATAATGAATGTTATCAAAAAATCCACTTCAAAGAGTTCCTATTCCTTATCACAATGTACATTCAACCTGTTTCAAATCAAAATCTGTATATTTTGCTTCCACATCTGGCACTGTAGCCATTTTATATGACTGGGTTAACTGTTTTATTAATGAAAATCTTGTTTCATTTGAAGAAAGGAATACTGTACAAGTGAGTAATGAGCTGGAGACAACAGTGGAAGAGATATGATGGTGAAGATTTTACTTATCTTTTCTCTGTTGATATTCTATCCGCTGCTTCAGATTTATTGGCTACGCATTTCAAGTTTATTACATGATAATATGTAAAGAATTCTACTCTGAGATAAGACACTTTTGCAAATTAGTTCATACTATTTTTTTTAAGGCTAGAGTCATTCGGTTGAGTTAGGCATTCATAATCTGTGCTACATTCCTGTCAGATTTAAATTGTTAATCCTATCATTAAATGTTGTGGTTGTGCATTAGCAGTTAGAAAAAAAACAGGTTGGCCCGCCAAATAGAGTATTTAACACTTTTCAGGAACATTTTAAGCAATATTTCCTGCAAGTTTAATAATTTCTTTATGGTGAATCTGTGATTTTTTTGCCAAAAGGGTGGTGGAGGCCAAGTCAATTGATATTTTCAAGGCAGAGATAGATAGATTCATGATTAAAATGGGTGTCAGGGGTTATGGGGAGAAGGCAGGAGAATGTGGTTGGGAGGGGGAGATAGATCAACCATGATTGAATGGCGGAGCAGACTAGATGGGCCAAATGGCCTAATTCTGCTCCTATCACTTATGACCTTATTACCATTTAATCTGTTGTTTCCAACTCAAATCTCAGAATATTTTAATATAAACTGTATGCCTTATTCTCATTTGGTTAAGGGAAGACATGGAGAATATTATGGTTGGCTCACGTGATTCCTGATACATTGCCCATTAATATATGGTTTAATTGTCCATGCTGTGATAAAATTGTCCTAAATATTTTGTGTATTAGACCATGGTTTGTCTCCTAGTGAGTTTGGCGAGTCAATGTTGCTGCATTTGGCATTCAGCCCAGTAAACATGCATGGAGAAGAGATAACATTGCATTCACAACAAATAATTTCCTATTTTCCCGCCCTTCATTTATTTAATACAAATTTGCTGCTTTGATTATTTACTTCTTTGACAGCTCTCAGCACGTACATCATAATGTGGTACCTTGTGCATAGAACAATATTAGAACTGATTCTTGTTGGTCTTGGATGTTTCTTGGGAAATGATGACCAAAATCAAGTAAATGTTGCAAGTAAATGTTCCTCATTTTTTTAGATCAATCATTGGGATATAAGCAGTAGTCAAAATAAACTATGATTTAAACTATAGTATTTCTTACATTAATAATTATAAATAATTGTATGTTTGTGTTATACACTTCAATAAGCCAAATATCTAGTCCAAAATATTGCATTGGCAACCTTTTTCAAAGTATATTGCATGTAAGAAGTAATGGAAAACAGGGCAAATGTCTAAATAAGAACATAGGACTTGAAACAGGAGAAAGCCATTTAGAACCCCTGTGCCAGCTCTGCCATTCATTAAGATCGTGGCTGGTCTTTTAATGCAGGACAATATCCCTGCACCAACCCCATATCCATTGCAGGCCCGTACGAAGCTTTCCAAAAAGTGGGGTGGCATGACAGGATTACAAAAAATGTAATGTGAAATAGTGTGCGCGCTGCGCACATCATGAGCGCGGAGCGTGAATTCCCTCGATGCCAGGGTCCAGGGCCCTTAAGCGGGCCCTGGAAGCTCTGGGGTTTTAGATGCTCTTTGATGCATTCTGAGCCTTATTTTCGAGCATTTTTGCACCAAATTTATGACCAATATTTCAGAAATTAACAGGAATCTGAGAGGTAGCTTTTTCACACAAAGGGTGGTGGGTGTATGGAATGAGCTGCCAGAGGAGGTAGTTAAGGCTGGGACTATCCTAATGTTTAAGAGACATTTGGACACGTACATGGATAGGACAGATTTAGATGGATATGGGCCAAACGCGTGTGAGTGGGACTAGTTTAGATAGGACATGTTGGTCGGTGTGGGCAAGTTGGGCTGAAGGGCCTGTTTCCACACTGCATCATTCTATGACTAAAAAGTTAAGAAGAAAATGAATGTAGATAAGTAGAGCAGATTTGAAAGAGGAGTGAAATGTAAAGGCAGAGAGAGGTTTATGGGTGGAAAGGAACATAGGAAAGGAGGGGGGAGAGTGGGCTTGGGCAGATGGGTGAAGGGAAAATAGACACAAAGTGCTGGAGTAACTCAGTGGGTCAGGCAGCATCTGCGGAGAATATGAATAGGCGACGTTTCACAGAGTGCTGGAGTAACTCAGCGGGTCAGGCAGCATCTCTGGAGAACATGGATAGATGACATGTCACAGAGTGCTGGAGTAACTCAGTGAGTCAGGCAGCATCTCTGGAGATTATATTTCGGGTCAAGACCGTTCTTCAGTAATATTCATGATGTGGCATGCATAGACATTCCTGAATGTTACCCAAACCATCGTGAGCTACTTTGTTACGGCGCTTGCCCTCTCCTGTATTGTCTCTGCTGCCTTGGGTGATGCAGGACAGGACACGAGCTTTGGGACATGGTGTGAAGCTGTTGCAGTCTGTCCCAGCCTGGTAAAAACCTGGATGGAGTGGATGTGGAGAGGATGTTTCCACTAGTGGGAGAGTCTAGGACCAGTGGCCACAGCCTCGGAATTAAAAGACATTCCTTTAGGAAGGAGATGAGCAGGAATTTCTTAAGTCAGAGGGTGGTGAACTGTGGAATTCATTGCCACAGACAGCTGTGGAGGTCAAGTCAATGGACATTTTTCAGGAGGAGATTGATAGATTCTTGATTGATACGGGTGTCAGAGGTAATGGGGAGAAGGCAGGAGAATGTGTTTGAGAGGGAAAGATAGATAGAGCCATAGTGTGATACAGTGTGGAAACAGGCCCTTCGGCCCAGCATGTCCCATCTGCACTAGTCCCACCTGCCCACGTTTGATCCATATCCCTCTGAACCTGTCCTATCCATGTACCTGTCTAACTGTTTCTTAAATGTTGCGATAGTCCCCGCCTCAACCACCTCCTCTGGCAGCTTGTTCCATACACCTACCACCCTTTGTGTGAAAAACATGCCCCTCAGATTCCTATTAAATCTTTTGCCGTTCACCTTAAACTTATTTCCTCTGCTCCTCGATTCACCTACTCTGGGCAAAAGACTCAACCATATCTATTCAAATCATGATTTTATACACCTCTATTAGATCACCCCTCATCCTCCTGTGCTCCATGAAATAGAGTCCCAGCCTACTCACCCTCTCCCTATAGCTCTGGCCCTCTAGTGCTGGCAACATCCTCGTAAATCTTCACTGTACCCTTTCCCGTTTAATGACATATTTCCCATAACATGGTGCCCAGAACTGAATACAATACTCTGAATGCGGCCTCACCACTTTCTTATGCAACTGCAACATGACCTCCCAACCTCCATACTCAGCCTGACCCGCTGAGTTACTCCAGCACTCTGTGAAACGTCACAGAACAGGGCAAGATTAGCAAGTTTGCTGATGATACAGATGTGAGTGGTTTTGCATATAGTGAAGATGGTTGTGAAAGATTGCAGCAGGATCTGGATCAATTGGTCAGGTGGGCAGAGGAATGGTTGATGGTTGCATGGTTCCTTGAAGGTCGGGTCGTAGGTATATCAGGTGGTCAAAACGTATTGTGGCACTTTGGCCTTCATCAGTCAGAGTATTTAGTATAGAAGTTGTGAGGTCATGTTGCAGTTGTATAAGACGTTGGTGAGACCACATTTAGAATATTGTGTCCAGTTCTGGGCACCATGTTATAGGAAAGATGTCAAATTGAAAAGAGTTCAGAGATCCCCATCCTGGATCAGTCCAATCAGGGCTGTGTCGTCCGCAAACATGAGAAGCTTGACAGAGGTGTCTGTGGAGGTGCAGTCATTGGCGTGGCGAGAGTAGAGGAGAGGGGAGAGATCTTGCGGTGCTCCTATGCTGAGCGTTTGCGGGTCCGAGATATGCTTTCCTGTCTCACATGCTGCTTCATGTCTGTCAGGAAGCTGGTGATCCACTGACAGAATGGGGTTCAGGCACAGTCAACTCAGAAAGTTTGGAGCGTAGTAGCTCTGGCACAGTGGTGTTGAATGCAGAGCTAAAATCAACAAACAAAATCCTCGCATAGGTTTCCTGGCGGTCTAGGTGCTGGAGGAAGAAATGTAGGCCCAGATTGATCCAGATCCTGCTGCAATCTTTCACAACCATCTTCACTATATGCAAAACCACTCACATCTATTGGCCCAATATTCAAAATGCAGAGGGTCCAGCAGAGGGATTGTGATATTTTTCAGCTTGGCCAGCACAAGCCTTTCAACGGTCTCCATGACTACAGTGCGACAAGCATGTAGTCATTAAGACCAGTAATCCTTACCTTTTGTGGTACAGGGACAATAGTGGAGATTTTGAAGCAGGCAGGGAACAGTGCATCTTTGCAGGGACTGGTTAAAAATGAGTAATTGGGTGTGAAGTGTTGATGGGGGTGGGAAAGGGTCCACTCTTTTCATTATTGGAGTCTTGCCTTAAGTAGGTGTGAGATGGTGAATGGGAAGGAGAGGGTGCAGGGTCCATTCTTTGCAGACTGGGGTCTGGCTGTGTTTGTTGGGGAGGGGGTACCAGGGTTACGTTTCTGATTTTCAAACCTGCAGTAAAACTCATTCAGGTAGTTTGTCAGCTGACGATTGTCCAAAGAGCGGGGGGCTTTCCTCTTATAGCTGGTGATTTCTTGCATGCCCTTCTAAACTGAAGAAGAGTCACTAGCTGAGAACTTGCTCCTCAACTTCTCAGAGTACCTTTCCTTGGCAGCTCCGATTCCTCTTCTCAGCTCTTTATCAATTAGGCTATCTTTTAAATCTTTAACGATTAGGCTATCGGCTTGACGCATATTTGCCCCCACCCCCATCTCGAAATGGAAATGTTACATCTGTATATAATTATCCCATTAAAATGTATATTTATGTCACAAACTATCGAATTCATATTTTTCAGTATCATTATCAAGGAAAAGAAGCAGTTCCAATTGTTTGATATTATTTGATATTGGTTAAAATTATTCATATGAAGGAGAAAATATAATAGTTCTAAAACCTACCTTAATTTTGCAATCTCACTAAAGATAATCCCCCTTTCCCTCTTCCCTCCCCTATCTCTCTCTCCCCTCCCTTCCCCTCTCTCGCTGCCCCTCCCACATCCCCCCTCTTTCTGGCAGGGGGGGGTGAAGATGAAGGTGGCGTGGGCCCAGCGGGGGTGGCGTGGGCCCAGTGGGGGTCAGCGGGGGTGGCGTGGGCCCAGTGGGGGTCAGCGGGGGTGGCGTGGGCCCAGTGGGGGTCAGCGGGGGTGGTGTGGGCGCAGCGGGGGTGGCTTGGGCGCAGCGGGGGTGGCTTGGGCGCAGCGGGGGTGGCTTGGGACCAGCGGGGATGGCGTGGGCCCAGCGGGGGTGGCGTGGGCCCAGCGAGGGTGGCATGGGCCCAGCTGGGGTGGCGTGGGCCCAGCAGGGGTCAGCGGGGGTGGCGTGGGCCCAGCGGGGGTGGCGTGGGGGTAAGATGGCTTAGCCCCGGTGGTGGGGGGAGGCGAGGGGAGCGGGCCCCGCCGCAGCGGCGTCTGGTGTTGGGGTTACAGCCGCTGGGTTCAGATTCAGCCACTCCCGCCCGGCGACGGGAGGACAGTCTCCTGGTTGCCAGGCAAGCCGTTGGTGAGGCTCCGACACCGTGGATGGAGACGCTAGACTAGGCGGGCAGACAACCCCTTATCCCGTGGGCCGGATTCTTTTCCGATTTTTTTATTCCTTTTTTTTTCCAGATTTTTTTTTTTTTTTTCTGGATTTTTTCTTACTCTGGGGGGAAAAAGGGGGGTGCGGTCCCACCCAATGCACCCCCCCTTCGGACGGCCATGCATTGAATCCCTTAATAACTAAAATTCATTCCTTTCTCATTTTGATTGAGGCTACGTACCATTTCGTTGACTCAGCACCCTCTGCGTGAAGACATTTCTCCTAATCTCAGAATGGCTAACACCTTACTTTGAGACCATAATCTCTGGTTATAGCACCCCAGCTAGAGAAGTTATTAACTCATTTTCTACATCAGAACAATGTCTGCATTTCATAATGTACTTAATTGACTGTGATTTCTTATGGATATCCATTGATTATAAAAGGCTTTTGAAGGTTTTGCTCCTCATGAAGGAGTGGCCGAGATGTGCACAGTCGACATGTCAATCCAGGGATTCACATCATGAGTATCATGTAGTTATACTGTTAACAAAATGAATAGAGGCTTTAGGAAAATTGAAAATATATATGTGAAAATGTTTCTATCCATGGGTTAAGAGAAAGCTATGTTTTCCAAGTCCTAATTTGAGTGGAACACTTCTCAAAAAGTAGACTCAGCCATCAATAACATTCATGGTACTGTTTCCATGAAGATTCCTGACTGCACGAACTTCTTCTCCATCTGGCCCTTGCTACTGGGGTTAAGATGCACAGCACTGAGGTTGGCTATCAGCTTTTATTACAAATGGAACAGTTCGCCGACGACACCACTGTTGTGGGGCGTATCACTGATGGGGACGAGTCAGATTATAGAAGTGAAATCGACCGATTGACCAAATGGTGCCAGCACAATAACCTGGCTCTCTACACCAGCAAAACCAAGGAACTGATTGTGGACTTTGGAAGGGGTAGGATGGGGACCCACAGTCCCGTTTATATCAACGGGTCAATGGTGGAAAGGGTCAAGAATTTCAAGTTCCTGGGCGTGCATATTTCCGAAGATCTCTCCTGGTCCCAGAACACTGATGCAATCATAAAGAAAGCACATCAGCGCCTCTACTTCCTGCGAAGATTACGGAGAGTCGGTATGTCAAGGAGGACTCTCTCGAACTTCTACAGGTGCACAGTAGAGATCACGCTGACCGGTTGCATCGTGGCTTGGTTCGGCAACCTGATCGTCCAGGAGCAGAAAAGACTGCACAAAGTTGTAAACATTGCCCAGTCCATCATCGGTTCTGACCTCCCTACCATCGAGGGGATCTATCGCAGGCGCTGCCTCAAAAAGGCTGCCAGCATCATCAAGGACCCACACCATCCTGGCCATACACTCATCTCTCTGGTGCCATCAGGTAGAAGGAGCCTGAATTCTGCAACATCCAGGTTCAGGAACAGCTGCTTCCCCACAGCCTTCAGACTATTAAACACAACTTCAAACAAACTAGGAACTATAACAGCCTATTGCACTTTATCTGTGTATTTATGTGTATATATATATATATATGTATGGACACATTGATCTCTATTTATGCCTAAAATATTCTGTCGTGCTGCAGCAAGCACGAATTTCATTGTCCTATCTGGGACACATGACAATAAACTCTCTTGATTTGACGACTTGAAATCATCTGGCAACTTTGCTTTGATCCATCTCCCACAGATACATTCCAACTAAACCATGCCAGAGGCAGTGAAACAGCTGTGGTGCTATCGTCAATTGCTTCAGATGCAGTTTCGCATCTTCCCATTAAGTTTCTTTCTACTGCAGCCATTCTTAATGTGTTTCCCAACCTGGCCCTTACCTCTCTGCGTCAGGGGCCAAAGCTTGTACATTTAAAAAGCAAAAATAAATATTCACCTCCAAATGCACTCTCTTCATATTTGGATGTCATGGGCATCTTGCTCCACTTAGTTGTTCTACTGCACAAGGGAAAAGTTATATATATAATTTATTATTATAAAGGCAAAGCAATGTAAACAAGCGATGCAGCGTGTAAACTCTCTTGTGTTTGGTACACCGCTCAAGCTCCAAACTCTAATGGCAACATAGTCCTTACATGTAGAACCATTAACGCCACCTGTGGTACTTATTAATGTTGTGAGAAGGCAGCTCTTTTATTAGCAAAGTGTTCAAACAAGCTTGGCAAATAGTTGTGCATTTGCAGACACTAACTTTTGAAAGATTCATGACTTTCATTCAACTTTCCCAGCTCTCAGCAAATCATGTGTCTCTGCCGAAACTCATTTCACACATCAAAATGGTAATCGTCTCCAGTGTACATTTATTCAACCACTTCACAATTCCTCCCTCTGCATTAGAGAATAGTCACCTGCTTCTGTTCATCTTCCACCTTATTCCTCCAAAGTTTTGAGGTGGCCTCCTTGACAAAGCATATCCTCCAGCCATGTAGTGAGGGTATGTCTCTAGTTGTCCCTCAAGCTTAGTCATTTTCCGCTCACTTGGCAATGAACAATTCTCTTATAATAAGGTCAATATATACCGTTCCACGCCCTCCTCTGCCAAATACAAACTCAGAAACTCAGCCACACTCAGGCACCAATACTGCCACAATTTATATTTGTCAATTATAGCCTCCAGTCAGCGTCTGTTAAATAAGTCCGTAAATAACCAACTCATTGAAAAAGTCATAATAATTTAGAACTTCTCACCATTCCAGTTCAGTCCTAACAACCATCCATCATTTGTCTTTTCACAGTGTTGAGACAGAAGGAATGTGGGCCAGTTCAGGACGATCAGGGGAGTGTACTGTGCCTCATATCTGGTTCACAACATTTGCCTTCCTCAGTCATAAATACTGGAAAAGTTCTGAACAGAGGGCTTCACTGATCCACAAATTCTCATCCTGTCAGCCTTTTCCTTTCACCTTTTGCAGTTTAGATATGCAAAACTGCAATTTAACCGGGGGAACATATTCAAATAAGCTAATAAATAGCTGGACAATGCAATAAATAAGATATCATTCACATATAAAAGTATTAAGATTCAAACTCCATCGTTGAGATTGGAGAGAGAAAAGCATTTGGAGATGTTTATGCCACTTGTCTGTAGATATGATTCATTCTAGATCTCCAGAAAAGTTGGATGGCAGCAGCAAAAATGAGAGGACGGGGCACTGTATGTACAGTAAAACATGTTATTTGCACAATATGATCTCCAGATTTCATCCCACAATCAAGATGGAGTGCTGTTGCACCATCCCAGTTTCTGTGCCACCACTGATATGCCTGCGAATATCTGATTGTTTTCTGAGGTTTGTCAGCAATAGTTGATAAGGTTAAGGGCCCAGTTTTAGGTGAAGCTTGGGGCTCTGATTCATGTTCTAGTGAGCTACCTATTTCAGGCAAAAAAAGATCAAAATAAATATACATTCCGTCCACTGTTTATTCTGGAGCCATAGAGAGTCAAAGAGTGATATAGCGTGGAAACAGGGCCCTCGGCCAAACTTGCCCACACCGGCTAACACTAGTCCCACCTGCCTGTGTTTGGTCCATATCCCTCCAAATCATCCTATCCATGTACCTGTCTAAGTGTTTCTGAAATATTTGGATAGTCCCTGCCTCAACTACCTCCTCTGGCAGCTTGTTCCATCCACTCACCACCTTGTGTGTGGAAAAAGCTACCCCTTAGGTTCCTATTAAATCTTTGCCCCTTCACCTTAAACCTATGTCTTTGGATCCTCGATTCACCGACTGTGGACAAGAGACTCTGTGCATCTACCCGATCTATTCCTCTTATGATTTTATACACCTCGATAAGATCACCCCTCGTCCTCCTGTGCTCCAAGGAATAGTGTCCCAGCATATTTAACCTCTCCCTATAGCTCTGACCCTCTAGTCCTGGCAACATCCTCGTAAATCTTCTCTGTACCCTTTCCAGCAAAGCAATATTTTTTTCTCACTAATTTAATATCTCTCAAAATAAACTTCTCATTGATTTGTTTAAGAACACAATTGTTTCCTCAGGTGTTTTATTTTATAAATTAAAAAAAGTTTCCCATCCGAACATAAGTAGGGATGGATCATTCATCCCTCATGACCACTCCATCATTCAATAAGATCATGACTGATCTCTTTACCTCAAATCACTTTTATGAACTAACCCTGTGTCTCTTGATTCTTTTAATATCTAAAAATGTATCAATCTCTATCCCAAAAATATCCCAGTAATTTGCAGCTTCGAGAGATTCATCACCATCTGGATGAATAAATTGTATTATATTGAGACTTTCGTTCTAGACTACAATGGAAAATATTAACTTCATATCCAACCTGTCTGGCCAAGTATTGTCCATGTTTCAATAAGATCCCTTCTTGTTCCACCAAACATTCAGTAATACCAAGCCTGTTTAATATCCCCTTGTGGAATAAACAAGGCTTAAATCTTTAGAACGTTTACAACACTCTCTTTATCATATGTAAATCATTCCTTAAAATTGAGTCCAAATCAGTATACAATATTCCAGATTTTGTCTCACCAGGCTTTCTATAATTGAAGCAAGGTGTCTGACATGTAGTTCTCAGATTCTCTTATAACGAAGGCCAACACACCATCTGTCTGCCTAATTGCCTACTGGACATTCAAATTAACTTTAAGGCATTCGCTTAAAAGGACCTTTCATCAACCTGAACATTATCTATGTTTCTCTTTCAATTGACGCTGGCTGACTTCCTGAGCATTTTTAGCATTTTCTGCCTTTAGATCATTTATTGGAAACAAACTGGTTGAGCTTGGTCTTTTTGTTCAGTCAAGTTGCCTGCAGAAGTGTGACCAATGCCAGCTGGCTATGCCAAGAAAGCTTTGAGGCCCCAGAACCAATTTCCTTTAGTCATTAGGCCTCTCCATTCAGGCACACAGTGAGCAAGTCAAATCTGGAAAATCTAGGACAGGAAAATATGCTGAAGATATTTAGTGGCACAGGGGTGTTAGTGCTGACGTATACATATAACGTCAGGATGTTAGCTGTAAGATGTTCCAATTATTAAGCTGTTATTTACGTCAGGAAAATCAAGAATAATACAGCATGCTGCAAGTTGAAATGACGCAAAGTCACAAATCCTGAAGTGAAAACAGTGTTTAAGAGTGCCACAATATCTACATTGCATGTCCACATTTCAAAAGCATTTTCTTAGGATCTCGGAATTAGAAGTAAATCCCCGATAATGGAAAATTGTCAATCTGGGGTGCGAAGTCTTTGCATGATAACCTGCATTATATAATAAAGCTGTGGTTATTTTCAATGATTGGAACTGATTGTGGAAATCCTAGATATCTAACGCCCAATTTTTGTAAGGATTTTAACTCACAGCCGACATACAAAGATAATGTAGGCAGAGGCTGGTTTAATATGTGAAACCAGCTCCTATAATGTTTATAAGATCTTAAATATTATTTCCAAGTACAAATGAGCATATTGGCTGCTGCCCATGTTAGGTAACAAGAAGAGCTATTTCTGGACAAGTATTTTGTTGAACTGGAAGGAGCAGGGTTACTTTAACACAAAGCTACAGCCCGCCCAACACCCAGCTCTGGCAAAGGTTTATCCACTTCCCTCATATTTCAATATCAACTGCCCCAGGGCAGAAATACAATGCTTTAGCTTTAATGATCATTCATTTACAGGAATTGGTTATTAGTGGCAAAACTGGGAGGACAACAATAAGGGACTCAATATTAATTTGCTACATAAGAATTAAAAAATATTTGAAACAGGAAACTAAACCTGCATGGAACTATGAAGTCTAGCCACCTCCACTTTTAACGGGGTGGTTTTGGTCAAGGAAAATCTGTTGACGGAAGGTGGTTTAGTCATTTACCTATAACAACAAGGCTTCCAGCCGTCATAACAGTGATTTTACTTTAGATTCACATCAGTTTTTCCAGCCTTCAGGAAAGCAATTCAGAACATTGGAGCAAGAAGGCTCAATCCGTGAGTAAACAATTTGACAGACAGACAGACCTGCTTAAGGACATAGTGAATAGAAATTCTCATCTAACAAGCCATTCAAAGAAGAACCCGCCTCACCCACCCTGACTTGCATGTGTCTGCGGACATCCTTGGCCACAGTGGGCATCTGCTCATCACACAATCTTCCAACTCAACACTCCTACCTCGCAGACTCTGTTGTATTCCTTCGCTGCCTTTGTTCTACAGACATATTTTCCTGACTAAGAGTAAAACACACAAAGCATTTAAAAGAGCGTTGGAATTAAAACTGCAAAGACATCCAAGGCATTCATTCTGGACAAGTGCAACTCCAGCAACTGTCCAAGAAATTCAACACCATCCAGGCCAATGATCGTCATCCATCTACCAATCTAATCAATCATTTCATCCATTACTGATGTGTTGTGGCTGCAGTGTGCATTGTGTACAAAATCCATTGCACTTACTTGCCCAGGCTTCTGCAACACACCACTAGTAAATATGGCCTGACAAGGAAAAGAGCTGCAGAGGCTTATTTGACTGTAATGCTCATTGTGTGATAACAGTGACTGCATTTTCAAAATACTGCATTTTCAATGTTTGTAAAGCACCAGGAATTTACTGAAAGTAACAGGGAAAGTACCATATGAAAGATAAGTCTTTATTACTCAACACAGTTCATATTGTGAAGCTGAACAATAGACTGAACAATATAGTTTAGGAAATGAAAAAAAAACAAAAACAATTAAATCACTTGAGTGTATTGCTCTTATCCTCAGTAGAATGATGAAAAGGCTTTCAAGGAAAGCAATAATATATTAAATTACTGATATGATTTCCAAAGAATTCTAAACATCTGAATCCACAGCACTATACAAACCAAATGGAGAGAGGAAAAGAGTGATACATTCAGAGAATGGAAAGTTTTGGTTGCAAAAGTAAATAAGTTATTTCCACACGTGGACAAATGATGTCTTGTGTGTACTCATTTGCAATGATTTTTTTTTAATTCTAATTTGCTTCACAAAAAAATAGAATCTTTATTTTCTTGTTTTCTTCATACTTTTAATCAAATGCTTGTCCCTAAACCAATGATTTTACAGGACCCAATATGATATCGGACACAATGGCGGACACAAGGAACTGCTGATGCTGGTTTCCAAATAAAGACACAAAGTGCTGGAGTAACTCAGCAGATCAGTCAGCAGGTACACAAAATTGCTGGAGAAACTCAGCGGGTGCAGCAGCATCTATGGAGCGAAGGAAATAGGTGACGTTTCGGGCCGAAACCCTTCTTCAGACTGAAGGGGGGTGGGGGGGGAGAAGGAAGGAAAAGGGGAGGAGGAGGAGCCCGAGGGCGGGCTGATGGGAGGGTGGGAGGAGACAGCTAGAGGGTTAAGGAAGGGGAGGAGACAGCAAGGGCTAGCAAAATTGGGAGAATTCAATGTTAATGCCATCCGGACGCAAGGTACCCAGGCGGAATATGAGGTGCTGTTCCTCCAATTTCCGCTGTTGCTCACTCTGGCAATGGAGGAGACCCAGGACAGAGATGTCGGATTGGGAATGGGAGGGGGAGTTGAAGTGCTGAGCCACCGGGAGTTCAGGTAGGTTATTGCGGACTGAGCGGAGGTGTTCGGCGAAACGATCGCCCAACCTCCGCTTAGTCTCCCCGATGTAAATCAGTCAGCATCTCTGGAGAACATGCATAGGTTATGTTTGGGATTGGGACCCTTCTTCAGATTTCATTATATCTTACATCCTAGATCTCTGAACCTTCTCATTGTTGGGCAGGTTGGGCCTCAATCTATGACCAAAAAAAAGATACAGGGAAAATTGTGGTCTCCCTACCTGAATATCCCTACCCAGCACTATCCTCCCAACCACCCTTATCAATGCCAGCTGCTCAGCTACACGTGTGAATATTCCTCAGTTCAAGTTAGCTCGTTTGCCCTAAGCACCCTCTCCTATGATTCAGAAGGTTAGGGCTATGACTCTTACTCCAGAGACATGGATACAAATATCTTGGCCCTCTTTCCACCAGTGCTGGGTGGGTGCTGCAATTAATGGAGATGCCACCTTAACAAATGCCCATTCACCTCTCTCAGTTGTGCACAAGTGTTGCCACAACTACTTTGGAACAGTGGCATTACTCCTGGTGAAGTTTTGACCTTCATGCAATACTAATAAAAAACAGATTAACTAATCATTATCAAATACAGTTTTTGGGATCATGCTGTGCCTCGATCACAAGTAGTTCATTGCTTGTGAAGTGCTTAAGGCATATTGAAATAAATGGAAAAGGTGCTGCATTAATGCCTGCCTTTCTTAATTTTTTTGTAAGCCGTCAGGTTCAATAACACTTGTACCTTTCGACACCTTCAATTTCTGTTATTGAAAGTTTGCAATTCTACATTCCATGGGGGAAATGAAGCAAACTACTGCATGTGTTTTCTTTGAAGGACTGCTATGAAAAAACAAATTGAGAACTAAAATAAGATCTGGATATATCAAATACCCATCATGAAAAATCAAAACCAACCAATTTAATTAGCAAAAACAAAAAGAAATGGAATGATTGGAATTACAAACATGTCTGGAATCAAAGAGCAATTCTGTCCTTGCTGCAAACTGGATGTTAGTCATCCATAAAGGAGCCTCTGTTGATGGATCATGAGGAATTCATTCCACATTCCAGGCCTGTCTGCTAGGATTTTGAGGGAAACGAAAAACTGCTGGAAGTCCAAAATATAACACGGGAAAATGCACAGGGGGCAGCGTAACGTTGTTTTTTGTGTGAATTTCGAATGAGAACTAACCCACATAACCGGCTCTGTGAGGAGCCCAGTGGCCAAAAGCAGTCAGCAAAACCCTGGCATACACCTGCCAGGAAGCCTGGAGCATGTTTTCACACAGAAGTCCCAAATATTCTGACATTTCTTCAAGGAAAAATCTGCAGTTTCACACAGACCTTATTTTGAGATATTCAGCATCTACACCATTTTACTTTTCCATTAACAGCATTCAGCTCTATTCAAATCACAGTAACAGTCAGAATCTCAATTAACTCTGCTGTTAGCAAAAAAACTTACAAGATGTGCTTTAATTGCTTTTGCACAGTATTGCACACGTGGCTGTACAATAATGAAAATTTGTGAAAAACGTTTTGTGTGAAAATGCTCCACTCACTCAAACTCTGTTCCTTGCCCCTGGCTAGTGAGGGTCAAACAATTGCAGCAAATGAACAAAATCTAGGTCCACCTTTAGATAACAGCCAAAATATATTAATAAACTAGCAAACTTCTTCTCCTGAATGCAAATTATCTTAACATTCCATAAGACTGAAATGCATGTTTGGACTGAACATAAAGGAACAGATATGTAGACAGATTTCAGAAAGATGTAAAAACAATATGGTTGTCATGGTGGTGACTTTACCGTTCACTGTCAGACTTCCTCAGAGCAAAATATTTAGATGGTGCTAGAATTTCTTTGGTGCATCAAGAGGGTTTCTTGAATCAGTTTGTGGAGAGTCCCTCTTGACAAGGGACATTACTGGACCTTGTATTTGATAAATAGTGTGGCCAGGTGACTCATGTTTCTGTGGAACAATGATCACAGCTCCATACGTTTTAAGATACATTTCGTCCTCAGTAACAATTAGTACGGGAGCATCTCAAGGTTGCGTGCTCAGCCCCCTGCTTTACTCACTCTATACCCATGACTGAGTAGCCGAACATAACAGAGGCCACGGAGCGTTTATGAAAGTGGGGGGGATGTGCGATCACTGATCACCGGCCTCAGGGGTAGGGTGCGCGAGGGGGTCCCTCGGTAGGGACTTTTTGAAATTTGACATATTAAAATCATGTTTTAGTGCATTGTAGAAGTATGATTTCAATGTTTTTTGTTTGAAGTATTTTTAAGATAATGTAGAACCTACAGTACATGAGAGATAGGAGCAGGTGATTATTATTTGTGTTATTGCTCCACCTCCACAAACTGGTGGATAATAATACAGGCCATCCCCCACCTAAAAAAGTGGGGGGATATATCCCCCACCTACCTGGGACACGGGTCACCAGGTACCAGGTATCAGGGGAACCGGTTACCGGGGGATCCGGGCGACAGGTCACTGAGCTACTGGTTACCGGGCACCCGCTCCATTTATTGCTGTGATTCTGGGCGTGTAGATGGACGGGGTGACGGGGTGACTACCCGGGAGCGGGGCTCAGGGTCAGTGAGACGGGGTGGCACACGTAGTACCCCATGACCAGAGGGTGATCGCTCGCTTCCACATGGCTCCGTGTGTGAGTGTGGGAAGTCTCCACTCTCCCTCCCTCCACCCCACCCCTCCCTTCACGTTCACCGGCCCGCCAGCCCGCCCCTACCGGGGTGAGTTGCTGACCCCCCACCCGGTGTGTTATGGGTGAGGTTGGTGCTTCCTGCAGACACTGAACCGTCCATGTCAGTCACAGAAGTACATCCGCTGGGCTGACCGCTAACTCCCGGGGGAAACATCGCTAAAAAAGTGGGGGGGCTCCAGCCCCCCAGCCCTCCCCGATTCCGCGGCTCATGCATAGTGCGAACCCCATCATCAAGTTCGCCAACTACACCACTGTTGTTGGACGAATCACAGATGGGGATCAGAATCAGAATCAGAATCAGAATCAGATTTTATTCGCCAAGTATGTTTTGCAACATACGAGGAATTTCACTGGCTAGGTCAGTCATACAATTAAAAGCAACAGACTCAAAAACACATTTTAACATGAACATCCACCACAGTGACCTACACATTCCTCACTGTGATGGAAGGCGAAATATAGTTCAAGGCCTTCCTTTTGTTCTTCCTCGGTCGGGGGTCTCGAGCCCTCCATTGACAGGACGATCTTGTCTCCCGTAGTCGGCAGCGTTCGGGCCCTCCGCATCGAGGCGTTCAGCTCCTGCATCGGGGGGGGGGGGTGTTATCAGCTCCCCCGCGCTGGGCGATCGAGCCTCGCGTCAGGGCTGGTTGAACCTTCTGCGGCGTTGGAGCTCCCGACTAGCCTCTCCCGAGACTGCGAGCCCTTGATGGTAAGTCAGCAGGCCACGGTGGGAGCAATCCCAGGCAAGGAATCCGTTCCGATGTTAAGTCCGCGGATCCCTTGCCTAACGGACTGCCGGCAGGGCTGGCCATCTCCCTGGCGCCCCTGATGAGTCAGAGTATAGAAGTGAAATCGACTGACTGACCAAATGGTGCCAGCCCAACAACCTGGCTCTCAACATCAGTAAGACCAAGGAACTTATTGTGGACTTTGGAAGGGGAAGGATGAGGACACTCAATGCTGTTCACATCAATGGGACGATGGTGGAGAGGGTCAAAAACTTCAAATTACTGGGCATGCATATTTACGAAGATCTTTCCTGGACCCAGCACACCAATGCAATTATAAAGAAGGCACATCAGCGACTCTACTTCCTGATAAGATTATGAATATTCGGCATGTCGAAGAGGATTCTCCTAAACATCTACAGGTGCACGGTAGAGAGCATTCTGACTGGTTGCATCGTGGCCTGGTTCGGCAACTTGAATGTCCAGGAGCGGAAAAGACTACAAAAAGTTGCGACCACTGCCCAGTCCATCACCGGCTTTGACCTCCCCACCGTCGAAGGGATGTATCGTAGTCGCTGCCTCAAAAAGGCAGCCAAAATCATCAAAGTCCCACAACATTCTGGCCGCACACTCATTTCACCATTGCCATCAGGAAGAAGGTACAGGAGCCTGAAAACTGTAACCTCCAGGTCCAGGAACAGCTTATTCCCTACAGCCATCAGGCTATTAAACACAACAACGAATAAGCTCTGAGCTCTGAACTGCAAAAGACTATATTATTATTGCACTATATTTGTTATTTATTGAACTTTTTATTTCCCCTTTCCCCGTTATGTACTATGTTTACATATTCACATATTCTGTTGTGCTACAGCAAGTAAGAATTTAATTGTCCCATCTGGGACATTTGACAATAAAACACTCTTGACTCTCTTGACTCTTGAGATAGTATGAATAAAAATAAGTCTGGACCTTGGGGAAAATAAGTAAATTGGGGTCAGGCAGTTTACAACATTATTAGGCAGATATTATGGAGAGCTAATTGGGTGTAACTGTTATTGGGTAGGTTCTTATCATACATGTGCATCATTTGAAAACCAGGACTAGCATGGTGGGGTGGAGGGATAAAGGTGGCAATATAAAGGAAGCATGGATGACCAGAGAAGTCCAGGCCTACCTGCAGAAAGGAAGCACGTGTCAGGTTTAGGAAGATTAAATCAGATAACGCTTTTGAGGAAATTAAAGCAAACAGGAAATAACTCAAACAATTAGAAGGGCTAAAGGGGGCCATGAAATGTAAATGGCATGTCAGATTAACAAAAATTCCAAAGCTTTGTTTGTGTAAAATAAAAATAAAAGGGTAACTAGAGAGAAGGTATGAAGATATGATATAGGACGGAATTTTGATTGAAGTCGGAGGATATAGGCAAGGTACTGAACAAGTACTTCATATCTGTATTTACCAAGGAGAAGGAATTGGGGGATAAGTGTGGGGTATACTAATATGCAAGGACAGTTTGGGATTAAGAAGGAGGTGGCATTGGATCTCTTGAAAAGCATTCAGATGGACAAATTCCCAGAGCTTGATGGGATCTGTGCCAGATTATTGAGAGAGGCAAAAGAGGAGTGCCTTGACAAAGATCTTTGTATCCTATCTAGACAAAAATGAGGTTCCAGAGGGCTCGAGAGTGTTATTTTGCTTAAGAAGGGGAGTAGAGATAATCCATAATGCCTGCAAACCACCGCCAGGGGTGGAGGTGGCAGATATGACAATGGTGTTTAAGAGGTTTTTATATAGGCAGATAGAGATACTCAGGATGGAGGGATACGGATCACATTATTTTAACTTGGTGCAGACATTGTGGACTGAAGGGCTTATTCTTATGCTGTACTATGTCCAGTGGTCATCAGTAAGATGCACAGGCATTTCTAACTTCCAGTTTCATTCACAAACTCCTCGCCAAAACCAGACCATTACAGTTATATAAAATCTTAAGGAATTCAAACAAAAAACTTCTTTCATATTCTCACTTTTGGTCAATTTATCTTTTGGAACTATCTGGGATCTTTGCCATTCTTCTCAAGAATGAAGATACTGTTCAAATAGTCTGCAGTGGAAGTGAGTAGAAATTGGAATTTACTGGACTGGTGAATTTAACATCCAGTTAAATTTCAAAGTAGCATTAGTACGGAACTAAAGAAATATTTAATTGAATTTTTTTTAAACAGAAATTCATGTTTTAGTTACATTACCGGGAAAAATATTTATAATCACATCGAAGAAGTGTTAAGACTGAAATATTTGCAGTGCTTAATTATAGAATCATTATTATAGAATAATTATGGAATAATTATTTCCAAGTTAAGAAAGCATATATGGGAACGTGCAACTATTACCCTTCCATTTCCTTTACTCATGTTAAACCCAACAATTTAAAAAACTTTTTTTTGCCATTTCCACCCTGCACTTTCCTTCACACAGTGATTTTCTGAATGACCCCTTCCTTTTCTGCATCTCTCTGTCTCCTTCTCAGGAGACAGGATAGCTACTAACATCCATGACAAGCCTACCGATTCCCACAGCTCTTTTGACCACTCTTTGTCCTGCCCTGCCTCCTGTAAGGACTCTATTCTATTCTCCCAGTTGCTTTGTCTCCATTGTATTTACTCTGATGATCAAACATTCCGTACAGGTTTCTCCGAAATGTCTTCCTTCTTCCTAAACCATGGCTTCTCTATTATTTTTAAACTGCATCTCAAACATTTCCCGTATCTTTGCGCTCACCCCCTCTCTTCTGGGACAGAACAAGTGCCCCTAATCCTCACTTTCCATTCTACCAGCCTCTGCATTCAACAGATCATTCTCCACATTTTCCACCACCTTCATAGGGATTCCACCACCAGCCACATCTTCCCCTTTCAGCATTGCATAAGGACCATTATGCTTTTTGACTGCCTATTTTTATGACTCCCATCCACCTCCCACCAATTACCCAACTTCTTAAGGCAATTTCCTTTACTCTGGGAACAAAACCATTATAGCTAGTAGCCTCCATCTGCTACTAGCTTCTAGACTTATTGACCAGCAGACCTCAGTCGGTTTGAATTAATCATAACATTTCCTCAACACTGGGCTAGCCTTTGATATCAGAAAACTTTGATGCAGTGACTAGTCCCAAGGCTCGGTGCTGGGACCGCAGATCCAGAAGTTTAAGGGTGAGCTTATTCAGTATTTTGGTGTTGAAGACTGAGCTGTCAATGAATAGTATCCCGAGTAGTACTACTCAGTAGTGCTAATGGCTCAATTGTAATCATATATTATCTTTCCGCTGGCTGGTTAGCACACAACAAGGATGCACACACGGCCGGATTTAGATGAAGAGAGGCCCTAAGCTATTTCACTTGTGAGGCCCCCCCCCCCTCCCAATCCCCCACCCCCACGACTAGAGGACCATGACTACCAGACAGTGACAGTGTGACACTTTTAGATCCTACTGTGTGTTGTCATTAAACAGTTGGTTTTAAAATACATATTGGATTCACCGCGGAGCAGGCGATGCCTTTCCTGGATCGCCATTTGAAGCTCTGGAATGTTGGGCCTGCTGCTTCAACATCATGGAACTGTGGTTTGCGGAGCTCCCAGCCTCGGTCCGCGCTGATTTCAATATCGCGGAGCCCTGGGAACCCTTTGCCGAGGGTCGCCAGCGTGAATCTCTGCCCAGCTCAGCCTGTGGACTTCAGGAGCCACGGTCTCCGGTAGGAAGTGGCTGATTCGGAAGTCCAAGCCGCTGAGAATGTTCTCTCATTCCGACGTCAGATGGTGACCCCCAAATTTCATTGCACCAATGGCCATGAGGGGGGGGGGGGGGTCCAAGAGGAGGGGGTCTGTTGGACATGGGAAAAGGAATCATGAATGGGGGCGAGGACTCCTTCCTATGGAAGAACGGTGTGAGGCGGAGGCGAAGGAAGAAGAGCTCCAAATCGCGGCGGGCGCGGAACTCATTGAGGTGCGGACGGAGGGGGACAAAGGTGAGACCTATGCTGATGACAGACCATTCGGTATCTGAGAAGGGGAGGTCAGGGGGGGTGGTGAACACCCGGCAGGGATGGGGGATGGGGGCTGGGGGATGGGGGCTGGAGGAAGGCAGGTGAGTGGACTGAGGCCAAGGCGATGTCTGGTGGAGGGGTGGTGGGTGGTCAGGGGGTAGGGGGGTATGAGGACTGTAGTGTGGGTGGGGAAGAGCTGGGATCACATGGTTTGAGGAGAATGGGGAAGACCTAATGGAACAACCACTAAGATTACCAGGGTTAGGGGACTATCATTAGGACCCAGCACAGTCAAACCCAGGGGAGTGGGAGTCTGCAGCGTGGAAACTTCAGGCCCGGTGCTGAGTCCAGGCTGCAGGTAAGGCGATGGCTGCGGGCTGCTGGAGTGGCTAGGGTCAGCGGGCAAAGAGTAGGAGGTCCCGGTGGGCGGATGGTCGGTGGGGCGGCGAGGTTCGATGGGTCCGGTGAGGCAGCGAGGTGAGTAGGCTCCCCTAGATCTCGAGGCCCTAAACTTAAGCTTCTCTAGCTTGTACGTAAATGCGGCTCTGGGTGCACATGAAATAAACTAATCTGAACTGAGTGCTAGAGAGATTGTGTCCTCCTTGTATCTATTTGTGACTTGCAGGGGCTCTAGATTGTCTGGAAGACTGGCACAAATATGAGTCTGGGCTATAGTCTGGTCTATATGGGATATAGTCATTCAGACAGGTCAGGGGCAGCACAGTGGCGCAGCGGGAGAGTTGCTTCCTTACAGCGCCAGGGACCCGGGTTCGATCCTGACAACGGGTGCTTGACCATACGGAGTTTGTACGTTCTCCCCATGATTTGCGTGGGTTTTCTCCGGGAGCTTCGTGTTCTTCCCACACTCCAAAGACGTAGGTTAATTGACTTTGTATAATTGTAAATTGTCCCTGGTGTGTGTAGAGCGGGGTTTGCTGGTTGGTGTGGACTAGGTGGGCCAAAAGAACTATTTCCATGCTGTATCTCTAAATTAAACTAAACTAAGGTCACTCATTTTTACTTGGGGACTGGAATAATAGAAGTTTTCTTGAAGCAGATGGAGACAGAAGTATTAAAATGAGAGGTTGAAGACATTGATGAAGATTATAGTCAGATGATTGGCACATAATTTCAAAACAGGCATAAAAGTAGTATTGAGTTTAGCCGGTAGAATGTCCAGTTTGGACATATAGCTGGTAATTGTATTCAGGCTCTGCCACAGTCCCCTGGCATCCATTTGATTAAATTGATCCTCCTGCTTGTTTTTGGAAGTCTCGACCTGAGGTCAGGATTGAACCTGCGTCCCTGACATTGTGAGGCAGTAGCTCCATGAGCAACACCACTGTGCCACCTCATTTCTTTATTATTTATGAAGGAAAGATTGAAAGGCGTGAAAACATTGAGTGAGTGGGCTGTAGAATCACAATGTAGTTACAGCACGGGAGGAAGGCCATTCCGTCCATCATGTCCTTGCTGGTTCTAAATAACAAAGTACATTTATTTGTACTTGACTTTGAACACGTTATTATCTTCACTTTTATATTGCAGGATTCTTTCCTCTACCAAAGCTAATTTTTCTCTAACCTTGGAAATAGAAAAGTCTTCTTGCTTCTGCCTCCAGAATTTACAGTTTTGGCTGCTAGTGTATAAATACATATCTTAAAGTCACACTACTGTTTATTAATGTTATGTTATTGATGTTTTCTTGTATTATTCATGGCTGCTTGCCCAGTTTTCTGGAATTTTTCATAGTTTATTTAAAGCACAGAAATTTTTGAACAATTTATTTTCAATTAACATTACTTTGATGCTTGACAAGGGCCAATTTGGAATGAATTATACAAGGATAGGGCTGCCAGAACAACATGTTATCTATCAGAGTCAGAGTTAAGAATGTAGCATTAAACTTGACCTGAAGCCAAAGCAACTGCTGAGGAAAGTCTGCCCAACTTATACCTTTCATGTACGTTTTAAACAGTCAACTTGTTTTCTGTAGTCTTGAAAAATTGTTGCACAACACACTTCAGAAGGAGCAGTCAAATGAGCTAACTTCTTCTCTATGGGACTAAGACAGGGCCAGGGACAGAGACTTGAACCATTCAGTAGGATAACGCATCAACAAACTTTCTTCTCTAATATAATAACAGTGACATCCACAGAAGGAATATAATGTACCTAGAAACATAGAAACATAGAAATTAGGTGCAGGAGGAGGCCATTTGGCCCTTCGAGCCAGCACCGCCATTCATTGTGATCATGGCTGATTGTCCCCTTTCAATAACCCATGCCTGCCTTCTCCCCATATCCCTTGACTCCACTAGCCCCAGAAGAATTTGATATTAGCTTCACAGCACCAATATAAACAATTTTCTTTTGATCTTTACTCTCTTATGGAAGATGACAAGTTATAAATTTGTCAATAATTGACTTCTATGGTACATGGTACAAGTAAAGGAACCATCCTACTGAAGGCTTGTTGCCTCTGTCTCTGGCACTGCTGAGGAGAGTGGAGTATGCAGATTTAGTGGTTAGACAATAAATGTTTGTACTTTCACAACAACAAAGTGTGAAGTGATGTTAAACCCAGGCAGGACATACACAATAAAAGGCAGAGCCCTGGATAATATTGTACAACTAATAAGCCCAGGGATACTAGTTCATACAGTAAGTCCCTGAAAGTGATAACCCAGGTAGAGAAGAAGTATTTGGCACGCTTGCCGTTGTTGTTCAGGGCAATGAGTATAAGAGCTGTGATGCCAGGTTTGTGTTTTGCGGGGCTTGTTTTTTGCAGGGGCCCGAGAGCCGTTGGAGCGGTCGCAGAGGGAGGAGCTACACCCGAGCGGTAGCAGTTAAAACTCGAGCGCGGGGCTTGTTTTTTGCAGAGGCCCGAGAGCCGTTGGAGCGGTCGCAGAGGGAGGAGCCAAAGCTGCAACGTTCCAACGTCCCGTTCGCATTTCAAAACAAGTGGGCTTGAGGAAGCCGCTGATTGGTGGAAGCGGACAAGGGGGAGACAAATCCCTGCTGATTTCTTCCAGCAGTTTGTATTGTATTGTATTGTACTTTGTATTGTATGCTAGGTAAGGGGGAGAATGACGGCCAGGGCAGTTTACTGTTCTGGATGTCAGATGTGGGAGGTCAAGGAATCTGATAGCCTTCCAGACTTCCACATCTGCGCTAGGTGCGTCGAGATGGGGCTCCTAAGGGACCGTATTAGGAACCTGGAGCAGCAGCTCAATGACCTCCATCTGGTCAGGGAGAGCGAGGAAGTAATTGAGAGGAATTACAGAGAGGTGGTCACTCCAAGACCACAGGAGGCAGGCAAGTGGGTCACGGTTAGGAGGGTCAACGGGCACAGGCAGGGACTAGAGAGTACCCCGGTGGCTGTACACCTTGACAATAAGTACTCCTGTTTGAGTACTGTTGGGGGGGACAGCCTACCTGGGGGTAGCAACAGCGGCCGGGCCTCCGGTACAGAGACCGGATCTGTTGCTCAGAAGGGTAAGGAAAAGAAGAGGAGGGCATTAGTAATAGGGGACTCTATAGTTAGGGGGTCAGACAAGCGATTCTATTGGACGCAGTCGGGAGACCCGGATGGTAGTTTTCCTCCCTGGTGCCAGGGTCTGGGATGTGTCTGAACGTGTCCAAGATATCCTGAAATGGGAGGGAGAGGAGCCCGAGGTCGTGGTACATATAGGTACCAATGACATAGGTAGAAAAAGAGAAGAGGTCCTGAAAGGAGAATTTAGGGAGTTAGGAGGAGAGTTAAAGAGAAGGACCGCAAAGGTAACAATCTCAGGATTAATGCCTGTGCCACGCGACAGTGAGAGTAGGAATGGAGCGAGGTGGAGGATAAATGAGTGGATGAGGGACTGGTGCAGAGGACAGGGATTCAAGTTTCTGGATCATTGGGACCTCTTTTGTGGAAGGTGCGACCTGTACAAAAAGGATGGGTTGCACTTGAACCCGAGGGGGACCAATATCCTGGCGGGGAGATTTGCAAAGGCTACTGCGCAGACTATAAACTAGAACGGTTGGGGGGAGGGACTCAAATAGAGAAAGCTAGTGGACAGTGTGTGAGGCAGGAGGCAGAGAAGGGAAGCACTCAGATCCAACATGTAGGGGGGAAAGAAGAAAACAATAATAAACAGAGAATAAGAGGTGGTGGGGTTTTTAAATGTGTGAGCAGAGAGACAGAGGGGTGTAAAATGAGGGTAGAAGCAATAGGTAGCAAGGTGAAAAGTAAAAGTGGCAGGCAGACAAATGCAGGGCAAAAATCAAAAAGGGCCACTTTTCAACATAATTGTGTAAGGGGTAAGAGCGTTGTAAAAACAAGCCTGAAGGCTTTGTTTCTCAATGCAAGGAGCATTCGTAATAAGGTGGATGAGTTGAATGTGCAGATAGCTATTAATGATTATGATATAGTTGGGATCACGGAGACATGGCTCCAGGGTGACCAAGGCTGGGAGCTGAACATCCAGGGATATTCAATATTCAGGAGGGATAGAAAGAAAGGAAAAGGAGGTGAGGTAGCGTTGCTGGTTAGAGAGGAGATTAACGCAATGGAAAGGAAGGACATTAGCTTGGAGGATGTGGAATCGATATGGGTAGAGCTGCGAAACACTAAGGGGTAGAAAACGCTAGTGGGTGTTGTGTACAGGCCACCTAACAGTAGTAGTGAAGTTGGGGATGGCATCAAACAGGAAATTAGAAATGCGTGCAACAAAGGTAAAACAGTTATAATGGGTGACTTCAATCTACATATAGATTGGGTGAATCAAATTGGCAAAGGGTGCTGAGGAAGAGGATTTCTTGGAATGTATGTGGGATAGTTATCTAAACCAACATGTAGAGGAACCAATGAGAGAGCAGGCTATTCTAGACTGGGTATTGAGTAATGAGGAAGGGTTAGTTAGCAGTCTTGTTGTGCGTGGCCCCTTGGGCAAGAGTGACCATAATATGGTTGAGTTCTTCATTAGGATGGAGAGTGACATTGTTAATTCAGAAACAATGGTTCTGAACTTAAAGAAAGGTAACTTTGAGGGTATGAGATGTGAATTGGCCAAGATTGACTGGCAATTAATTCTTAAAGGGTTGACGGTGGATATGCAATGGAAGGCATTTAAAGACTGCATGGATGAACTACAACAATTGTTCATCCCAGTTTGGCAAAAGAATAAATCAGGGAAGGTAGTGCATCCGTGGATAACAAGGGAAATCAGGGATAGTATCAAAGCAAAAGATGAAGCGTACAAATTAGCCAGAAAAAGCAGCCTACCAGAGGGCTGGGAGAAATTCAGAGACCAGCAGAGGAGGACAAAGGGCTTAATTAGGAAAGGGAAAATAGATTATGACAGAAAACTGGCAGGGAACATAAAAACTGACTGCAAAAGTTTTTATAGATATGTGAAGAGAAAGAGATTAGTAAAAACAAATGTAGGTCCCTTGCAGTCAGAAACAGGTGAATTGATCATGGGGTACAAGGACATGGCGGACCAATTGAATAACTACTTTGGTTCCGTCTTCACCAAGGAAGACATAAATAATCTGCCGGAAATGGCAGGGGACCGCGGGTCAAATGAGATGGAGGAACTGAGTGAAATCCAGGTTAGCCGGGAAGTGGTGTTAGGTAAATTGAATGGATTAAAGGCCAATAAATCCCCAGGGCCAGATAGGCTGCATCCCAGAGTACTTAAGGAAGTAGCTCCAGAAATAGTGGATGCATTAGTGATAATTTTTCAAAACTCTTTAGATACTGGAGTAGTTCCTGAGGATTGGAGGGCAGCTAATGTAACTCCACTTTTTAAAAAGGGAGGGAGAGAGAAAACGGGGAATTACAGACCAGTTAGTCTAACATCGGTAGTGGGGAAACTGCTTGAGTCAGTTATTAAAGATGGGATAGCAGCACATTTGGAAAGTGGTGAAATCATTGGACAAAGTCAGCATGGATTTACGAAAGGTAAATCATGTCTGACGAATCTTATAGAGGATGTAACTAGTAGAGTGGATAGGGGAGAACCAGTGGATGTGTTATATCTGGACTTTCAGAAGGCTTTCGACAAGGTCCCACATAAGAGATTAGTATACAAACTTAAAGCACACGGTATTGGGGGTTCAGTATTGATGTGGATAGAGAACTGGCTGGCAAACAGGAAGCAAAGAGTAGGAGTAAACGGGTCCTTTTCAGAATGGTAGGCAGTGACTAGTGGGGTACCGCAAGGCTCAGTGCTGGGACCCCAGCTATTTACAATATATATTAATGATTTGGACGAGGGAATTGAATGCAACATCTCCAAGTTTGCGGATGACACAAAGCTGGGGGGCAGTGTTAGCTGTGAGGAGGATGCTAGGAGGCTGCAAAGTGACTTGGATAGGCTGGGTGAGTGGGCAAATGCATGGCAGATGCAGTATAATGTGGATAAATGTGAGGTTATCCACTTTGGTGGCAAAAACAGGAAAGCTGACTATTATCTAAATGGTGGCCGATTAGGAAAAGGGGAGATGCAACGAGACCTGGGTGTCATGGTACACCAGTCATTGAAAGTAGGCATGCAGGTGCAGCAGGCAGTAAAGAAAGTGAATGGTATGTTGGCATTCATAGCAAAATGATTTGAGTATAGGAGCAGGGAGGTTCTGCTGCAGTTGTACAGGGTCTTGGTGAGACCACACCTGGAGTATTGCGTACAGTTTTGGTCTCCAAATCTGAGGAAGGACATTATTGCCATAGAGGGAGTGCAAAGAAGGTTCACCAGACTGATTCCTGGGATGTCAGGACTTTCTTATGAAGAAAGACTGGATAGACTCGGATTGTACTCGCTAGAATTTAGGAGATTGAGGGGGAATCTTATAGAAACTTACAAAATTCTTAAGGGATTGGACAGGCTAGATGCAGGAAGATTGTTCCCGATGTTGGGGAAGTCCAGGACAAGGGGTCACAGCTTAAGGATAGAGGGGAAATCCTTTAGAACCGAGATGAAAAAAACATTTTTCACGCAGAGAGTGGTGAATCTCTGGAACTCTCTGCCACAGAAGGTAGTTGAGGCCAGTTCATTGGCTATATTTAAGAGGGAGTTAGATGTGGCCCTTGTGGCTAGAGGGATCAGGGGGTATGGAGAAAAGGCAGGTACGGGATACTGAGTTGGATGATCAGCCATGATCATATTGAATGGCGGTGCAGGCTCGAAGGGCCGAATAGCCTACTCCTGCACCTATTTTCTATGTTTCTATGTTATAATGTACAAGACTGCACTTGGAGACCGTAATGTGACACCACACTTGGTGTATTGTATGCAGTACTGATCACCTAGCTATAGTAAGGATGTCATTGATCTGGAAAGGGTGCAGATAAGTAGTCAGTCTTTTACCCAAAGTGGCAGATAATCTCTTCCTTCTCCAGGATTTAACCTTTCTGGACTCTTGCAATATATATGCAATATGGCAGATATCAACAGAGATAGCCCACAAGGATGCTGATGTAAAATTTTCAAGCGAGATCCTTATTAACTATTAACATTAATATCCATTGAAGTGTATGTAAAATTCATTAACAATGCATACTTCTTCTAAGCAAGGCCAGTTTCTTGCAAGTTTAGACGAATTTCCAAGACCGAGTTAATAAATCTTAAGCTTTTTATGATCACTTAACTTATTAAAAACATTGCATGGTGAGCAAATGCATCCATAGTCAACAAGCATGATACAATAATCTTATAGTAACAAGGTTAATACACAAAAGAACACAAAGTGCTGGAGTTTCTCAGCAAGTCAGGCAACATATCTGGAGAACATGAATAGGCAACATTTTAGGTAGAGACCCTTCTTCAAACTGACTCTTTATGTCTTGCCTGGGTGTAACTTCGCAAAATACATTACTTCGTAAGTTGTTCTTGTGTAAAGTATAATCAGTCTGAGGAAGGGACTCGATCCGAAACATCACCTATCCATATTCTCCAGAGATGCTGCCTGACCTGCTAAGTTACTCCAGCACTTTGTGTCCATTTGAATACTCTAATCTTACTTTATTTTGATTCTGATTGATGGTTGCCTTATCCAGTGATCATGCATGAAATTAACAAAGGGCTTTCTTGAAAATATCTCTTCGAAGTAAGCTGTGTGTAAGCTAAGTAAACTCTCTATAAATTCACTTGAAATAAGACCATGGACCTTCTCCAATTAGTTCACCTCGGTGGTAACTGCTTCAATTATCTAACTCCACTTGTCTTCTTTTATTAATTTACAGGCATTGATGTAAAATAACTACTTCATGATCTCAATCATGGCCCAGCATCATCTTTGGAATAATAGTGTAATTAAACATAAATAATCTGATTACGAAGTACATCTGGAGTTACCTGGAGTAGTTTAAACTGAAGTAATTACATTTTGCAATGGTGTGACCTATCTGACTCAATCACCTTGAACTACACTGAGGAAATGATACTTCAGTCAGAGTTCCAAATAGAAAGAAACATGTCTCCTTCGATAGCATCGGTTCATAGTTACAAAGTCATACAGCACTGGAACAGGTCCTTTGGCCCACCATATATATTCCACTGCCATTTAGCAGCTCTTAGACCATGGACTTCTCTCTCTTGCCGATTCAAATTCTCATTCCTGATAACATAACAGTCACCCTTGCTTTTACATAATGATAAACTATGTTGGCACCTTCCTTAGTCTTGTCTACCAGGGATACTTTATCCTCCCTCTTATTCTGTCAAATTTATTTAAAAGTAGCCTCCTACAAATTCTATACTCCAAATCATGTCTCCCCCATTTTCTGTTTTTTATCTTGTCATAAACATTCTTTTTTTTCATGTTTTCTAACCTTTGGTTACTCGGCACACAGCATTCCTTGTAGAAACCAGGAACTGCAGATGCTAGTTATATGGTGGAGGCAGGTTCGTTTTTATCATTTAAAAATAAATTGGATAGTTATATGGACGGGAAAGGAATGGAGGGTTATGGTCTGAACGCAGGTGTATGGGACTAGGGGAGAATACGTGTTCGGCACGGACTAGAAGGGTCGAGATGGCCTGTTTCCGTGCTGTAATTGTTATATGGTTATATAGCAAATATAGACACAAAGTGCTGGAGAGCCATATAGAGTCTGCCTATATTTTGTAACGACCTATTGTACCTATTACTCATAGACATGTGCAAAAGTAAGGGTGAACATAGTTAGAAACATAGAAACATAGAAAATAGGTGCAGGAGTTTGCCATTCGGCCCTTCGAGCCAGCACTGCCATTCAATATGATCCAAGCCGATCATCCAAAATCGGGACCCAGTTCCTGCTTTCTCCCTATATCCCTTGATTCCGTTAGCCCTAAGAGTTATATCTAACTCTCTCTTGAATATATCTTTGGCCTGGTTTGACTTTAAGATTTCATTCAGCCCAACCATATGAACTTAAATTAGTGGCTTTCCTGAGCTAAATTATTGTATAAACTAAAGTGCTAGCATTAAGTTTTATTTGACCTTGACCAACAGATTAATAAAAATCTACAACCAACTGAATGCTGGTTGAGATCCTTCATTCAATCAGGTACAGCATTTTAATGAGCTTTGTGTTTTAGACTATTTGCATTTGTACACACTGCCATATTTCACAAGATAGGAAGGCCAAGCCACTAAGGTATGACATGTGATCATGAGAGCTATAAAAATTGAGAGTACAAATATCTGCAAAAAAATGCAGAAAGGGGAATCAATTATTTAATGGCATAAGCATAATCAGAAATTTAATATGCACAACTTAAAATCAATTTAGAAGCTAATGTCAAATGAAAGGAGGGGTTACTATGGATGAAAACTGCACAAGAACAAGTATCCCATGGTGGAACTGATAAATATTTGTTCAGTTCCTGCAAGTGACGTTCAGGATTTACAATGTATCCTTTGCACAGTTACTCAAAAATTGTCATGTAATCTTTATATTTCTTCATGGGTTGTTTAAAGGCAAATAGTTGTTTCAATGAATACCAGTAGCTTTCGGCTTGCTTGGCAGCAGACTATATTCTCAGCAAAACAGCTGAAGCAGTTGTCTCCCTTTTACTCTCGTCCCCTTACTTAAATACTCTCTTCACAAATGGAGACTCAGAAAGGACAATTCTATTTATCTATTTTAACTCTTATCTTTGAATGTACAGAAACAAGCTCTACAAATGGTTGTAACAAAACTATAATTGACTTTACTTTTTTTTCACCTTCAAAATTAATATTGCGTGACTTTGGCAGCTATCAGCACAGAGAGAGATTTTGGGATAGAAATTGTTCCTGGGTCACAAGGGCTAAGCACACATTATACTAACATATAGACGTCGAACTTCATTTCCAAAATTCAGTGTCACTGAACTCAAGAGAATCAAATTCTATAATGGAATGTAACATACAGCTACCATGATATCATGAATCTAGTGAAACGAGACCAAGAATGAACTTTACTCCTCAGGAAACTGTAGAATAAACAACCAATTGGTCGGTTAGTGTGACAAAGTACATTTGTTGCAGATTAGTTAGTGGAACAAGATTAGAGCTGCCATTAGGCAAATGTCTAGCCAACTGCTCATTCCTAGCAAGTGCTCTAATGAAGCAACTACTTAGTTAGTAGAGTTATGCTGAGGAGGAGGATTACATGATCAAGTAAAGATATGATTAGTCCATACCAATTTGAATTAATTTTGTTCAACTAAAAAGGCAGTAAAGTATTTCTGGGAGGAAGTACAAGAAATATGTTCATGAATAAATAAATTACAGAAAAATATTTTCTTGAAGATGAAAAAGATCACTAACATAAAAACCTAATCCTTAAAATTGCTACTTATTATATAGTCATTTTATCTTAATACACTACAGTACCACTCAGCAGCTAATGCAGAGAGTAAAGGCCACCAACATATTCAAGGACCACTCTCACTGATTATGCTTCTCCCCTCTCCATCAGGCAAAAGGTACATAAGTTTGAATACGTATACCTCCAAATTCAGGGACAGTTTCTTCCCAGCTGTTGTCAGGCAACTGAACCATCCTTTCACCAGCTAGAGTATGGTCCAGACTTCCCATCAACCTCATTAGAGACATTTGAACTGTCTTTAATTGGACTTTATCTTGCACTAAATGTTGTACCTTTTATCCTTTATCTGTACACTGTGGATGGCTTGATTGTAATCATGTATAGGATTTTATTTGACTGGATAGCATGCAACAAAAAGACTTTCAATAAACTAAACTAAGCTAAACTAAAACTAAACTAAACTAATCAGGTCTGGAGCTAGGTGGTCCTGACAAATTACAAATTGGGTATTAGTAAGATATTAATGGAAGGTAAGTGGATAAATGTTGTGATCATTATTGATGGTAGCTTCCAAAGTGTTGTCTGAGATTAAGAGTTGAAGCTCCACTTTTAACATATAGTAATCCAAATTGCAAGAACCCATATTGCTGGTTGTCTTGGAAACAACTGGTATTTGAGAAAATAAGGAATATCAATAACAAGTTCATGCAAGGCAAAGTGGAAAGCTGAATACCAATAAATATTGCTGTGGTGGTAAAATTATTTCCTTTCCTTATAAACAAGGATCTCACAAACATGAAAAGCACTCCAGGTTTCTTGTTTTAACAGCTCTGGAATTAGATTTAAAATGCTAAGACTTCTGCAAATGTCTTCATGTAATGTACACAGGCTTGGTAACACCACATCAACCGCACTGTGCAAGTTGGCATGCAATTACTAAATTGCCCAAGGAAAAATCATGTGGAAAATTAACTGACATGTACTTTTTCAGAATCACTGGTGGTTGAAATTGTCAAAGGATAGCTGCACATCATGATAGAATCTTTAACTGTAATCACCATATGTTCGCAATGTTATCATTAAATTGGGTTTGTAAAATGGACTTTAAACTAAAGTTATCTTAGGATCCTATTAATTGAAGGTGCCTTTCCATTTTTAAGATACCACACGATAACGTTCTTTTTACTAAGAGTGCATAAATTTGAGCAATGATGCGCCACAGATTCCCAGGAGTCAGTGGGGAAGTCATATATAACAGCCTTCATATTACATCAAAGCATTATCTATGTATTTACCTATTTATTGCTTCTCTTTTTTAATTTCATTAATATACATTCTATATCAGCGCATTTCAATCCTCTACGCTCTAATTTTGTTGGAGCATTAATTGCTCTATTTTTTTATATGTCAATAAAAATTGACCTATTTTACAATAAATCAATAACATTTATTTGCCATTTACTTCCTACCTCTACCAAAAGAGAGCAGGGGGTCTTTATCTACATGAACAATCACACTACATATGGAACATAACAGCAACATGCAATCAAGTTATAATTTGCCTTAAATGTAAAATTCAAATAAATATATAGCAATGAAAGAAAGACTAGTATTCAAATGTGTGCCATCTAACATCAAGATCAGGCACTGCACAGGGCTGGGGTGGGTATTGAGGGGAGGGGGTGGTTAGTGTGGTTTCGAGGTGAGACCAACAAGTGGGCATTTCTAAGGGCAGGGAAGGTATTGTCTCAAGTCAGTAGGAGTAGAGTCTAAGATGGTAGAGTGTGGTGTCTATGGATAATGGAAGCAATTAAGAGTTTTGGTTTGTGTGTGGTGGGAGAAGCATCCTTGGCTGGAGGTCAACAAGAGGCTTGTAGTACAGGATTCCCAATTCAGCTCTCTACTAAAGCATGGTTATCTAGGCAGTGACCAATGATGATCTTTTGACTTTACACTTTAGAAATACATTGAGGAAACAGGCTCTTCAGTCCACCAAGCTGCACCGACCAACAATCATCCAGTACACTAGCATTATCCTACACTCTAGGGACAGTTTACAATTTACAGAAGCCAATTAACCTACAAACCTATACATTTTGGAATGTGGGAGGAAACCAGAGCACACGGAGAAAGCCCACAAAGTCACAGGGTGAACGTTCTAACTGGGTACAGACAGCACCTGTAGTCAGGATCTGTAAAACAGCAACACCGCTGGGCATTTATGCCGACCCCTATCATGAGGAGATAAGATCCCCCTAACATGAGACAAAAAAGAGTAATGCATCGAGAATTATATCATCCCGTGTGTGATCAACATGTAAATCATGTCAGGAGAATAAGGCTGACTCAAGATGGAAGCACTCAGTGGAAATTCCAAAATGGTACAAAAGAAACCAGAAATGTTTCTTATCACATTTCACATCAGGAACCAATGATTTATCATAAAGTAAAATAATGATGGCTCTTTCATGCTTTTTGCAATGAATTTACATAAGACTGCATTATTCCAAAGTCATGATGTGCAAGACCTTTGAAATCTCAGGAATGCACTCTCTTTCCCTTCCCCTGCTTATTTATTCTCTTTTGTTTCCTGTAAGATAAGCCATTCATTGTTCAAGTCGGCCCTCATTTCCGAAACGTCTGCCAATTCCATTTAATGATGAGCTAATATGAGATCAGCCTTGGTAAATTTGGTTTACATTTTTCTTCTAATCTCCACAAGAGATTTCTGGATCTCTTCACTGGATTAGTTGAAGCACTATTTTATACTTGACTGCCTCTGGAAATATATTTTCCACGTTAAATGTTTTCTCATTTTTTCTATTTTTATCAATCCATTCAATATATTTATTGCTGAACTACATCTTCATTAAGCATTTTGGGCAACCTAGCTGATACACATAGACCTGCCAAAAACAAACTATTAAAACTTCAGATTATTTGAGAAAGACATCAAAAATACCATTTGACATATTCAAAAATATTTTGAGATGAACACTTTCAATGGAAGTCAATATGGAACTACATTACTGTTTAAGTGTGCTTTGATCATATTGGGTCAAGTTATGTGCTCCAGTCTCAGAAATGGGACTTAAACCTTCTGAATCAGATGAGAGAATGTCACCAGGAACATTAGAGGATCCAGGGGCATGTTATCAATCTCAGTTTAGGCACCACAACCATAAAATATGCACTGAGTCTGCCAACAGGCACAAAAAGTTGTGCTGCTCTGGCAAAATAAATAATTTACTGACTAAAATTAAATTGTTGGATATAACATCATGTTTAAAAACAAAACATTTCATTAATCTAAATTATATCAACGTTCTTAGGACATTTCTGAACCAATTATAAAATGCTGCTGCAGTAACCAACAATAAAAGGCCTTCCTGTGTTTTTTTTGCCAAAATATGTTCTGCTCAGGCAGCCAGAGTGCAGGTTGTTTGGTCTACTTCAGCATATATTTGCTAATTAAGGTCCAGGAATACATTTGTTTTTTTGCAATATTTAAATTATTTTTCTAATTTGTACGACTATTTAAAGAAGTACAGGCAATGAAAAGAAGTTCGGATAATAAGCTGTGTACCAACGTGATTGGACTGAATGCAAGAATTACTGGCGGCCCATATTCATGTCACAAGTGAGATGTTAATGGATTTGAGTAAATCTTATCAGGCAGTCGCCGGGATATAACCTTTTCAAAATCGACACTTTTCTAATACTGAATAGGTCCCTCAGGGAAATTGGGAACAATACTCATCTATACTCTGCAAGGAAGAATTGTGCCAGTCAGAAGAATAGCCTAAAAAAAAGAAATTCAATACATCCCTCGTGATCACTTTACCCCAACTTGCTGCAACAGAACAGACAGATTGCTGAGTGCTTGTGACAGGAAGCTTTTTAGGAGCCTGCTCAATACAAGCCACATTCATTAGTGACATGTTGAATAAATGTCTATGTTGCAGCATAGATTAATTGACACAAATGATCAGGAGCTACTGTAAATGTCTACGCGCTGTTAAAGTTAATAATCAAAAAGCTTTCCCTTCCAGGTCATTCCTTCTTCTCCCAAGTCCTATAGGACGGCATCTTGAATGCACACACCACCAAGGAACAAAGACTTAGGACCAGGTTTAATGTTATCATATGTTTCAAGGTACAGTGAAAAGCTTTGTTTCACATGCTATCCAAACAGATCAGATAATATCTCTATACTTATAAAACTCTGATCTTGTTTCTTTATTTGTGTGTGTGTGTTTGTGTGTAATCATCACATCTTCGCGAAATAACGACCCGCTAACGGTAACATTTTTATATATTCCGGCAGAGATTTCCCCCCTGGACTCCAAAATCGCCTTATCTGAAAAATTTGTGCTTTATTTCCTGAGTTATTGATGAAAATGTTCAAAAATCTAAAAAAAACGTTGAAAAAAAACCAGCTGTCTTTCGCTGATGACATCACAATGGATCTGCACACTGTGTTCCATGCGCTGCGAGTGAAGAACGAGCTCTCGGGTCTGTCTTGGGTCAGGTCCCTCTCCCCCCTCCTCTTCCCCCTCTCCCCCCTCCTCCTCTCCCCCCACCTCCTCTCTCCTCCCCTCCCCTCCCCCCTCCTCTCCCTTCCTCTCCCCTCCCTTCCTCCCCCCTCTACCCTCCCTTGACTTCTCCCCTCTCTCCCCCCCTCTCCCCCCTCTCTCCCCCCTATCCCCCTCTATCCCCCTCTTCCCACCTCTCCCCCTCTCTCTCCCCCCTCTCCCCTCCCCCATCTCCCCCCCACTATCCCCTCCCCCAGCCTCACCTCTCTCCCCCCTCTCCCCCCCTCACCCCCTCACCCCTCCCCCCTCCCCCTCCCCCCCTCCCGCTCTCTCCCTCCCTCTCTCTCTCCCCTCTCTGACCCCCCTCTCTGACCCCCCTCTCTGACCCCCCTCTCTGACCCCCCTCTCTGACCCCCCTCTCTGACCCCCCTCTCTGACCCCCCTCTCTGACCCCCCCTCTCTCCCCCCCCCCCCCTCTCTCCCTCCCTCTGACACCGCAGGCCACCCCCCCCCCCCCCCCCCTCCCACCCCCCCCGCAACCACGCATTGAGGGGAAGGGACCCAACAGGTCCCACTTGGTCTAGTTACACATAAATACCATCAAGCCAAACTCAGGTTCAATAGATGGAGCAAAAGGAAAGATACAAATTGCAGAATATAGTTCTCAGCATTCTGGCACAACAGTTCCAGACACAGAGTCCATTGTCCGCCATGAGGTAGAGGCGAATCAGACAGTGTCTAGCGTATAGAAAGACCATTCAGAAGCCTGATAACAGAGGGGAAGAAGCTGTTGCTGGGTTTGGTATGAGTGCTTTCAAGCTCTTATATCTTCTGCCCGATGGGAGCTGGGAGAAGAAGGAATGACCCAGATGGGAGAGGCTTATGCTTATGTTGGCTACTTTCCTGAGCCAACGTTAATTGTGGGCAATCATTGGTGGAGAGCCTGATCTGTGTGATGGACTGGGCTATATCTGCAACTCCAGTAGCAATTTCTTGCGGTCTTGAGCAGAGCTGTTCCCAAACCAAGCTGGTGCAACTGTAGAAGTTTGTAAGAGTCATTGAGGCATGCTGAATTTCTCAGCTTCTTGAGAAAGTAGAGGCATTGATATGGCTTTTTGGCTGTCACTTCAATGTGGTTAGTCCACGACAGATCATTGGTAATATTTACGCCAAGGAACTTGATGTTCTCAACCATTTCTACTTTGGCACAATTGATGCTGATTAGGGCACGTATTCCTGAAGTTAATAACAAGCTCCTTTGGCTTGCTGACATTTAGGAGGAGACTATTGTTCTGAACCATGTTGCTAGGTTTCCTATCTCCTTCCTGTACACAATCACATCATTGTTCGTGATCTGGCCCACCACAGTGGTATTAATTGCACATTTATAGATGGAGTCAGAGCCAAATTTGGCTGTAGAGTTGTGAGTTTATAGGTAGTAAGTAAGGCAGAGCAAGGGCAGATCTGCAGGGTATCGAGGAGACACGAGTGAGAGCCTCATCTATGATAGGAGTGGGGAACCTCCGTTCCCTAAAGAATGAGGACATCTCGGATGTTCTAGTATGGGACACCTCATCTTGGGCGCAGATGCGGCATAGACGGAGGAATTGAGACAGGATAGAGTCTTTGCAGGAAGCAGGTTGGGAAGAAGTGTAGTCCAGTTGGTTGTGGGAGTCAGTGGGTTTGTGATAGACGTCAGTCAATAGTCTATTTCTTGTGATGGATACTGTGAGATCAAGAAAGGGGAGGGAGGATGGTCCAAGTAAATTTGAGTGCAGGATGAAAATGGTGGTGAAGTTGATGAAGTCCATGAGTTCTGCATGGGAGGTAGCACGAATGCAGTCATCAATGTCACAGGGATAGGATCAGGGACAAAATCTACCAGCCTAGCTTGCCATTGGCAGTCATGGGTCATTTGCAATGGGAGAGAAAGAATATTTGAATATTAAGCTCTCTTTATTTTAAGGTGATATGGATATATCACTATCACACGTTTGGTAAGGATGTTGGCTTAAGAAATTGATCTTGTGACAACATGAGGATTACGATTATATGGTACTGATGTAGACAATTTACTGTGACCTTCATGGAAACATTCTGTTGATACATTAGTCAGACACTAAGACTATACACCCCTCTTAGGTATATTCATCAGTACTCTGATTGTGCATCACAATTTCCACAACAGACTTACACACCATGGAATATTCTGTTTATAGATTTTGGAAGAGACTGGCACTTCCAAAAATATATAGAGTTTATGTTCACCATAGCAACGGAAAGACGACATGGTGACATAAATAGATGAGCAGCACCAAGCATTATTTTTGTTTTCCACTTGTGGGTTCCCTATTCCTGTCTCCTGTCACTCAGTTTCTGCCGGAGCCAGGAAAGTCCAATCGTGGGACCACAGACTACCCCGTGTCAAGCAATCCCACACTCATGACAACATTATTTGGCCACTGTTGTTGCGTTCAAGCAGCGATGGGCAAACGTCAATTTTTCCTCCATTTTGAAATAAAACATTGGCGTGTCCAGAATGTTGTACGTAATACCTTGAGTGTAAGTTCTCAGCAAGTAAAGGCTAGTTTGAATATAGATATTATACTGAAAAACTACTGAATCTATCATTCTAGGTATAGCAACAGGCTCCACTAGTAGAAACTATGAAAAATTATTAGAACATTTTTATGAATGGTGAATGTTAACTGAAGTTCATACAGTTTTAAAGAAAACAAGAGTTATGAATTGAGCCTTCAGGTTGAGATACTGTGCATTGAAAAATTTTACACAAAATACATTTTTGTAAAGATATGAATTATTATCTTGTTGTCGTCAACAAAACTGACCAATTCATTCAAATCTGTTGCTAACTTGTTTCCCAGCTTCAAATTATCATTCGCAATGGGCATATCTATAGACAGTCCCTAAGCCAAGTTAAATGAAGTGCTTGTTATTCAACAAGACGATATTTGAAGAGACCAATATTCAGTCGTCTGGCCAAACACAAGATGCTAAAAAGCAAACAAGTTCTCAAATATTGTGGTACATTTACAGTGAGCATAAGAGGTGCATGTCTGTGGAAAATTTTAGGTTTTCAAATTCCATGAGAACGTAATCTTAAGGGTGCATTCTGATTATTCTGATTATAAATAACATTTGATAGGAAGAATTAAATTATAGCTGACTCATATTAATGGGGAATATGATTGAATGAAAAATGGAGAACCATTTATTTAATAGTGATTTAACCTTGCAAATATTCTCACCAAGCACCACAACTGAATCACTTATGATGATTCTTCATTACTGTAGCAATTTATCCAACAACAACAAAAAATGGCCCCAATATTTTTGGAACATTGTTATATATTAATTTAGGATTTCCAGAAATGTTGGCAAATTTTATGCCTCCAGTACACAATAATTATTCGGTCCTGCAATCTTTTTCTTTTAAGGTGCCTTTTTTCATATACAGTATAGTCTGAAATTTGTTGATTATTTCTGCAAATCAGATATAAATTTTACTCCTATCCTACTTAAAATATGTATGCATTTAATGGCTGTGAATCATCTTCGTGTTTTAACTGTGCAACTCATTTATCCAATACAACAATATAAATCAATTTAAACAAATGACTTTTAAGTCTCCTTATTCTTGTCTTTTTAATTATGGACTACAAGTTTAGAGGAACTTTTAGATTATTTTGAGTAATGAAAGCCATCAGGTAGATGAATTTAATGTTGCCTAGCAAATTGGCATAATATGATGTCTTTAGCTCCGATAAAGGCTGGAATGGCTGATCAAAAATGCATCAAACTGGATCAAAAATTGAAATGAGGAACGCTGGTTGCAGTAGGGGGCCATGTCAAGATCCTTGGAGTTAATGTGTGATCACATTTAAAAATTGCAAAAAGTACAAAATAATTGCATTTTAATAAATAAAAGTCACAGAATATCACTAGTATGCATAGAAATTAAAATTGACAAAGGGGGTTTATGAAGGCTAATTTTGAAAAGAAAACACAATGTAAGTGCAAAATAGCAGCAAGAACACTAAATTGGAGCAAGTAAGGGGAAAATGCTCAAAGAAAGAATAATATAAGAAATACATCAGAAGTGTGATGCTGATCTTCTGAGACCTGTGGGGTCATTTTATTGACAATGGTCAAACATTGGCATAGCTATCTGACAAGTACTTAATCTTTAACTGAATATTGTAGAGGATCAAAATGAAATAAAAGTAATTGCGTTGGATGAAAAGAAATGTTCAAATAAAAGCAAAATTCAAGTGCAATATCTAACACAAAATGAGAAAGAGGTTAGAAATTATATTCCAGAAATCTTTGGAGTGTGAAGGTGCCTCTGAAAACAAGGGGATATATATTTTTAAATGGCCAGTTGTCCAACATGACCTTTGGGGAATTTTTGGTCTTTTTCATGATGAAATTACCCATTGCTAGTTTAACAGCAAATAGAAGTAACTAGTATTAATTTTAAGACATGAAGGCATTGGACATTAGGATTAATGGACAGGGAAGGACTAGTTGGTCTGGGAATCTTATCCCACTGTCATGATTAACATGATAACCACTTTCCCATTCCATCGCCAGCCCACTGCCACATCTCTTGGGAGAGGCAAAACAAAAAACTTGACTTCTTTAAGGTGGTCTAAAAAATTGCAGTTGGTCAATATTTAGTGTACTTGAACTTTAGCAAAAGCTTGGGCAAGACATAAGATTAAAAATACTAAAAATAATTAGTGAGAGGAAAACAAACTGGATTTCTGATTATCTGGAAGGGTTTGACAATTGTTTGACAGGGTGGCTAGTGGAAGTAGGTGGAGTGAGCCCCCTAAGTACAGTTAAAGATTCGGCTCTAATCTCTATGTACATTAACCATGCAAATGTAAAGGAAGTGAAACAAAAAGGTGCAGTCCCTATTAAAATAGAGCTAAGAATCCAGATGATCAAAGAATGCTTCAAAGGGGTAAATTAGATGAGGAATGTACTGTGAGAGATGTTCGGTGCACAGCTTCAGAGAGAATTGTCGTATTTGGTACATTTATAATCTCTGCAATGCTGCCCAGTACTTTTCATCTGGGCACCCACTGTTGCAACTTCCTCTATGATGCCAACAGCAGGGCAGTCCTTAGTGGGAAATCCATCACATGTTCAACATCAGGTGCTTAGGGATAAAGGGATGAGGTGAGGGTTAAAAGTCTAACATCTTCAAATTAGTCACCACTGCCTTGTCTCAGAGAGTGGTGAATCTCTGGAATTCTCCACTCGGAAGGATGTGGAAGTGAGATCATTGGAGATATTTAAAGAGGAGGTAAGTCAGTGTTTGAAAGATGAGTGAGCTCAGAGCTATGGAAATCTGGCACAGAAGAAGAGTTGAGGCCGGAGACAGATCAGTCACGATTGTACCAAATGACAGCGCAGACTTAAAGAGCCAGTTGCCTTTCCTGTTTATGTTTTCTTGTGTTCCTAAAAGACTAGTGGAAGAAATTATAATATCATAAAATAAACTGCAGGCGTCAGTGGTTAAAATATCTGAATTGGACCAAACAAAGTTCTCGCAAGTCATGTAATGGATGTGTCAAGTTGCTGAAGGTTATTTACTTGCTGAAGTAATATGGGGATGTGGGTCCATCCATGGAGTCCTGTAAACTTACATTCATTACAGAAGAACGCAAAAGCAGGATACTTGATGCTGAATAGAGGATCTGTACAGATGAACCACGGGAGCCATTACTGGCCTTATGATGAGCATTGTTAAAAATGTTGTTAAAACTGGATTTATTCTGAAAATGCACACAAATTAATTCTTCGGTGTCTTAACAAGATAATAATTGCATTTCTTGAAAAATTCACCCATATTGCCAAACTGACAATATTCTAAACAAAATACCTATTCAGATATAATTTTATAAAGAAACCAACTGACCACTTCAGAAAATCACTAAGAAAGTCACTATCTTGGCTGGCCAATAAGTGCCAACTCTCATAATAGCTCTGCTAAACAGTCTCAATATCTTTGGTGACCAATATAGCTTTAGAACACATTTCAATCGTATTCATTCTCTTAATCTAAATTTCAAGATACTGTAGGCCACGTTAAAGACACCGCTCAGGATAAAGGAGGGTCCTATGCTAGGAGTTGGAGAATATAGGTGAGGTGCTAAACAAGTATTTTGCCATCTAGCTCTCTCTTGAATGCATCCAGAGAATCGGCCTCCACTGCCTTCTGAGGCAGATAATTCCACAGATTCACAACCCTCTGTGTGAAAAAGTGTTTCCTCATCTCAGTTCCAAATGGCTTACCCCTTATTCTTAAACTGTGGCCCCTGGTTCTGGACTCCCCCAACATTGGGAACATGTTTCCTGCCTCTCGCGTGTCCAAACCCTTAATAATCTTATGTTTCAATAAGATATTCTCTCATCCTTCTAAACTCCAGAGTGTACAAACCCAGCCGCTCCATTCTCTCAGCATATGAAAGTCCCGCCATCCCGGGAATTAACCTTATGTGAGTTATGTCTGCCTTTTTGTCGGGTACAGTACATCAAAAAGTCTTTATTTCAGGTGACGACTGGCTCAATCGCCCAAACAGTTCTCTGCTACATCGATGGCTACATTAGATCTACCTTCATGGACTTTATTAACTTTACCATTAACTTTCACCACGTCCCCAAATTCACCTTCAATATCTCGGACACCTCTCTCCCCTTTTCAATCTCTCTGACTCCATCACAGGAGACAGACTATCGACGGACATCCATTACAAACAACTATCTGGACTACACTTCTTCCCACCCTGCTTCTTGCAGGTATGCTATTCCCTATTCTCAATTCCTCCATCTGCCACATCTGCTCCCAGTATGGGGTGTTCCATTCTAGGACATCCATGATGACCACCTCTTTGGAGAACGTGGGTTCCCTCCTTCTGTCATAGATGGGGCCCTCACACGTGTTTCCTCTGTGCACTGTAGTTCTGCCCTCACTCCCCCACCTCCCAGATGCAACATGGACAGAGTTCTCCTGGATCTCACCTTTCACCCCACCAGCCTCCGCATCCAACACATTATCCTCAGACATTTCCCTCACTTCCCAAGGATTCACCACCAGTGACATTCCCATTTACATCCCTTTCCAACTTCTACAGGGACCGTTCCCTCCGCAACTTCTTGGTTCACTCATCCCTCTCCAGCCAAACCACTGCCTCCCCAGGTACTGTCCTCTGCAGCCGCAGGAGATGCAACACCTGTCCCTTTACCTCCTCCCACGACTCCATCCAGAGACCCCGACAGTCCTTTCAGGTTAGGCAGAGGTTCACACGCCTCCTCCAACCTCATCTACTGCATCCGGTATTCCTGAAGTGGGCTCTTGTACATCGGCGAAACTAGACGACTCCTTCACTGAACACTTGTGCTTGGTCCTTCTAGGCCTACGGGATCTCTTGGTTGCCAACCATTTCAACTCTCTTTCCCATTCACAGAATGGTCTTTCTGTCCTTGCCTTCTCCATGATCAGAGTGAGGCCACACGCAAATTGAAGGAACAGCACCTCATATTTTGCTTGGATAGTTTACAGCCCAGCAGTATGAACACTGAATTCACTATTTTTAATCAACTTCTATTTCCTCCCCTCCCCTCCGCCCCCCCCTTGCCCCCTTCCTCCACCCTCATCACTCTACCAGTTCCACAGTTCTCTACATTGTTTTCCTCTTGAGATCATACCTTCTCTCGGCAACAGTGGGCTTACCAGGCACTGCCCTGCCAGAGTTCACTTGTGGCCAGCCCCGCTTGGTCCAGGTCTTTTCTCCCCTCAATGGTTCTTTATCTATATTACTAAAAGTCTGATCTTGACCGCTTTTGGCCCACTGTGCTGCGATTTCTGAGAGAATGCCACCACCTACAGCCGCCATTTTTGGCCACCTCACTCAGAACCCCCCTCCGCCTTCCGGGACCGGAGGATTTTTCCCATCAATGAAAAATCAGAGAGATATTAATGTGTTTTTTTTAAATGCCATTCTCTCTGCTGCCCCCGCTGGCGGCTGGGGGGAGGGACTATAAAACCTGGAAGTGTAGTCCCTCACTCAGTCTCTGCCAGACCAAGGAAGCGAGAGGATCATGGCTCTCAGAGCTGCGAGTAACACTGAACGCACGTCTACTCCACGGTGAGTCCCCTCGATGTGGCTGTCAAGTGGCTTCTGCCCAATTGTTTGCCTCACCTTTTTAAAAAGTTTGTGTTCACAAAATGAATTTTGGTTGTCAGGTGGCTGCAGCCCAAATGTTTGCCTTGGCTTGGCTTTTAAAATCGTTGCAACAGTTGGATGACAGCCCAAGAATCCATTCGGCCCACAATGCCCTCTGGAAACCAGTACCTTCGGCCGCCAACACCCATACTAGCGCAACAGACAGCCCCCCCACTGACGAGCAATATTGGAATTGGTGGAGAGGTGGAATATTGCGTTGGTGACCAGCCCTCCCGTGTGATGCTGGGACCCAACGGGTCCCACTTAGTCTAGTTGTTACATATGCACTGCATAGTGAGATTCTGTTTGCATAGTGTTCACACATGCATATTTTGGCCCCATTTACAAAAGTCCAAAGTCTGGTCCACGCACTCAATATACTGGAGTGGCTCAATTTCCAGATAAGCCCCAGGCTGCTGCAGGGCCGAGTCTGTCACCCTCGAATGGCTCGACCCACAAACCGTCATCCCTCTCTACTTGATTCTCGACTCCTCTCATTGCCTCCAACTCTTCACCCCCCACCACTTATTTTCAGTCTGAAGATGGATCACGACCCAAAATGTTACCCATCCTTTTTCTCCCACTGATTTACTCCAGCACTTTGTGTCTATCGTAAATGAAAATACCTTGTTTTGCCCTGTAAACACTGGTATTATTCTAGCAACTCAGCTTCCCATCAAGCATTAAGGCCTACTTACTCTGCCTGAGCTGTGGTTCATGGAATGGAATCCAGTACTTTGGTTACATAATAAACTTATAGAAACGTACAAAATTCTTATGGGGTTGGACAGGCTAGATGCAGGAAGATTGTTTACGATGTTGGGGAAGTCCAGAACAAGGGGTCACAGTTTAAGGATAAGGGGGAAATCTTTTAGGACCGAGATGAGGAAAACATTTTTCACACAGAGAGTGGTGAATCTGTGGAATTCTCTGCCACAGAAGGTAGTTGAGGCCAGTTCATTGGCTATATTTAAGAGGGAGTTAGATGTTGCCCTTGTGGCTAAAGGGATCAGGGGGTATGGAGAGAAGGCAGGTACAGGATACTGAGTTGGATGATAAGCCATGATCATATTGAATGGCGGTGCAGGCTCGAAGGGCCGAATGGCCTACTCCTGCACCTATTTTCTATGTTTCTAAACATGGAACTTGGCTCTTTATAATTACAGGCCCAAGGAAATCCATTATTAATATTTATATCTACCCACACTAGATTTTAATGAATCATGCTCAAACATGGGTTTGAACGGTTAGTTTGATCAACCTTATTATCCGTAAAAAATCTTAGCCTTCAGAATCTAGGTAGTCAGTGGATCAGTTTTACAGTGGGTAATCATAGAGGTTTCAATGTCGTTGTTGTAAATTCCACCCATTTCAATTCTAACACGTACCACTGGATGGCAGCATATACCACGTTTAAAAAGTGTTGCGGTGAATTTATCAGGCATGGTGTGAGAGTGCGTTGCAAATCTGCAGAGTCCCTTGCATGCAAATTGAATGGATCATTCAGCTCTTAGCCATTTGGCATATCGTTAAATTCATCATTTCCTTAACACTTGGATACTTGAATGTACCTTAAGGAGGTTGAAGGTTTAGGGTAAGGACTAGGTGGGTGGTTCAAACACCCCATTGGAATGGGTGTTGCAGATAGATACTCTCACAACCTTTCAGAACTATCTGGACAAGTTACCAATGCATAGAAGGCTCCTCCTGGTAAATGAGAATAGTAATGAGAACAGGTAAATAGTGAGCCCAAAGCGTTTGTTTTTGTGCTCCTTGGCTCCTTGAGTGAACAGGTTATATCTATAAATATTACATTATTGTCATATATGCCCTAGCATTCTGCTTCATGAGTCCTTAGTTCATTATAAATCAATTGATTTAAAAATAACTAAAAGTGTCACCAAATCCAAACTAAATTTAAAAGCTAGATTTGCTCAGTATTTCTGTTTTTAATTTCAATGATGCATTATGGGCAGCATAGTTGCTGCATTACAGCGCCAGAGACCCGGGTTTCATCCTGACTACAGGTGCTTGTCTGTACAGAGTTTGTACGTTCTCCCCGTGACCGAGTGGGTTTTCTCTGGGAAGCTACGGTTTCCTCCCACACTCCAAAGACGTGCAGGTTTGTAAGTCAATGGGCTATTGTCACTAGTGTGTGTAGGATAGAGTTAGTGTGTGGGGATTGCTGGTTGGTACGGACTCGATGGGCTGAAGGGCCTATTACCGTGCTGTATCTCTAAACTAAACTAAATTCATTGGTTTAATCAGCCAACGGCTCCACAAGCTGTTCTGTTGTCATGAGCTATGGTTCTCGCTCATGACCACTCCAATAATCTGTGACGCTGAATTATACCTTTCGTGGGACCGTCCCATTATGGCAACAAAGATTATGCGAGAATCAAAACTCTGTATTCAAGGACCTTAAGGGTAACCTAGATGAATATGCCACTGCTGTCACCGACTTTATTAAGAAGTGTGTAGAGGACTACGTGCCAAAGAAGATGATCTATGTGTTCCAAAACCGGAAACCATGGATGAAGTTGAGTTGAGATCCACTCCCAGATGATCTCCAACTCTACAGCATTCAAGCCAAATGATCCTGAGTACTAGAAATACATCTATGACCTTTGCAGAGCCATTCAAGATTCCGAGATGGAATTCTGGACCAAGCTGGAGTCCGGAGGCAATGACATGGACATATGTTGTTCCTTCCCGATGAACAATGCATTCTATGCCTGCTTTGAACATGATATGCGGAGGATCATCCCACCCCATCAGGTTTGGAGCTCCTGTACCAACGGTTACGGTGGCAGACGTAAGATCAGCCTTCCTGAGAGTACATCCAGGGAAAGCACTGGTCCAAATGGAGACCCTGGCCGTGTCCTCGGGACCAGCTGGCAGAGGTATTCACAGATATCTTTAACCTTTCGCTGTTCCATTCTGAGGTCCCCACCTGGTTTTATAAGACCAATATCATCCGAGTGCCAAAGAGAAGTAAGGTAGCGTGCCTTAATGACTACTCTCCAGTGATCCTGACATCCACCATCATGAAGTGCTTCAAGAGACTGGTGATGGTGCACATCAACTCCAGCTTCCCAGGCTGCCTTGATCCATTGTAGTTTGCCTACCGTTCCAAGAGGTCCATAACGTACACCATTGCTGTGGCCCTGAATTCAACTCTGGAACACCTCGACAACAAAGACACCTGCATCAAACTTCTATTTCTCGACTGCAGCTCTGCCTTCAACACCAGAATCCCATCCATAACTGCAAACTGCTGGACCTAGGAGTCAATGAACTCCTCTGCCACCCACAGACCGCACAGTGTGAATATGTGTCAATACAGCCTACACAATCATTCTCAACACCGCTGCCCCGCAAGTCTGCATTCTCTTTCTTCCCCTCTACATCGGGGACCTGGGATGAAGGGTATTGCACCGAGGAGTCCACTGCAACCTGTTTCTCTCGCGGTTCACTGACTCGCCAGCCGCCTGCCACTTTTGTGGGCTGGAAGAGCCTGTGTGCCATGTGTATATGGAGTGTGTGAGGCTGCAGCCCCTGTTCCATTGTCTAAAGGGGCTGCATTTCTCACCCACCATCCTCATCTTTCGACACCCTGTGCGTAGGGGAGAGGGTAGGGCCGAAGATGTCCTGGTTGGGTTGCTCCTGGGCCTGGCCAAGCTGGCCATCCGCGAGTCACGGCGCCAGATGGAAGAGGAATCTGCCCGAGCCTGCTGCCTGCCCCTTTTCCGGGCTTACGTCCGCGTCCAGGTGGTACTAGAGAGGGACTACGCGCTGTCCACAGGCACCCTGGGGGAATTTTCGGGAATGCTGCATCCTTGACAAGAATTGTGAGACGTGGCTGAAAAAGGATCGGAGCGTGGAGCTGAATATTCAAGGTTACATACCCTATCGAAAAGACAGACAGGTGGGCAGAGGGGGCATGGTAGCTCTGCTGGTAAGGAATGCAATTCAGTCCTTAGCAAGGCATGACAGAGGATCAGAAGATGTGGAATCCTTGTGAGCAGAGCTAAGAAGCTGCAAGGGTAAAACGACCCTGATGGAGCTATTTTCAGGCCTCCAAACAGTAGCCAGGATGTAGGGTACATTTACATTAGGAGACACAATCGGCATTTAAGAAAGTCAATATTACAGTGGTCATGGAAGGTTTCAATATGCAGATAGACTGGGAAAATCAGGTTGGTACGGGATCTCAAGAGAAGGAATTTATAGTGCCTCCGAGATGGTTTCTCAGAGCAGTTTGCAGTCAAGCCTACTGTCATTGTTCCTTAATGTTTAAGAAGGAACTGCAGATGCTGGAAAATCAAAGGTAGACAAAAATGGTGGAGAAACTCAGCGGGTGAGGCAGCATCTGTGGAGCGAAGGAAATAGGCAACGTTTCGGGCTGAAACCTTCAGACTGATGTGAGGGTGGGGGGGGGGGGGGGGGGAGGGGGGGGGGGGGGTTGGAGCCAGTGGGATGAGGGAGAGCTGAGAAGGGGAGGAGAAAGCAGGGACTACCTGAAATTAGAGAAGTCAATGTTCATACCGCTGGGGTGCAAACTTCCCAAGTGGAATATGAGGTGCTGCTCCTCCAATTTACGGTGGTCCTCACTCGGGCCATGGAGGAGGCCGAGGACAGAAAGGTCGGATTCGGGAGGGGAGGGGGAGTTCAAGTGTTGAGCCACCGGGAGATCGGGTTGGTTATTGCGACCTGAGCGGAGGTGTTGGGCGAAGTGATCGCCAAGCCTACGCTTGGTCTCACCGATGTAGATCAGCTGACATCTAGAGCAGCGGATGCAATAGACGAGGTTGGAGGAGGTGCAGGTATTGTTCCTTACTGTCTGTGTCTCCTATTTTGCTTTTTTTGTTTTGGCTCTATTTCTTATTTCTGCCCCCTGCAATAATGTTTGTTTCAGCCCTGAATCTGTTCTTGGTAATTCAATTTTTGGAATGAATGTTGCCCATTTTACTCTACTAGTATTTATCATTCCAGCATTTTTCAGTCCACTACATGACAAGCTTTCTCTCTGTGGGAAAACTGGAGAACAGAACTTATTCCTGTGTTCTGATAACTGCTGTGTTTCCTTTGACATTGCTAATCTGTTGCTAGACGAGTCATTTATTTATTGCTTTATTTTTGTATGTTCATACATCATCCACCAAACAGCAAATATTCCATTTGAGAGGGAAGTTCATACTATTTGTGGACTAGCACAAGAAAGTTAACATGTCCCCATGTTCCCTTGCCAATAATACCCAGAACAAAATGTCAATATACAAGTATTATTAACACAGCAGCTGTGATGCATTTATTCTTTTTCCATTCTCCTTTCAGTTTCCTCATCACAGTATATTTTTCTTTATCTACCAGTCCAGTTCCTGTGGTGCCATATGAGGCATAATTTTCCCACAGAGAGATACCACATGAGGCTTCAAAACCAAGTGCTCTGCAAGGAACAAGCAGACTTAAAAGGAGACTAACAGAATTGTAAGGTAGGGGGCAGGAACAATAACAACTACAAAGAACAAATCAAACTGGTTGGGGGTGGAGGAGAGGCCAATGGTAGAAAGATAAATAAATAAAGAAATATGTGTATGTACAAGGAAAAGGAATTGGAAAAGCAGTGGAAATGGTGGAGGAAAGAAAGAAAAATAAACATGTGAATTATATAAGCCTGTATTCTGTAAATAAAAATGTTAGTTTAGTGTGAGTAAAAAGTTGTAAATAGCCACCCGATGAGTGTTGGAAATTCTCCTTGGTCAACACCACAGTCTTGCCTGAAATGCATCATTTTAGCCTCAGTCACTGGTGCAAAGCCCACTCTATTATCGGTAAATAATTTAGAAGAACTAAAAGTTAAGAAGGACATTCTGATTTTAACGTAATTGGTTAATGTTGCAAAATGAACAAATGTTGGATTTCAATGCTACATTGAATAAATAAACGTGAGAAGGCACCCTCAACTGCAAGGATCACTCCCAACAACTGTAGGGATTCAAATAGCATGTGGATTCTCCCCATAATCTGCCATAACATCAGCAGAGAACCTACAAAAACATTAAGAGAACAGAGTAAATGTGGGTTGTCTATATTTTTCCGGTCTTTCTGCTAATTACATTATTCAATCAGGAAAGCTCCAGTAGAAAACCAAACCTTAAGATTTAAGTAAGAACTCTCTTTTCTAAATCCATGTTATCCCTGATTTATTACTTTCTGATCAAATGACAATCCAGTAATAGAATCCAGATAAAGCAATTCAATTATTGTTGTGACTAATGGGAATCATTCGTCATGTCCTTTTTTGCAAGTAGATGTTATTGTACAGACTTACTGATCCCTCAATGAGAATCAATATGTACAAATCAGTGATTGCCTATTTCTGGAATGAATACCATCCATCCAGAGAATTTATTTGTTCATGCTTCTTTTAGATAATGTAATGTACTTTGATTTGATTTACACAAAGTGTAATTTGTCCTCCATTGAGAACATAAAAGAAAAGGATTTCAGTTCACTATAGCTCAAATTCATTATCCTATTGTAAATGAGAGAATTGTTTTGCTTGGCACTGATAGGAATAATCACAGGTATTTGCATAAAATCTACAGAAGAGTATATAATTAAACTGAGTATAATCTATTTTCCAAATGCATATTTTTTTAATGGCAAAAGATCAGCAAACCACAAAAAGAATTAAGATATTCATCTGCTCCCACTAAATCAATTCATTGCAATCTAGTCCTCTGTGATTATCTGTTTTTGTTCTGTTTAAGTATTCTTTTAAAAAAGCTCTAAATTACTGTTTAAAGCTGGTTATCTGCTCCCCAACCATTCAGAAATCCCAATAGTTGAATAGCTGGCTCTTCAGGTGATCTGGAACATCATTCTTGTACTCTCTTCCACTTTTCAGCGAGGGCTGAACTTCCTGCACACATCTCCACTGGTTCATTACAATGCCCAATTCCTAGAATTTAGGAAACATTGCCTTCATGTTCACCTTTCCTGCTCTTCTGACACAGAACTTTCTTTATTCAAGAACTGAATTCCCCAATGTCCTCTCTGTACCTCTGATATACACTTTGTATCCAACTCTCAGTAATCCAATTCAACCAAAGCAATACTCCATCCAATCTCATTCACAACCGCACCCTCAGGAATTACTATTAATTTTCCATACAACTAAAAACTGATCGTAAAAGATGGTGGCCAACTTTGCATTCATAGGTATAGGATTTCCTCAGTTGCTTGAGCCCATGTAAGACCTTGAGCTGTGCAGTGTTGCAAAAATGTCAAGAAATACTTTACCAGACACATAGCATTTTATGAAATCCCAAATAGACAATGGACAACAGACAATAAGTGCAGGAGTAGGCCATTCGGCCCTTCGAGCCAGCACCGCCATTCAATGTGATCATGGCTGATCATCCCCAATCAGTACCCCATTCCTGCCTTCTCCCCATATCCCCTGACTTCGCGATCTTTAAGAGCCCTATCTAGCTCTCTCTTGAAAGTATCCAGAGAACCGGCCTCCACCGCCCTCTGAGGCAAAGAATTCCACAGAATCACAACTCTCTGTGTGAAAAAGTGTTTCCTCATCTCCGTTATAACTGGCTTACCCCTTATTCTTAAACAGTGGCCCCTGGTTCTGGACTCTGGCGTGTCCAAACCCTTAATAATCTTATATGTTTCAATAAGATCCACTCTCATCCTTCTAAACTCCAGAGTATACAAGCCCAGCCGCTCCATTCTCTCAGTATATGAGAGACCCTGGGAATTAAACCTGTGAACCTACGCTGCACTCCCTCAATAGCAATAATGTCCTTCCTCAAATTAGGGGACCAATATACTCCAGGTGTGGTCTCACTAGGGCCCTATACAATGGCAGAAGGACCTCTTTGCTCCTATATCAACTCCTCTTGTTAAGAAGGCCGACACGCCATTCGCTTCCTTCACTGCCTGCTGAACCTACATGCTTACTTTCATTGACTGATGAACAAGGACCCCCAGATCTCATTTTACTTCCCACTTTCCCAACTTGACACCATTTAGATAATAATCTGCCTTCCTGTTTTTGCTACCAATGTGGACAACCTCACATTTATCCATATTAAACTGCATCTGCCATGCATCTGCCCACTCACCCAACCTGTCCAAGTCACCCTGCATTCTCATAGCATCCCCCTCACAGTTCACAATGCCACCCAGCTTTGTGTCATCTGCAAATTTGCTAATGTCCCTTCATCTAAATCATTGATGTATATTGTAAACAGCTGCGGTCCCAGCATCGAGCCTTGCGGTACCCCACTAGTCACTGCCTGCCATTCTGAAAGGGACCCGTTAATCCCTACTCTTTGTTTTCTGTCTGCCAACCAATTTCCTATCCATGCCAGCACTCTACCCCCAATACCATGTGCCCTAATTTTGCCCACTAATCTCCTATGTGGGACCTTATGAAATGCTTTCTGAAAGTCCTGGTACACTACTCCACTAACTCTCCCTTGTCCATTTTCCTAGTTACATCCTCAAAAAATTCCAGAAGATTAGTCAAGCATGATTTCCACTTCGTAAATCCATGCTGTCTCAGACCGATCCTGTTACTGCTATCAAAATGTGTCGCTATTTCATCTTTTATGATTGACTCCAGCATCTTACCCACCAATGATGTCAGGCTAACTGGTCTATAATTCTCTGTTTTCTCTCTCCCGCCTTTCTTAAAAAGTGGGATAATATTAGCTACTCTCCAATCCACAGGAACTGATCCTGAATCTAAAGCACATTGGAAAATGATCACCAATGTGTCCATGATTTCTAGAGCCACTTCCTTGAGTACCCTGGGATGCAGACCATCAGGTCCTTGGGATTTATCAGCCTTCAGTCCCATCAGTCTACCCAACACCATTTCCTGCCTAATGTGGATTTCCTTCAGTTCCTCCGTCACTCCAAATCCTCTGGCCACTAGTACATCAGGAAGATTGTTTGTGCCCTCCTTAGTGAAGACGGATCCAAAGTACCTGTTCAACTCGTCTGCCATTTCCTAGTTCCCCATAATAAATTCACATTTTTCAGTCTTCAAGGATCCAACTTTGGTCATAACTATTTTTTCCCTCTTCACATACCTAAAGAAGCTTTTACTATCCTTCTTTATATTCTTGGCTAGCTTACCTTCGTACCTCATCTTTTCTCCCCGTATTGCCTTTTTAGTTATCTTTTGTTGCTCTTTAAACATTACCCAATCCTCTTGCTTCCCGCTCATTTTTGCTACGTTGTACTACTTCTCTTTTATTTTTATACTGTCCTTGACGTCCCTTGTCAGCCACGGTCGCCCCTTACTCCCCTTGGAATCTTTCTTCCTCTTTGGAATGAACTGATCCTGCACCTTCTGTATTATTCCCAGAAATACCTGCAATTGTTGTTCCACTGTCATCCCTGCTAGGGTATCTTTCCAGTCAACTTTGGCCAGCTCCTCCCTCATGGCTCCATAGTCCCCTTTATTCAACTGACACTGACACCTCCGATTTACCCTTCTCCCTCTCCAATTGTAGATTAAACCTGACCATATTATGGTCACTACCTCCTAATGGCTCATTAACCTCAAGTTCCTTTATCAAATCTGGTTCATTACATAACCCTAAATCCAGAATTGCCTTCTCCCTGGTAGGCTCCAATACAAGCTGTTCTAAGAATCCATCACGGAGGCATCCACAAACTCCCTTTCTTTGGGTCCAGTACCAACCTGATTTTCCCAGTCTACCTGCATGTTGAAATCTCTCATAACAACTGTAGCATTACCTTTACTACATGCTAATTTTAACTCCTGAATCAACTTGCACCCTATATCCAGGCTACAGTTTGGGGGCCTGTAGATAAGTCACATTAGGGTCTTTTTTACCCTTCAATTCCTCATTCTATCCATATT